>NC_091013.1:103182950-103489659 GCF_041296385.1 Aphelocoma coerulescens | reverse complement strand
AAAAGCCAGCAGGCTGTTTTAGAACCTAATTACAGGTTATCTACTTCACTCTGGCCATTAACTTTCATCAGAAATAAAGAATCAGTGCTCCAGTTTATTTCTAATACATTTGAAGGACTTGGATCTTAAGCTGGAACTCAAGGGCTTGTGCACTGATGTTAAAACAAACCAACTGAAAGAAAGGTCCCATTTTCTGTGTGCTAGGATTGCAGTGTATCTGCTCCAGAAGTGATGATGTTTTAAGGAGGAATATGAGGGTGCACAAGGCAATGGGTATTAAAGACACACAAGTCAGATTCACAGCTGGTGTGAATACAGGTAATAAAAAAACCCCACTATGACAAAATTTCTTTCCATATACACTTACTTAAAAATTACCCAGTGTCCTGTAAAATCAATGTCTATACAACTAAATATTTCTGTGTCATTATTATGACTATTTCAAAAGTTGGAACAATACCAACAAACAAGTGATGCTTGCAGAGGGCCAGAGTTCCTTGCAATCTCATTTTTATCATTTTATATCAATGAAACCCATTAAGACTTGGATGAAACTGTATTCTTCAAAGAAAAGAACAACAACACACACCACAGTTGCACTTCTGGTAATTACTGGAGTATGTTGACAAAAGTATTGTACATTGCAAAGTTAAAGCACAGTTGCACAGAGCTGTTTGGTGGTTACAGGAGAAAATTTTGGAAATTTAAGAACTACAATTATTTTTGACAGAGCTGATGACTAAAGCAGCCCCAGCAGATTAGAAACATAATACAACATCCAAATACATATTAAAACCTTAATATTAACTAGAGTTAATAAGGCTCTAGTTTAAAACTAAGTGCAGGAATGACATATCTCCAAATTACAGCTTAAACCACAGCTCCATTATTGCACTTGGGTTTCCACCATGGTCCTAAACACACTCTCCTGCACTTCAAGTCTGACCAAACTAATAAATGATTCAACAGCATAAACCCAAAAATGAGGGAACGAATAAAAGTATCAATTTTAGTTAAAGACATTTGATTTTTCTTTCAGCTGGACATCAGATGCTTCTTAAAAGGAAACACTTGGAAAGAAAATCTTTTTTGAAGAAACTCACCTCTGCGAACTGAAACAATGATGACTTCTGACAGCCTTCTGTAGAATTAGCTGCATCAGACTGGCAAGTACTGGAGGAAACCTGAAACAAGAAGTGTGCAGAGTAAGACCTCAAAGGTGGTTCTCTCAAGCTAAAAACAACAGTGAGCAAAACAAACCATTTAAGAGAAGAAGGACAAGTTAATATTTCAGAGTCCTGGAAAAATTAAATCATATTTGTAGATGAAAACATAGTTTAGTACCCATTTTAATGCATTTGAAAACTGTCTTAGAAGAAAGACCACAAAAATACCAGGGTTTTTTTTCTCCTTTTATAATTCTGAACTTGTCAGAATAGTTTTATGCAATAGAATACTCAAAGGATTATACTGGACTATGCACGTAAGTATCTAGTCTTGGTGATGCTATCAACACTGCTGTATCTGTATTTTGTGCAATCATTCTGAGTAAGATTACTTAGAAGGTTAAAAGAAATTTTGAGACACAGTTGCTGACAGGAATACTTACTAGAAAAATAATCTCCAATCATAACAGCATGAAAATAAGTAGATAAGGGTAGTACAAGCCTAAAGTTTCTCAAAACATGTACCTAAACATACATTTTAGGGGTGCTTTTGAGAAGCAGTGCAAGAAAGTCAGTATACCTGAAAACAAAATATAAAGAAGTGATTGTTCAAAACCAAAAGCCTTATTTGAATTAACACAGATCTTACCCATGGTATTCTTATTAGCCAGAAATGTGCTAATCAAGCATAATTCTGTAAAGGAATTCTATCAAATATGATACATTCATTAAGTGTCACATTTGAGTGTAAAAGATTTACAAGTGTAACTCCTAGGAAACTGGGGTACTGTTAGTATAAAATAAGGTATGTAACATGGCTAGTAAGAAACAGAAAAAAAGGAAGGAGGATTTGTAAGATTTTAGAAAAAGTAACCAGATGGAAATTTTTTCCCCAACAACTTCTTTCCCCTTGAAATTTCAGTTTATTTAAAAGATTAAAAAATAAATGTGGGGCTTTTCCCTTATACATTACCTAAACAAGCATTTCAACAGCTTTTATTGGTGAAAGTACACCTAATATTTAGCTACTGACTGCACCTGTTGGTAGTAAGCACAAAGCCCCACAACACACACAGGCCTCCAGCATGTGCAGCTTGCCCTGCTGCTCCTGCTGCTGGTTTGTCTGATATCCTGAAGCACTGCAATAGCAACAGCAGCATTTGGTTTCAGGAATCTGCTATCCATGTTCTCCTGGAAACACTACATCCAAGTGTAGCAACCCACAGGCCAAGGGGAAATATACCAACACGACAATTTGCTTACAAACACAAACAAACTTGTTTCTTCCCTGCCATAAAACTGAGCAGCAACAGTGACTCCTGTGATCTGTATTTCCCCTGTATTTATTAAACACTGAGTAGGATGTTTTATCATTGGGCCATGGGAGTACAGCAACCCAAAGGGCCACAAAGAATTATTTTTAATGTCTATCTTTTGCCTTTTTTGCCTACGTTGTGCTACTGTTTTCACTGATGTAATGTTTATTACTGACTTTTATCATGTTTCTGCACAATCTGTTTAAGATGTCTGTGCCTCAGCAGTATTCTGGACTGTACAGGAAAAGCATCTTGCTGCTGTTGAGTGACCCATCTCTGAAGGTCTGAAGAAATGCAGAGTATCTGAGGTTGCTGCTTGCATGTCTGAGCAATCGTTTAGTTATTTCAGGCCACTGCACTGGTGGGACTCTTAAAGGAATAACCAAAATTTGGACTTGGTTTCCCATCTAACTTAAATTTTCTGCAGTTCAACCAGCTGCCTTATACAGCTTAGTTTGCAGTGTCTATTGAAGAAGTTTGTAAGTGGAGCATTTCCAATGCAGCACAGAAAAGGGCACTGCTTTGCTTAGAGAAGCCATGTGGAAGCTCCCTGTCCCCAAATCAGGGCCGTGCATACCTGAACTCAGCCCACCTGTCAGAACGAGACCGCAGCTTGCCAGCTCCCTTGCTGATCTAGGGCCACATCCACACGCTTGTGTCAGCACCAGCCGGAGCTGGCAAGGCACAAAGCAGCTCTGAGTTCAGAGCCATTCAGCCACTGAGCCCCAGAGCACCATGCTGGAGTGGCAGTGCCCTTCCAAGAGGGGCTATCCTGGCTCAGCCCCCACAACACAAGCGCAGTCAGACGCTCAGGATGAGCCTTCTTGCTGCCTCAGAGGGCATGTGCTGGGGCCTGGGCACAGCTTGTACACCTGGTGGCACAAGAACCACTTGCTGAGGGAGGCGTGAAGCCCAGTTTTCCACAGTTTTGTGTGCAGAGGACAGATTGCTGGTGCTCAGTAACTCTGTGGAGATTTTGTGGTTGGAACCACTAGGCTTTTCCTATCAATTCCTGCTACTTTTTAAAAAGTTAATGCTGTTGCCTTTACTTGACAGAGCACTAATTTAAGCTTGTGTCTTCTACTCTGCTGCTCCCCAAACATTCTTGACCTGTGGGAAACTTACTATCTCCAGGACTTCTAACCTTTGCCAAGCTGAACCTGATCAAAGCAGGGGAACAGATACACATATAGTGCCATTTTATACATCTAATTTCCTGCTCTAATAAAATGTCCTCAACATCCCATTTCTTCTCCTCTTTCCTCCTCCCAATCTTCCCTCAAGCTGCACTGAGAGATTTTTCACTTCTGATTCACGCTTTGCACAGACCCTGTATCACATGCAAGATTTTTTGTTCTCAAAAAGAAGGAAACCACAAGGATACCTCTGTGGCCTTCCTTTCCCTGCGAGTTACTATAACCTGCTCTAAAACAATCACACCGAACAAGGGTGGCAGAAAACCCCTGGGACAGCCTCACTCTGACTAGTGCGAGGCTTCAGTGCTGCTAGACAGGCAGGCTTTGGATGACGCTACGGATTTCGGGATTTCTGGGCACTAACCTACATAGAGTCCACTAGGTGCTGCTGTAAGGCAAGGAAAGGGCCTGACGGACAAGTAAGGGAGATGTGCAGGGAGGCAAACGGGCAAGCAAGGAGCGCTGCTCACCCAGCTTCAGCCTTGCTGCCATCAACCTGTGGAAAGGACCAGGCTTTGCCTGGCCACAACCACAGCAGCTGGAGCAGATCCATCCGGCATATCTGCTCGGGTGTTCAATAAAATATGCTCATACACCATTGTCTTGTGTAACTGAGGAAAGCATCCAAAATGCAGGGGGAACTGCACAG
The DNA here is from genome assembly GCF_041296385.1 of Aphelocoma coerulescens. Classification (NCBI taxonomy): domain Eukaryota; kingdom Metazoa; phylum Chordata; class Aves; order Passeriformes; family Corvidae; genus Aphelocoma; species Aphelocoma coerulescens. The sequence continues at coordinate 103,485,332 of NC_091013.1, read as the reverse complement.
CCAAGTCTTTTGTCGACTACCTGTAGGGTCTGTAGCTTCTCTTGACAATCTGCTTAGTAACGCCAGCTGCTGTCTAGAAATCAGTCACCTCCCGACACTGAATTCTGTTATCAGAAAAGAAACTCTCTAGTCTATTGCAAAAATTTGCAAAAATAGAAACATACTGGCAACATACAGAGACTGCAACTGAAGTCTCAAAACAATTCTGTAAATATCACTGTTGTGCCTCTTCCCATCCTCCTGCTGGCAGGTCACTTGGTTACCTGACATCTGGGCTTCTGACAACTTGAAGATTAAACACCTCACTTGATGTGGGAGACAGAGGAGTAGAAACTCCTGCAATTAAAGGAGGCTTTGATTTACAACCCTGGAAGAGACTAGGTCTGGCTTAATTGACAAAGATTTGTGGACTTTAAGCAACAGGATTACAAACTTGTGTTCCTATCATTATAAGTAAAATTGTACAGTGGGTGTTTTGGTGAAGGGTTTTAAAATATAATAGTGTGATTTTATATAGTTTAAGTTAAGAATTTAGATGGTATAAGAGAGACATCTGTGTGTACGTGACATGAGAAGTTACTGGTCAAAAACATAGCTGCATTGCAGTGAGAAGTGCCACAGGTGATAGGTCATTAATCTAAAACAAAGTGTCGTTTTAAGTATCTATTGGATTAGAAAGTTATAAATTACGATGTAACCCTAAATCTTGTGACTAGTCGCCATTACTCGGAGGTGTTGTAAAAGCTCACACCTCGACTGATGAGTTTGTTATTTTAAACAATAAATTCGTGTAGTTGCATAGTCCCATCCCCGAAAAGTTATTTTCCTCCGACACGTGAAGCGCGAGAAACGGACAAGTGAAGCCGACAACTTGAAAAAAACCCCTATCCATTTCTTTAGCATACACTTGGCAGAACATCAGCAGGTGTTGAATATGTTTCATTGGCATTAGCAGACTTCTAAGTACTTCTAAGGCCTTCATCCTCTCTCAAGTGCTGAGCAAAACTGTGCCAGTGCTGCCCTCCCCTCCACTAACAACCTTAAGATTGTAAGACTATATAAGACCTATGCTTACAAGGCCACCCAAGCCTGTGTAATCATACATACGCACAGCAGTCAATCTGCATGTTGACAGGTAATCCTGTGTCAGGTAATCCTGTGTCTGGCAGACCCCCAGTTTAAGAACCACATATGTGCACATGCATTTTAAGTGTATTCACACACTTTAATGATAATGCAGACTACGTGATATAATTTAGAGCATTCCTTAAAAAATGACAGTCTGTCCTTTTTTTTTAAATAGAAATGCCAAGGCTTCAGATGTACAACACGTATTTATATACTTACGTGCATATAAAAACAATACATATATTCTCCACAATAAAGCCAATTTCTGAACCTCTTCACTAACCATACCTCAGCAGTCACTTTAGTACACCGTAATTCTCTCCCCATGAGGATACCAACTCTAACGTAACACAACCGACTCCTCTCCACTGAAGAGGAATGCAGCTTCCTAACTCTACAATCAATTCTCGAGCTGTTTTCTGAGCCTGTCATACTACCTCCTAGCGTGTTCTAACCTCACAGATCTTGGTTTAAGTGTGAGACCATAAGCATGGAAATGCAGCCATAAATTCTCCTAAAAGCATGCGAAGATGACCATCTTACATCTCTCCTGTGCCCGAGGGTGGAAAGACAGAAGAGCTGCCCAGTTATTCAACTCTAAATATGTTCAGGATCTTTACTGCATTTGGGAAACACATGCCTAAGAAATATTTGTTCTGTATCTATTCACCACTGAAACATAAGAAAATAAAGAAAAAATGAAAGACACACTAGGGCTGCTACACAAAAGAAAGTGAGAAAGTCTCCCAGCACCTGGACACACAGCTGGAGACTAACTCCTGCTAACATGCAATGAGGAGCACTGAATTTTGTTCATTTGGGTCCCTTTAAGAATACCAATCACCCCGATGGATCTGGAGGAGGTATTTTACAAAGGAGACCCTCAAAAATAAACAGAGATAAGCAGTTTACTGGAAAAGTGCTCTGTCCCTTAACCACTTGTCAGATAGGGTAGGACAATTAAAATATGGTAACTCACTATGGGCTAAGTTATAGCCCGTCATGATTTTAACAACAGCCAAAAAATCCCCCAACTAGTTTTGTCTGGGCTGTATTCATGACAATTATTTTGCTCTGCATTTATGGGGAAAGCAGATTACACAGCTTGCTTCTTTGATGTGGAGGGTCAGGTTTCAAAAGAGTAGAGTGTAGTTTATACATAAAGTGAATATTTAATCACAAGTCATATTGCACACTTCTATCAGAAAAAATGGGGATTATGTAGGCACATGGGAAGCATGTCTTCTGCTCAAAATTAGAAAGTTTTGATTCAAAGAACTTCCATGTACTAAAACAATGACAAACCCTGCTTTTTGATGTGACTCTAAACATACATGTAGATTTATAATTCCTACACTGCCATCTGAAATCATACTTGAGGCACTTGTAAAATCAAGACACCTCAGCTCTCAAGGTCATAGAAAAGATCTTTTTTAAAGAAATGTAGTATCAGTGACTACAATATACCTTCCCTCACATTTAAATGTAACAGCATATAAAAGCAGCTTCTATGCTCCAAGCTAAGAGATTACAAGTTTGAGAAATATAGGACAGTAAAATTTTAGCACAAAATAATGTATTTCTTTTCACTTTTCTGTCCACTTTGCATGAGTGTTTCTTATTTTCATGCTGCAGCACAGAAGGCCAGTACCCACACAGCACAAAAACTTCCATGGCTAAAACTGGTGTGCACAGCATTGAAGAGTCCAGGCATTACAGGAGCAATGCATCTCAAATGCACTACACATATAGATTAAGTAAATTATTGCTTTTCCTTCCAATAACAACAAGAAGAGAGCTTTCTCCTAGAGTTAGAGATTTATGGCAGTGACTACTTATTATACTCAACAAAGAAGCCACCTTTTGAACAATTTTCAAAGCTTGCCTATAAAACAGATGATATTAATAATCAATCTAAAGAAAGACCAGAGATCTCTGCACTACTGGAGATATGCAAAAACACTTACTAGACTCCTTTGCAAAAGTGTAAAACATGTTTGTGATGGCAACTGAACTACAAACTTCTTTTCAGACTTAAGGGTTTAGTGAACAGGAGTAGACTGCAATACTTCAATTACTGCTTAGCACTTGTATGGCTTCAGAATGCATATACAGTGATGCTGACTTTGTAGGAAATTATTTATTTGTTAGTGCCAAGGCCACAGTTATGTGAGGCATTGCACAAGCATATAAAATCCTTGCCCAAAAAAGCTTGCAAACCACCTGTTTGTTAACACAGTCACTGTATTTCAATCCTTCTACCTCTGACAATGTCTCTTCATGGGGCAGACTTGACTGGTGGGATCAAGTATCAGCAGAGTTAATACTGAACTGTGCCCAACCTCTACATTCACAGTTGGGATACAAGACTCACACTTCATTCCCAGCTGAGGTTACCTGAAGATGAGTCCTAACCTTCCTTCCCCACTGGTCAAATATTACTCTTAAAAGCCTTTTAAACTGACAGCTTGTGTTTAAGGGAGAGAAGAGAGCTCCTTACCTCTTGTGCAGTAAGTGCATGTTCCCCAGCTAGAAGCAGCATACTCAGGCCTCCCATTTGTGTAGGATCTGTTAAAAGAGTAAACCAAGTCTTAAGTTGCTTGTTTAAAAAACCTACCACTTGCACCACTAAAGCCCCAGAAGACTACTTGTCACAGACACTCTCAGCAAGCTGCCATAAAAGGCAGTTCAAGAGAATCACAAATAACCATTTCTGTACCCTCTGGGAAGGCTTTCAAAGCTGTTTGAAGGATTTAATTGGATTTGTGTGCTTAACACCCCATTGCATGGATTTACAATTTTACTGCCAAAGGTTTTATGTACTACAGAGATGAATATCTTTAAAACAGCAACTGTAATGATCTCATACATAAATATACACAAAGATGCTCTCATAATGCACAGGTTTATAAGTAATGCTCCTACCAAGGGAGGGGGCTCTTCCTTGGCAACTGAACAAATAAAAGGATCGAACAAAACAACACCATCAAGCTCTGAAGTAAAATTTCTATTTTCATTTGTCTTTAATTTAGAGCTGTATTTAGTGGTGAAAAGTGCCAGCCTGACAGCTCTGAAGCATAAAGCCAGAACAGCACAAGCACTGGCCAGGCAAGCTGCCTGCCTACTTGCTGCCCTGCCAATACAATATATAATTGAGGAATGTAAAATTGAGATATAAATGTTCTTTCTCCAAGTATTTGATACTGACAGCTTTTCCCCTCCGGGCTTCCTGCACCTCAGGAGCTCAGAAAATGACAAGAATTGAAAGCAATAAACTCTGACACTGCATTACTCATGGAGTAGCTTTTCCACTCAGAACAGTGGTTGCTCTTCATCACTATGAAGACTAATTGTCTGATTTTGGGGGAATGCCTTGGAAGCAATGCAGGCGCCTGATTTAACAGTGTCATGTAGAGAGAAGATGACAGACAGTGGCCAAATGTCTCATACAACAGCCACGATGTGAGTGGAATTTTTTGATCTTTTCAGCTGACATGGGCCAAACCTGTACCTGTAAACCTCCAAACAATTTAGTGCTACTGATGATCACAGCCCAATTCATGGGAATACTCATCGATGCTGTTTAATGCAATACCACAGATGCTGCCCAAAGTCTTCCTGCACACAGCGTCTCTCACTGACATTCACAATGTAAGTTTTTTCAATAGTCTTTTAGAAGGGCATTAAATAGAAGCAGAGGAAAACAATGTAAATAAACCAGGCTCATTCACTTCCTCATGGATAGAAGAGTGGCTTATTATAAAATAGCATTAAACAGGCATCCTAACTGGCACGTAGCTTCAAACCCAATATCCAACTGGAATTAACTTTTTCCTTCACCGTAATAAATTCATAGAAAGCATGTGGGAGGCTTGGTTTTGTTTAAGAAGTTTGTCTTTTTAAATAAAAAAAGAAAAAAAAATCACCCTTCTATGAAAAGACAAAGCACTACCAAAAGTGTAGGATCTAGTAACAAGAAGAGACACAGAAAATATGAAGGGTCAGTAAGTTTCTAAGCACAGTTCGTAAGTGAAATGATCCTGTCAGCAACAGCACTTTTTGCCATCCAAGTAGTTCATCAGAAACCATTCAGTCCTTCAAACCAAAAGACATCAGAGCAATTAGGAAGTGAAAAGTGAATATGTATCTTGAAAGATAATGCCTGAGCAAGCAGTTAATTTGGAGGAAGGAGAGACTGGAAGAGATCTCCAGGCCTACCATAAACCTACTGAGCCACATATTAAACAGTAAGGCCTTGGCTGGTTGCTTTCTACTTTCTTTACTCTCTTTGGAAGGCATTTGCAGGATCCAAATCTTCTAAGCATTAAGGGCTTTTTTCCTGTTTTTAGCTTAAATATACTCAGGGCCAGGTAGTACATGGTTTTTCTGGTACTCACATCTTTATGATTAGTAACAGTTTCCCAAAATGGTATCTCCCTTTTCTGCATTTAAGGACTCGTCCTACTGTTCTTCCACTTGCCTTCCTTGTCTAAACAATTCAAGCCCATCCATCTCCCTCATTCCAGTCACTTCTAAAGCTCTCCTCTGCAGTTACCCCAGGTGGAGTTCATCTTTCTTGTATTTGGATGACCAGCAGGGCAACCACATCAGATGAGGGGGTTCCTGCAAACATTTTGCCTGACCAACTGCAGTATAGAACTTTGTTATGTCCACATCACACTGATAACTCCCAGCTGCTCTTTTGTACTTTATTTTAGTTACCTAGTTACTTTAGTTGAAGTTCGTCCTTTTCCCCCTCCCCAGTTTTGGCCATCTCAAGAACACCCAGTTTATGACTGTAAAATTCTTGCCCCTTTTCTAAATATCTTCCTGGTAGTTTTGGCTTTCTGCCTTTCAAGTAAGTAGCTTATCATAAGGGGACAAAGACAGAAGTGTGGGTTAGTGTTTTTCTTCTGAAGTAAGCAAATACTTAAACTGTTTATTTAAATAGAAAAATTAAGAGGAAGGAAAAAATGACAGATAAATGGAAAATAAAAGTTTCATGTGATGCTTGAACAACTTGAACACTTATGCTGCAGCTGTAGCAGAGGGTTGGTGCTTAGACGTCTGCTCATGATAAAAACAAAAATCCTTCTGTTAAGGTTTCCAATTACAAAATAACTTCACCTAAGGGAAGACAAAATGTACATATCCAAACACTGCCATATGCTTACAATGCCTTCTCAGCACAATAACGTTTCTCTTCTGGCACTAGGAGCTTACTGGTATCAAGAAGAATTTTAAGGGGTATTCTACAGAATTTATTCTTAAATCAACAGTACTGGGAAAACAGCACACACATTTGACTTGCAGAATGGGAGGCGATTCATGACTTTCTCAACAGCTTTTAATATTGATGAAACTTAAAACCACCTCTCTGTTTAGGAATGACATACTTTGTTAGTACTGGGCGGGTTACAGACTCAGCAGGCTGGCTTGTTCATCATTGCCATTTCTCAGTCAGAGGAAACAACGAACTGAGGAAGTACTAAGTAGGAAGTACTAAGTAGGAAGAAGGCCAGCAGGAACCAGCTTCAACTAACTTTTACCTGGGTGCATAATTACGCTCCTTCCTGAAAAACAAAAACTGCGTTTCTATAGGAATATAGCCTACTCTAGAAGAGTCTTTCTTCCACCCTTTGCCTCACTAAAAAGCATTTTGGCATGGATGGTTTTCTTCTGAAGCAAAAATATGCAAGTGCTGGGAATCTCACACACTTGTATGGCAAAGCTGTTGCAAACAGCAGTTGTCTTTGCCCTACACCCTACACAGGTAGGCCATGCCATGAGAAAAACATGCTCAGTTACAGCTTCCAGGCTGGATGATCAAGGACACCACTAGTGGGTCTGCAGGTCAGAAGACCAATGTTGGTGCCACACCTCACCTTCTTGACATAATGGTAGGTCAGCATGAGAGACTTAAATATGGGATGGTTATTCTTGTAAAGCCAAAAAATAGAGGACAGAAACAGCCTGTGTGGAACTGAAAAAAACAAAGCAAGATCTTGCTCTCTACGTATCAATTATCCAAAATAAAATGTAATATACAAAAAGCAATCAAGCCATGATTAGCAACAACCAACAAATGAAACAGATTTCCTGGCATGATTCTGGACTCATATAAACCCTGTCCTGAGGAAGTTACCTGCCTTGAAGATACAAGAGAATCAGTGGTATTTCAAAGGTAGGAGTGTTTTTGAGGTGGTTCAGCTACATTTCAGTTCATTAGCTAGTATAAAGCCTGGATTTTAAAGAGATTGTACTGGGTAGAAGAGTGAAAGTTGAATTGAACTATCATGTGAAGTCAAGCGGAGAGGAGCACAATAAACATCATTTAGCACAAACTGGTATATAGTTGACAAAGCAGTAATCCATTTGGCATGGCACACTTGCCATGATGTGGATGCTGCTAACATCTCTGTCAGAAGCTGTCATCATTTTATGAACTATTCTTATACTCAAGATATTGCCAGCCTCCACTGACATGAGGACTGGAGCAAGATCCTTATGAATTACTGTGCTCATTGACTCACCCTGCAGAAAAAAAAAAAAACAAAATCAAAACTATCACAGGCAGCACAATAGGACTTTCTTCAGAAATGAAAGGCTCTATAGATAAAACAATGGATTAGTTTCTAATTAATTCTTAATTTCTCTGTCCCCTACTTTGACAGGTATTGATTCAAGACCTCTGTACTAAAAAACTTGACATTAGGATAGCCCAGCAGGAGCACTGGGGGCTGAATGAGAAGCAGATTAAGGCTTGTTACTTGTTCTGTGTGTTAAGTCAACAAATATTTAAGGAGCATAGAAATGACTCCTCTAAAAGCAAAAGCAGAATGGTCTGAAGGGGCTTGTGATTTTTGGAACTGGTCTCCCATATACTGGAACTATGCAGCATGAAAAACTTTTATTTTGATCACATTTCACAGTTCCTGAAGAGCCAGAAGGAATTTCATTACAGGAATTTTCATACCACTATACTAAGGTATACATGCCTCTTTATCCCTTTTCATCCTTTTACATTTGTTCCATAAAACCATTTTCTACTCTCCAGCTCTCTCTAAGCAGGAAAGTCCTATCTGCTACACACCTGTCATAAACCAGGTAGGATATGACAAAGTTTCTAATTTTATAAATATTGATGCATCTGAAACTTTACACAAGCAAAAAAAAAAATGGAGAAAAAAGGGAAAAAGGAATGGCAAGGAAAAAAATTTTCTTCTACCTTACTGTTAGGTTCCTAAGGTGCCAGTATTTAACATTATTGTCCCTGTATTTCAAGGTCATGATTACAACAGTCCTGCTATTTATGGATTATCAGTGAGAGATTATCTGCTTTTCACCAGTTCAGACACTCCACCTACACTTCTTCACATACTTCTTTTTTTCTTCAAATGTTTAGAAGTTTAGAATTCGCTTCTCCAAGACATAATGGGCAAAAGAGCACATTTAAGTGCAATTACATTATGCTTCCCTTGATTTAAGCACAGAAAAGTTAACCCCACTGGTACATTAATCGACAAGAATATTAACATATCCAACTCCAGAGACACCCATGAATTATTTCTGCAAACAGTAAATTACTGAACAGAGTAAGCTTTTTATGACAGAGAAAGAGAATGCACACAATCAGTACTTTCCTTTTTGACCAGAGAATGAAAGTCTCTAACAGCAGATAAGCTGGAATCAAAAATCAATCAAATCTGGGCCCAAAATGGGGTATGAGTTAGGATGCCTCATATGTGGACTTGACTCTGGAAAATAAATCATGCACTATGGAAGATTTTAGAAAGTTGTTACACAGCGGTTTAACTACAGTTTTGGAAACTTAATCTGGGACACTACTGTACCACGTGCAGTAAAGAAAACTGGTATCCCAGTTCAATTTCAATACCACATCCCCAGACAAAATGAGGATGCTACAGCTAAGTAACATGGATGGAAATCTCACCTGCCATCCCAAAGTTAAGTTGTGGCATTTCTTCACTTTTGGTTACTTTCCTTGGGCTTGGTAAGTCTTTTGCAGAGTCTGATGCAATGGCCCATAGCTTTTTCCTGTTTGTAACACTGGATGCCTGGGTCTTCACGGGTTTGTTGGTTGTGGGGCACCACTTGTACCCTGGGTTTGCTTTCATAAATGCATCCTTGTACTAGAAAAGAAAACAAAAATTAGCATTCATGACAATATACTCTAAACAGGACAACACAGAACACTGCATGTAAGAGGATTTAATACAGTAACTAATCCTTAAATATCTTGATTTTTTAACAGTTTAATCACATGCTTAGAGTTCAACCACCAACACAATTTGCTAGGAAGAAATATTAAGATAAGTAGAATTGTATCTAAAGAAGTGGGTTTTCTCTTTCCTATCCTAAGAGTCTATTACCCAGAGCAGGCTGAAGTTCTGATCCTGCAAACTGCTTCCCAGCGCTTGTATGCTCATGCTCTGAGAAACAGATACTTGAATTCTTTTGCAGGTTTACTTTCTAGTTTGAATTAAAAACACACATTTAGCAGTAAGTGCAGTATGATGCCTTACCTTGCACTCATTCTTCTCTAACAGTTCTGTATTTTAGAATATTTGAGTACATGCTTTCCCAAACCAGGCAGCAAAAACAAATCACAACCAATATAATGTCATATTCAGTATCTTGTGATACACCATCCCAATGCTCCTTCCGAAACGTACCATGCTGTATGGCTGCATAAAACAAACTGTGACCATTTAAAACATTCTTTGGCCTTGAGCACCCAAGCACACATCTCAGTTGTTTGCTGTGTTCTTGGTATGAGGCAGCAAAACAAAGGAAGCCAAACTACACATGGGGGGGTGGGGGAAAGGGTCTGGATCCCACAGTTTGGAGGGTGGGGGAAAGGACCAGGATCTGTTTTTTTCACAAAACAAAACATCAACGTTTTCCAAGAATCTTACTGCCCACATTAAACCAAGATTTTTGAATGTTAACAGTAACAGAAAGACTGTGTTTCAGTATTTTACATGTGTTGCTATGCAAGGTTGAGAACTGGCAAATCAGAGGAACATGCCACACATTCCAGCTGCAGATGTTTGCCTAACAACTGATAGGGGTGTACAGAACTTGCTGCTGTGGGAGCCTACCCAGCAAGTACCAGTGCTCACCACAGGGAAAAGGAACCCAACACCACTTTACAGCTGGGTAGCTCTTAATGGCAGCAAACAACCAAAAGAGCGGCTTTGTGCTTGGAAGTACGTGGCAGGGCAGATGCAGGAAGTTTGTTCTGTGATTACATGTTCCCACCCACACAGCTGTCATCAGTCCCAGTCATGGCACAGAGAAGCACCTATGTTTCATGCACATGCATGCAAAGAAATACAGAGAGGGAAAAAAGTCTCTTGGGCATCAAATACAGAAACAGCACTGAAAGCCTTGTCCTCTGCATGAGCCACTACAGTGTTTTCCCAGCTCAACAGTCTGCCTTGTGGCAGGGTCACCATCACATGTGCATTGCTTTCTTTCATTTCCATCTTCCCCTTTTGAGTTGGCACTTGCTACCTCCAGACCATAGCACAGATAAAAACGTTTCGGTTTACAAGAAACACAGCACTGCATGAACCCTGCTGTGTGAAGTCCTGTATTTATAGAAATGGCTATAAATAATAAAAATCTGCAGGGATCTCTGACCCACATACACACTGTATTTTCTGAAGAGGGTGTATGTATTAAATCTGCAAAGGAAGGACTGCGACACCGCTCACCTCACTCCTTTTCCTTTTCCCTCAGTTTGCTTTGGGAGCTCAATACACCACAAAAATAGCCTGGTGGAGGGAAGGGATAGGAAGGGGAGGGTAAGGGAAGAGGAGGAAAGGAAATACACGACGAAGCAGCTTTGCCTTCCATTGTTAAAGCCACAGCCCACTCACAAATCATGTTTCCAGCCTGCAGAGTGAAAAGCACAGAGTCGCTAGCAATGAGCTACATAAGCTCTTCATATCAGCAATGCTGCTTTGAGTAATTGAATTATTCTACTGAGTAATCTGACAAGCCGACAGGCTGCCCATCAAAAGAGAACCAGAATGCATGCCATTTGTGAGACGAGGCTGCAATAAGCTTTTAATCAGTTTTCAACAAGAGCAATTCAAGTGAGCTGCATTAATGTCTTTTTTTTCTCTGCAAAGCCAAGAAGTGAACATTAACTGCAGTTTCTGAAGGGAAGGGAGCAAACTGAGGGAGGACAACTCATTGGAACAGTTCAGTTTCAACACATAAGATAAAGGAAAAGAAAATTTAAGAGTTAAACAATGGCCAAGAAGTACTTTTTATAAATGCATACGGGGGCCTGATCCAAATCTCAAAAAGCCTTTCATTATTGATTTTTGTGACTACTAGACCAAGGCCTAAAAAAAACAGATACATTTTGTTTACCAGGTCATGAGAGAGTAACTTAAATGAGCTACACAGTAACAAGAAAAGGTCAAAGACAATAGTGGAGTTTATTGTTTTCGTCCCTTTGACCAACTGTGCAATAAAGCAACTTAACACAGCCAGTCTAAGCAGATGTCTAAAACTGATTTTAAAAAGCCCAAAACACGGGCAAACCAAACCAACCAAAGGAAACCACAAAAAACCCAACCCAAACATAAGTACCTAACCTGGAATGCAAAGACACCACCTTGCTTTCCACAACAAATGACAGGGACTGCCCAGCAGGGTCATGTCCCAAAGTTCCAGGTAAGAAATAGAACAAGATGTGTCTGTGGGATTGGTCCGATGCCTTATTTCTGTTTTGTGAAAGCCTGGAGAATGTTGTGTTATGCAGCGGGACCGGTGCCACTTCAGAACTGACGTTAAAACTCCCCGAGTTGCTTTCATCACCAAATAAAAAAAGATTTGCTTTCTCTAGTTGTGGTAGGAACAGCAGCTCACAAGTGGATTCCAGCTACACCTCAGGCTAGCTGTTAGCACATGCTTAACTTTAAATGTATGCTATTAAATGTCACACGAATCCCAGAGATCTAACATTAAAAACAAATTCCCCAGCAAATACAACACTCCATTTTTCACTCCTGAAGGATGCAGGGTTCACGTTACACATATTACAGTCCATACGTCAGCCAGTGGACTGCCGGCCAGCAAGCCGGGACATTTGTCCCCTCCTACCCTGAGGCAGGTGCCAAAGCAGTGGCACCACAGGGCCAGAAAGTTCCCAGTCTGGCTGACTGGACGTGAGGCAACACTGGCTGAGGACCAGCAGGGAGAAGTGTTCAGCTTGGCCACTGAATGGCAGCAGAACCACAAAGTAAGTGAGGTTGGAAAAGACCTCTGAGATCAAGTCCAACCTATGGACCAACACACCTTGCCAACTACACCATGGCACATCAATCCTTCCTTAAACACCTCCAGGGATGCTGAGTCCACCACCTCAAGGGTCAGTCCACTCCAATGTCTAATCACATTTATCAGGCTGCTCCCTACAGGAAACAATCCTGACTGCCTTGATCTTGCTGATGCAAAGATGTATTTAAAGATGAAGTGTCTTCTAGCAAGGGAATAGGGCTTGAACAATATCAATCTCACCAGATACTTTCTAAAACAGCTGAACGCTCCCAGTAAATCCTGTAAGAGTTAACAGAAGAACACTACCCTTATACTAAAGCAAATAAAAATGCTGGTGCATATTTATGAGTGGCCAGATTAATTTGCCTCAGTGAAGGAAAATGCTAAAAAGTACAGCAACACTTCTGGTTCCTTTCTGAGTATTTATCAGCTACAGGGCTTATATCCTAGGCAGTGAAACTTTCAGATTGAAGCTGATCTAGGAACTCTGCAGGATAGAAACAGAAAGCCTACTCATAAAGGTAACACCAGCAAAAGCAGACATCAAGCTCTGCAGGTGCAGTACCAGGTCTCCAGGGCAGTTGTTGCTACAAGAGACCATAAACCACAAGACTGAAAATAGAGGGAGTGCAGGGCCAGTTTTTCCAGGTAATTAAGGCACCCCAAGGTGCAGACAGGTACATAATAGGATTTTCCAAAGTGCCTGAATGAACTAGAGACCTGATGAGCCTCTCAGTGGGAGTCAGGGACAGATGTCCAGTCTACTAGGGAACTTCTCATAATTCCAGTTGGCAAAAAGTTTGCGTGCCTCACTATCCTCCAAAATGCCAGATCCTGCATACAGCTAGACACATGTAAATAAATATACAAGTGCATTGACTTGCATACTGCTGAGATAATATTACTGCTAGTAGTAACCAGGTAAGAAACTGAAAGCTTCTTGCATGGCACGTGACCAAACCCAAATGATTTTGGAAGCTACAGCAATGAGTAGTAAAAAAACATTCTAGAGACTGTAGAAGAACAGGGACTGTAGCCACTGCAAGAGGGACCACTTCTGTAAGGCCCACCTTTACCTCTGAAAGAGTGATCTGGATGCCCAGGGTATACAAGACTCATTGTAGGGAGAGCAGATATGATAAGAGAGTCCTCTGGGAGATGTGTTTCCTGCCAGGACAGTGGCTAGAGGCTGAGCAGTGAAATATGAAGTCAAAGGACACTGAAAAGCTACATTTAAGTAACAGAAGATTACTTACTGTATCTTAAACCTCAGCGATCTTATATAGGTACTCAAACAGATCATTGGTGCAACGGCATTTTTATCTTCCAAAGGCATTCACCTTCTTGATTTTTAAATAAATTCTCTTTAGGAAAAAGAAAAATGCCAGCAATGGTTCTCACTATAGTTGACATTAACCTCTTTTTGGCAGTCTCAGCAGTAAGCCTACCTACAGTGAACCTGTGCAACCTGCTGTAGGTGAACCTGCTTGAGCAGTGAGTTGGATTAGATGATCTCCCCAGAGCCTCCTTTCAACCCCAATCATTCTGTGGTTCTGTGAAAAGCAAGTGCTACAATAAAACGATCAATCCACACATAGAGAATAGGCTTGCTGGTGAAGAAGGCCCAAGTATATTCAACAGCACATTCTAGCTGCTAATTATTGCTGTAACATACACTGTTTAGAGAACAAAAATTACACGCTCTCTTCTACACGTTCTTAGAACTACTTATGATGATGTAAACTCCTTAGATTTATTGTTCTGCTTTGACATTGAATATACAATTTGTTCTTCATGCCAAAAAAAAAAAAAAAATCACTACAGGAACAATGATTTCTCTAACAATATGATTAATAGTTTCAGATCTGTCACTTCATACAGAAGTTCTGCAATTATTTTCCTTCTTAATGAACAAGTTGCCTTCAGCAAGACAAAAGGCTACGAAAAACAGTCACACTGGGTTTGTTTCTTCCAAAAATTATTTTATTGTTCTCATCTTTCCTTCCTCTGCATCTGTACTGAACCTTCTAATTGCCCTTTCCCCCACACGTTTAGAGAAATATCACTAACTCGTAAACGGCAATGCAGAACAAAACTGGAATGGCTGGACAAAGCTGAGACTCAAACGTTTGAATACTGTGCCACAGAGGAGGAACTACAGAGCTACTACAGACCCTGCCTCAAAAAGGACCTGCCATGCTAAACACTTTGTTTATCCTGTGGGCCTTTCCATGCTCACACAATCTACTGAACAGACAGACCTTAGATCGTGCTAATGGTAGCAGACACCTTGAGGTCGCAGGGCAGGCATGGATAATAGTTTTCCCAATTGTTTCACAGCTATCTGCACTTCCCACAGTGTGCTACCATACTCAACAAAAGGGAGAGATGTTTGTCCTTCTCACCGGTGTTCCATTAGTTTTATTAAGACTGAATTCAAAGGTTACCCGCAATCTGTATCATACAGGTAATCACGGGGATCTGTTTTGGGGTCAGGTTATCCGCCTAAGTAATTGGCTGTGTCTTTCTCACTCTACTATCAATAACCATAGTCTTCTTGGCAACAGCTTATCAAGAAAGCTATTTCTTAAAAATGCTCATTTAAATTTTAAGTTGACGTATAGATACTTTGTGAAATACTGGGATAAATCTCCTTTCCTTGCTCCCAGTTAACAGATTCTGATTAAGCATTGCTCTTTGATCTGGTACTGGACTCACTAAATCTTGTTGTATCAGAAAGTGGTTAATGGGGAATGTACTTCAAGAAACACTAGTAATTTTTTAATTCTTTAGCATCAAAGGCAAAAAGGGACTACATTTCTTGACTGTGCCTTTGGTTTAGTCCACCTGTATTACAGTAGCTGGTATCACTGGTATCAAATGCACAGCTAAGTATCACTAGTCAGCTGACACTGAACTGTATGTTATTGTTTACAATGGCCACTATCCTTACGCTAATGCTTGTACTGCAGAAATTATCAGGCGATACAATCACAAAGTGCATATATTTATAGCAATGACTACTGGAGCCAGGTTAGTTTGTGTACAAAGACCAATTGCTTTTTATGCTGGTCCAAAGGATCAAGTGAATTAAAGCAGGAACAGCAGCTGCTCTGGGCACCATAATCCCACTGGTGAAGCTGAGGAATGGAGGGAAGAGAAAGATCCCACAGAAAACATTTAATACACAGAGAAAAAGAAGACAAATATGTAATGAACTCCCTTTACATCCACCATTCAGAGAGAACATACCTCCTTGGCCATGTCAGTGTATTTCTGTTTTTCTTTTGGATCTAGAACAGACCACCAATCTGCCAAGATCTTGGTTGCGCCACGATTATCGAGGCGAGGGTGTTCTTTCCGCACAAGAGAGCGGTGGCGTTTGCAGAACAAGAGAAATGCATTCATTGGTCGGCGAGCTCGTTGCTCTGAGGACTCGTCATCTTCAGTCTCATCAGCATCCTGCTCTAAACCATCAGGGCCAAGGAGCGGCACCTGGCAGAACCGAAAGGGAAGGGGTGTAAGCTCAGTTATCCGCGCTTTGCACAAAGACTCAGACTGTGTGCGCTGCATGGGAGTGAGGGAGAGGCACATGGATGCACACAGCTGTCTCCAAAGGCCATCTGTTCCATCCAGACAGTGCAGAGTTCTACATCAAACCTCCTCACCTGACAGTCCAAGGTTCGTTCATGCTCTCTGCAAGACTTAACACTGACTTCCAAGTGGAACAATTTCTAAGCTGAGGACTGTTCTCTAGTAACAGTGCTAAAGGGTCTGGAGGGAGGAGATCCTTCCTATCCCCTTCTGACAACCTAGAAATCACCTTAGTGGGATGAGGCAAGCAGAGCTACCTTGGACCTTGATTATTCGTGTCTGCAGCTACAGAGCACACAAAGAGGAACAGGTAACAGTTTGTTAGTTTGTCAGTTGTTTCCCCATCTCCTGCTGGTCACTGCTCAGCCTGTCAGCAGCACAGCAGCGCAGCCACCACACAGCTGCCCAGCAGAGGCAGAGGGCAAATCTCAACAGAACACACTGCAAAATGTGCTCTCTCCACTTACAGGACAGTGTACCATTCCTACAAGGGACGAGCCACAGAACTTATGAGACATGAGACAGAAAACCACCTTCTACCTAACTGCGACGCTGCTATTTTATAACCACGTTGTGAAAGGACCTGTAAGGTCAACAGAAAGCACCATCAGAGAATCAGACTCATCCTTGTCAAGGTCACCCTCTCTTATCAGTGTGTGGCTCAAGGCAGTCTCCTCAGCACTGACCTTTCCATTCCTGCCTTAGGAAGGCACCAAGGAGATACAGATATGAATGCTATCCACATGATGGAATCATCACATCTGCATAAACAATTCCCACTTCTTGTTATGGAGAATGAGTCTAACTGTAGAAGTGTGAGGTGCCACATGGCAGGGTGTTCATGAAGAAAGGGTTAAGGTCAGAGGCACTGAACAGTACCAAAATACCAGTGTCAAACCAGAGACAGATTACCTCAGCTGTGCAGTCAGTACTCTGGAGGATAACTTGAATTTCACATGCAAAGGTAGTAAAAATTGTTTACAGCTTTTTCCTTCTTTTTACCTTTTAAATCTTTGTAGTTTTTTATCTTTAGAAAAGAAGAATGGAAACTTTTAGTTTGGTATGCCCTTCAGAACTACTAGAAGCAGACACCAACACAAGCCAACCTCCTGTCTAAAATAAGCAATTAAAAAAAAAGCACATCAAAAACCCACTTTGAGCAATCAAGATTAGGATGTGCAACACATTATTAAAACAGAGCAGATAAAACTATCACAGTTTGTGTAAATTTGTCCACTATTTTGAAGGAATGATTGACAATTCACTTTCTTGTGTCACTACCTGCCTTTACAGCTGTACAGGCACTGCATCACTTTTTATTGGCTGTGTTTCTTCACAAAAGAGAACGAGACAACACAGAATAAAAAACACAGCTAGGGAGAATCCAATCCACCATTAACCATCTATGGTCAAAGCATCCAGTTAAATATACCTTATCAATATCTTCCTCCTCTTCTTCCTCTTCTTCCTCTTCAGAGAAGTCAAGGAGTTTCTTGGCAAGCAGGGGATGCCACTGAAGACACTTCCTTTTTGGTCGCTTCCCAGTTCCTTCACCTTCTGTTGAGTGATCCTTATTCCTACTACTGCCTTTCATTACTGTGACCTGTCATGCAAAAATATTGATAAATTCACAATAAACCCGTGGGCATAACTGACCATCAAACCAGTGACAAATATATGAGGAACTAATGCAAGACTCTCAGAAGTTTCTGGCAAGGTATTAGGTAGAGACTTATTCCAATTATCAACATAAGCATGGATGTACTTTATGCAATCTTAACACTTCCATGTAGTGCCTAGAGTAACTAGCAATACACAATTTAAGAGCATGAAGTAAGGATGCCAGCTAGTCCAGCTCTCAAATGTGCTCCTGTCTGAAGGACAGCAGACAAGCCCTTCACTAGCCAAGTGAGTGAGAGACTCCACAGCTCTCCCACACCTATATCCACTGCAGCTTTTTGTATTTTGACACTGAAAATGTCAACGTCAGGATATCCCTCTTTATCACAGTGGAACATATCACCAGCCACTCAGGTGTTAATCATGCACTTATATGCACCAATGTTGACACAGAGCCCCATGATACTATGAGCTAGGATTTGTCCAGTGCCATTAAAAGGTGCAACAGGGAAATCTGAGACCCTAAGAGAAGTTTAATACACAGATTTGAAGTAAACAATCAGAGGTAGTTATGCTGACATTTCCAAAGTACTGCACAGGAAACAAAAACCATGTGCTGAGCCAAGCACATGCAGAAGACAAATCACATTTACTTGTGTGTGCGTCCTTATCTAAAAAGTACTTCAGAAGTATCTCTTAGTAAAAAACATGCTTACCACATCCCACGTATTTAAGGGTTGACTTAAGATTTGTCCCTTAGCTACTCAACTAAGGGACAAATAAATATATAAAGAAATAAAACCAGTACATCACATCCAAATACTGAAGCGCACAGCAAGCAAGTGCTGCTGGCACATAGTCTGGTCCTGTGTAGCCTTCTGTTAGTATTGTGTAATATCAGTGGCAATCCTGACAGGAGCATGGCTAGCTTTCCAAGAAAACAACACAAACATCAAAACAAACTGAACCTGGAGGGTGGTTAGCCAGCTACACCTTTATAAAGCAAATAAATTTGATGAAGTCTCGCAGGGGTTTCTCACCAGCAGGACAGAGCAGCTGCACTAAGCCCTGGTCCCATAGGCAAAGCCAGAAGAAGCTGTGCTGCTGACTCTCAGGAAAAGGGCATGGAAAGAGTCAAACCTTTTAACTGCAAGGCCACCGTGCATTTTAGGATGCTGCTTTCTCTAAGATGCCTGGTACAACACTAATGTTTCAGCCTCCAGCGCCAGAAGAGGAAGTTGCCACACTTGTACTTAGACCAGCTGCCCGAGCCATTGTACCACCTCTGGGGCAAATACCCCACAAGAACTATCTCACACAGCTCCAGCCACGCTCCTACATTTAGTGAGTGCTAATTCTGGCTTTGGATGATCTCTTCCAGGTGTTTCTTGTTGGTTAACTCACTGGCATTTTGGCAATGTGCCCTTGTTCGCACCAGAAACGTACATAAGCAGCTGCTTCCTCTGCAGACTCCAACAGTGCAGAAAGCTGAAGGACCTTCAGACACTGCTTGCTGGAGGAACAATTGAAGCCTGAAGCAAGGAGGTTCAGAAATTTTAACCTACATTTTAAAATGGCATTTTCCTGGATGTATGTGGAAGTTTGTTAGCTCTTCCCCACTTGTCAGCAGCACCTGTCCCCCAAATAATTAACAAAGCCCTGTAACTTTGTAGTAACTTTGTCCCATTACATACTTTGCTATCTACATAATGCCACTTCTACCCGGAAGACATTTAAACTTTGATTTCATATCACCTGCTCTTCTGTTCATTTTCTGTAACCAACTCCTGTAGGTTACAAGGAGTTTTATACAGCACATAACCATGCACCATTTCACCTAAATCTTCATCCGTTACTTCCAAAGCAGATCCAAATACACAAACCACTTTGGTTTAAAAAAAACATTCAAGTGTGGAAAATTAAGCCACAATCCAGTATCATAAAATGTATGTTTGAAATTGTTTTTATCCCACTGTGACCTCTGCCATTTACCACACTGCACTGTGCTCTCCATCTGTCTCTCTTCCTAAAGTGCTGAACCACCACTTGCTTTTGTTTGGGGTATTTTCAGACACAAATCAACAAAGCTGAGTTAATGTTCAAGCAGGAACTTCAGCTCCTGTGGGTAGCAGAGATTCGTTCAGAGATTGCTAAGTGATACAGATCTGCCTATTACTGTAGTCAATAAAGCATGTGGCCTATTTCTGAGCAGGATAAATACGCTACAAGTACAATGGGGAGAGCTACTCCAGCCTTACCACTCACTCGTGTACATGAGCTAATCATATGGCTTCTGTCTGCAGTCAGTCCTAGATATGATGAGTACTACTAGTAGCCTTCTACCTTCTTAGTGTGAAACTAAATTAATGTTTGAGAAGTGCTCCATGATCCTGCTTTACAAAGTTCAGCTGAAGTCTCAACAACAGCACTGCCTTTAGCGGGTAGTTCTCTGCCTGTTGCCCTTAAAAGAATGAGCAAGGGAAGACTTCACAGGACTTAGGTGATCCCACCATGTATTTTACATGTGTTCTCCATCACCCCTGAGGCCCTGTCTATGCTCTATGCTGAGTTTGGCAAGGCAGCACAGAGCCAGGCACCAGTCATCCGGCAAATCCCAAAAGGGCTCTCAGTACCTTACACCTCGTCACCACAGCTGAGCTCACAAATAATTTTTGTTTTCCATGCACGAAGGCTAGGTATTAAACACTCACTTACCACTAAAATAAATTAATCAAAGCTCATCACACATTAGGGCTAAAATAAAAATGTATGTTCAGCTTCAGGAATTCAAGGGATGTTCATTAGGTTGCTTTTTTTAAATTGTGAACCATTTTACGACACAGAGTAAGTCAGATCCTGGCTGTCATACAAGCACCATTTACTACAGAAAAACACAAAGTCATTCTTTGCTTCTGCTTCGAAGTGAATCTCTGCAATCAACAACAAAAACCCTCCTGATTTTGATCCCACTGATGGAAGGACTGAGGCCACAGACTTCAAACTTTACGTTTACAGCATGACCTGGAAGTCCCTCACTTCTAAGTATGTCAAGCTATATACTCTATCCTCTATGCCTGCTCTTCTTTTCTATGAAATAGGGGGTCATTCATAACATGAACACATAAAATTATTTCCTTCCCCTTAAGCATGGGTCACATTCTATTTTTAAATACTTTTGTGTTTCATAATCCTTTTCCCCCATTTTTACTTATTCAGGTCCCCATACATTTTGACCTACATTTCAGAGACTTTCTTTGGTGTGCACTTTTTGCTGATGCCCCTCTCAGTCAAACACAGGATTGGCATAATGAAAAACGTTCTAAGTCTCTATTATATCACATGGGACTTTTCCTCTTAAAAATGGATGCCAACATAGTAAACTTGTTCTCCTCTGGATTGCTTCATCTTCTATTTTACTACCCCCCCCCCCCCCCCCCCCCACTTTATGGGCATTTGTGTCATAATTGTTGATATATTCACATACTCATATAATTATGAGAGAAACCCCTAAAATACATCCAGGCAAATGCAAAATGCAGCTAACATGGACATTTCCCTTACTTTCTCAAGATGTAGCAGAACGCATGTATGATTATGATTAAACAACAGCGAAAGTTTTACTGGCATTATTTACTTCTTCAATGGCAAAACATCAATGGAATCCAGTTACCCGACTCTTGAGATTCTATTTATTATCTGATTTTTTTTCCCCCCTTGACACATCGTCAATAGCACGTTAGCTGCTTGTTTTACATGAGAGACAGGAAGCTGGCAGACAGAAGCAAGCAGAAATACCAGCTGCTTCTCTCTCTTTCAGGGATCCCCGAGCGCTGGCAAGCATCCCTACCAGCATGTTTTTAAAGAAAGAGCTGGACTTGGACCCTACAAGAACTGAAGTACACATTTAAGCTTGACAACTGAAAAGTTCCATAGAAAGTCACAGAACAAGTCATGGGCAATCTTTGAGAGATTTGGGCTTAAAAGTAGAAAAAATAGGCAACACCTGAAGTGCAAAGTTTGCAATAACTGGAACTTGCTAACCATATCACAAAAAAAAGGTAATTTCTTCTACAGATATCAGTAAAAATATCATGTATCTTTAAAGGCAGATATAATGGATTTTAGAAGTTCACAAGAGTAAAAATAATTAAAACCAGGCAACAAGATTTTACAAGTTACTTCTCAGCTTAAGGATGACAAAAACGAAGTGACAGCTACTACGGAGAAAGTAGGAATATTTCAAGAAGACAAGACAAAGGTATGGACAGCTTTGCTTAAAATAAGCCACATATGCTTTGTAACATCACTAGAGGATACCCATCAAGGCTGACATTCATGTTCCACTGACAGCAAGATACCTTCAGGGTATCTTTTAGCGCCTACACAGATCAAACATTACAGAAATATTACATCAGTACTAAAAATTTAAGAATTTTTTTGTGTGTGTGTGTGGCTGTGTGCTGGCTGTCCTTCTGGTTCTAGAAACATTAATCTAAGAATCACAGTCTTCTCGGATGTCTTATAAATATGTATAGCTAATAGAGCTCCATAGGGAAAAAAAAAAAAAATTCCTTAAGAGGTGGATGGTGGAGGGAAAGCAGGGGAGAAGACATCATTTAGCTTTTTTACTGCCCATGTTTCTATTTCAATGACGTAACTGTTTACAAGTCTTTGTTTTTTAAGAGCTCATTAACGACAAGCATTTGATTACACTTGGTAATGTTAACTTTTGTTTTTCTCCTATCTTCTTCCTGTGTTATTTATAAAACCTTATATACACAGGTGACCAACTTCAGCAGTCCTAATTTTGGGACTATCTCATCCCAGTATTGATCTGTCACTGAGAATGCTGCTTGTGCTAAATAAGCTACACTCGATAAACTACATCCCCAAACACCAAAATCCTTATAAAGGTCTTCAAAAGCAGCCAGGTGCTCTAAAGCACATGTTGCAATAGAGGTCAGAAAGAAATGCAAGATCTGCAAAAGCAGAACCCCACAGACATGGATTGTGACTATGGTGTAGTCCCTGTTGGAAGATTCTCCACGGAACAACATCTGAGCTTCAGCAACTCTCATTTCCATGAGGACAGTGGAAATTAATTTCTGATTTCCCACTACCTTAAAGAACCCCCCACATTTCCTGGAGCCCAGCTGGGCCCCCGGTTGACTCAATGAAGATTACTGGTGCAAAGGAGCAAAGGCGGAGTTTCGAGTGGATTTTCCACACTTTCTGCTCTGTTTTACATGATTTAAGTTCTCTACTACATGATAAAAACAAATGCTAATGAGAAAAGAGAGGACTGAACTATGACACTAATAGCTTGTTGTTTTGGGGACTACTGAGTCAGTGACCTGAGCTGTTTCAATAAAGAAGCAGGAGAATGGGAAATGAGTTCATGTTCTCAGCAGTCTAGTGGGCTGAAGAGGTATTTGAATTTTCAAATGAAAGTAAAAGGAGATTTCTGGCTGTAAAATACACCTACACAAATACAAAAAGTGTTTTTTTAAAAAAATAAGTTTCTTTTAGCTCTGGAATAACTGAACCAGAATATTTCTATAATGTACGACAAAAACTAGTTGGCACTAATTGCTGACCAGTCAGTGAATATACTCTTTATTGCTTCACAGCAGAAAGCCATTAATGAGCTTTCTAATTTTCAGAGATGTGATGGTTTAATGGGGGACATGCTGAGCTCAATGGGGTCCTGTTTGCCAGCGGAGGTTTGGGAGAGACTGTCGCCACACGAAACACTTAGCAACACAGCTACAAGTGTTAGTTAATTTTTAATGACACACTCTTCCATCTTCAGAAATGATTTTAAACTGTTCCTTATTCTCAAACTCAGATCCCAATTGCTTGCTTTCTTTGTTCTCTAATACATAAAATTAAACCCCAAGATCATTGAAAAATGTCAACAGCACTTTTTTTAAATTTTGGGAGTTTTTCTTAAGTATCCCTTTCATACCTACTGAAGAGGAAGAAAAGCAACATATAAAACAAATCAACAGAGTCTAAACTTAAACTCTGTTCTTTCTCTTTTCATTCAGATACGCAAAATAAGAAGTATTTTTTAATGCAAAGAAATGAAGCAAGGTCTAGTATGAAAACCACTTTATGTTGAACAATTGTGAAGCAGCTTGCTGGCGCAGACGAAGGGAAAGAATTGATGCAAGAGTTTGCCTTGCAGAAACAGGTCTGGGGCTGTAAATTGCTAACATCTTTACTCAACCAGAAGCATATGAACAGGAGCCTGGAGTCACTTAGGAAAAAGTAGCTGTCTGAAGACTGAGGTCTTAACCATAGCAAGACTTTTTGTCCTCTTGAATTTAAGTTACAGTAGGACATTTGCTATTGCAGGACTCATTTCAGACTTCAGCAGCTGCAGAAGCAGAAAGACCAAAACCAGAAACAGGCTAAGTAAGTCACAGGCTACAGCTGTACTTACTTCACCAAGTAAGACTCCAGTGACACACTCTGCTAGCCACAATTTCTGAGTAATAAAGTGCAGAAGACAAGCATGTGTTAGGGTTACATCCACCTTTCTGGACAGCAGGTGCTAACCACCCCACACGCCAAAAGATCACCAGCAGGTCTGCCTACAGCCCTGTGCATCTGCTTGGAAAAATGCACCTGGATTATTAGCCTAGCAACTTCCTTTGCCTGGAGCTCCTACAGAGCAGGCAGGGGGTTCTCTTGCTGCATGCTCTGTGCACTGCTAACACAAAGGAACCACAAGCTGGGGAGCAGGGCAAGGCGTCCTGCCCAGGTAGGTGAGGTCACTCACCCAGGGGATGGACACACTGGGACACCCGCACTACCAAACCTGGCTCTGCTCCTAGGTGAAGGAGATGTAACCCACAGAGCCTGCAAATTCTGGCATCCTTTTGCTCCAAAGCTGCATTTCTTTTTGTTTCTACATTTGCTGCCACAACAGGAAAGAGCACCAAGAAACGTGGGAAGGTGAGCAAAATAAATGCCTGAAATTCAAAATACAGAGGCAGCAGAGCCCCACCTATTTTGCAATGCTTCCTCCCACAGAGAGGAGATAATGACAACACCCGCTGCAGAGCCCTCTACTGACACTAGAGTGAGTAATTTGTCAACAGAGCACTTTTCCTCCAGGAACACAGAGTAGACTGTAAAATGCAACCACCTCTCAGACAGGAGATGAGTGCTTGTCTGCAGAGCATCACAGACCATAGCAACAGCACAATCCAAAAAGGCACTGACTTTCAGCAAGTTAAGAGCTGAGAGAGCACACCATGAAAAATCTGGTTTGTGTTCCTGTGTGAGCGGGACTACCTGAGCCTGCGTGGGGAGCAGCTTTTCTCAAAAGACAGCTATCATTCCTACATTTCCCATCATTTCAATGTTGCAAAATGAAGATTGAAATGTGATTTGTCAACTGGATCACCAGGAGTTCTCTCTAGCTTTTGCAAGTCACTATAAGTGCTTAATCTCAGCATAAAGACCTTTTTAGAGCCAGTGAGCTCACAGGTAAGATGGCCACAGGAAATACTTAATGCATTTCAGTGCATGGACATTTCCATCAGATCATTCCCAGGAGGGCATCTGCAGTTCAGCAATGGCTTCCTCACTGAAGGGCCTATGAGGTTAAAAAAATCAAAGTCAAATTGGAATTTTATGTGAACAAGAAGGGTGGCCTGGAGTTCTGCTCACAGCCTTCAGAGGATGAGACCCTATGAATGAAAAAAAAAGAAAAAAGTCCAGGTTCTTGACTTGCCACTCCCAAAGCTCTGTTTTTATCTTTGATTAGCAGGCATACAAATTGCTGTAGGGTGCAGTCACGTCAGAAACACAGCCAAGTGCTTTTGTGCAGCACAGAGCAGCACAAAGAGGAGACATTCCTGCAGCAGACATCGCAGGGGGAGCACAGCTGAATGGCAAAATTGTTCAACTCTCCTTTTCACCTCTTGTTGATTGTGTCCCAGTTGTCTTCTGCAAAACCAGGACAGCACAGCTGTGTCCATCACTACTGTAACCCATTCTAAGGTTTACCATGTGTATAACGGAGCTTTCATAATAAAATTCACTCAAAATTACCACCAGCGTCAGGGGGGCCATATACAGCTGTATGAGCAAATGAAAGAATTACTCCCTTAATACATATTTAATAGGCCATAAAATATCCTTGCACAACCCAATATTATACTTTGTCTACTTCTGCTCTCTTCAATTCAAGAGCAATAGGCTAAGGCAGTGTCTAAACATTCCCTTGAACAGCTACTACCCACTAGTCCTATGGAAGAAGAATCAAATTAATGGCTACAGAAAGTACTTAGCTTTGTGCATCTTCAGTATAAAGCCCATAAATCATGGTAACACATAACTCTTATGCATCTCAGAAACAACAATTAAGAGGCTACAAAAGAATTTCAAATAAAAGGGGCTTGCGCCATGTTCACTATTGGAAATACGACAAGACTGACTTGATAATAAATTCCTAGCTACTGAAGTATTTTCTTCAGAATCAAATTGTCACTATCACCTTTCATCATCTCCCCCTACCAAGAGGGGCAAGTGTGTAAAGCCAAAAATGAAAAGTGAACCCTTCTGAGTCTGTTCCCTGTATGAACCCCTCCCTACCAAACTCTCAGTTAATTTCCAAGCTATTCACCATATTAAAGCAGCAACGCTTTGCCAAAATACACTGTATCTCAAATTAGGCATAACCCAAGAAGGTTAACAGAATGCCAAGGCAGAGCAGAATTTTGCTAGAACAAATGGCTATAAATCCATTCTCCCAAACAAGAAAAAATGGCCTCAGGTTTAGACTGAATATAAGGAAAAACTTCCCTGCCAAAAGGCTTGTCAAGCATTGGAACAGGCTGCTCAGGGATCTGGTTGAGTCACCATCCCTGGAGGTCTTTTAAAAGAAATGCAGATGTGACACTTAGGGACATAGTTTAGTAGTGGACTTCAATGATCTTCAAGGTTTTTTCCAACCTAAACAATTCTATAATTCCATGAACAATAACTGGAAACCAAACTAATGTGCACACATTTATCAGTTATATTTGTATTTATCATCTTGCTAAAAGCAGCATTTTAAGATGCAGGAATGAGCTTTCAATTCAGACTAGATTCCTTAGTGCAGTGGTTTAGTTTGATCACAGAAAGAGATACAGCTAAAGGAACTCTAATTCTGGTTTTTGGAAGCATCACTGTCTCTCAGAACTAAGCAGATCCACATAAAAGCCTTTGAACACTGAAGGTCTATGAACATTCGTAATGATTTTGAAAGCAAATGTATTATCTTAATAGACAATTTTCAAGTGCCATCTAGTGGTTATTTTCAATTTGAAATTTAAAATCTTTCCCTTTCCCTTATTTTTAAAAATTTTATAAAGTTTGTTATTTCTATCACTTCCTGCTATTTTATTATGTGACTCTTGACCATGCAATGGTAAATACATGCTTGAATTAAGCCTAAGTTTGAGCATTCTGATTAACTGAATTTGGGCCAGAAAACAGCTGAGTTCAGAACTAAAAAATTGAAAGAAAAAGGGGAAGAAACCCCTAAGCCTTATCCATCCTATCCATGGAAACAAGGCACAAATGTCAGTTCATTATATAGAGCTTTTTCAATCAACTTAATGACTTCTTATCATAAGAAAATTCTGACTTGTTAGAAGTCTGTAAAATAACTAAACACACAAGAAAATCCTGGAGAAAAAAACATGTTTCTAAGCATTCCTCACACTGGATAAAGCCAAAAATCCACAGTACCATATCAAAAGGTTTCTGTTTTACACTCAACCCAACCTGGGATATTACACAGGCCCAAAACTTAAAATACTCAGCTAAGTTTGGCCACTTAACATTATTCGTGTCATAATGGGAACAATTAGTTCGTGTCTTCTGTGTCCCATCTCAAATATCCTCTTTTTCTCCAAGTGTAAGGAATTTGGCTCACGAGGTACCCCAAAAAAGGGCTAAATGTGTACATGCAGTAGTATGCCCAAAAGAGCATCAAACCTGCAGTGCATCCCATGCAGACAACCATGCAGAGCATATCAAATCCTTGATATCAATGATATCAAATATCACTGATATGTATGGAAAGATATGTATGTGCTTCCATTCCACCTGGAAACTTATGGAAGACTGTGTCAGGTAGCCAACCAATCAAGGAAAGTATCTTAGCTTCTTTACAATGAACCTCTGAGATCCTAAAAAGTAAGATGGTTCCGTTTCTGTAATATACTTCCACAGAGGTACAGTAACATACAAATAATATTGTGCCCACATATGCCCATAGAAGAAGTATTAGAACTCAGAGTCTGAGATGGAGCCAGAGTTAAAATGTACCCTTAACAAACATCATCTTTGTTATTATTCTACTGAAAGACTTGTTAGCTGTGGCAGAAACAAACTCTATGGGGGGGGCAGGGAGGGAAGCTTAGATCTTATTCATTCTGTCTTGAATTGAAAGCACCTTAATAAAAGGTGGGAACATTGCTATCTTCCTAACTTTTGCAGTTTGGAAAGAGTGTAAAAGAGATGAAAAATCTTAGACAAAAGGTCAGAAATAAATTCATGGTCAAACTGGGAAGAGAGCTTTTAACTCCAATCCCAGCCCCTGCTCCCTTCTGCCATCTCTCCCTTCCAGAAAATGAAGAAACTGAAAAGAAAACTTTCGCATTCAGCAATCTTTTTGTGCGCTTGTTCCATGGGTAATCAGGGAGACATTACACATGCCCAGTGAGGCACACTTTAGATGCAGCTCCAGGCAGGCGCCCCTGGAGCCGCAGAGCTCGGAGGATGCAGTGGGAGTGACAGGCAGCTTGTCCCCCTGGCAGGGCCACGCTGCTGCCGCTGCACCCCACAGCCCCTGCTCAGCCCTCGGGGAGCAGCACAGCCTCGCCGAGCCGGCGGCATCACCCCAGCACGGCACAGGCAGCAAGGAGCTCGCTGGGCAACCCCACCTGCTCGTGAGGCCCAACACTCCAATGGACAGCCCTGGGAACACCTCACTGGAGACCTGAGCCCTGTCTCTCACTCTTAATGCATCCAAACCCTTACACACACCACTGAGCCTGCCTGATCTGGGGCTTATCCGACATCCTCAGCGCAATAATCCACCTACAGATCCTGGAAAACTTACAGGATAGTGCAGCTACACCTGGGCAATTGGATAAAAAGCCATGCAAAGATCTAGAGATGCAAGAAATCACAAAGCTGCCCCTGAATACAAGAACAGAGCCTACATACACAGTGCCTGAAAGAGTAAAAAAACCTTACATAACACACAGATAAAAGAATAAACAATGTACTTAAAAAGCCCTCAGAAGGTAAAATGCTATCTTACTCCATTTATAACCTCAATAAGGCAGTCTCAGCTATTCAGCATATTCAACTCCCCTTTAAACACCTATCAAAATAATCAAAATAATTTAAAGTTTCATAGTTCCATTATCCCATTGCCTAAATTGTTGTACTCATCTATTCAGTTAATCCATTAAAAAGGCATGGAAATTTTGGCCTACACTGCTTCAAATTCTTTCTAGGATAAGAGCATTTTGTGTATTCCCTCAGGTGTATCCCCTCTAAGAGCCCATGCACTAAAATTATTTGAGCCAAGTTAGCAAAGCAGTTCCCCCAGGAAGCCACACAACACCAGGCCTAAGTGTATTGCTCTTTTTGCAGGTGAAATGTAAGCTAAAATTCTGCATGCAGATTTAAAGAGCTTCACTTGATGGAAAAGGTCTGAAGATCAAACCCACACAGCTTACAAAACTTAAAAAAAGTAATTTTACTTTCATACCACAATTTAAAAATTGCTTTAATTGAGAGCTACACGTGTACCAGTACGAGCTAGAAAATGCTGTATAATGGCAAACAATGTCTAAGTTTGTAACTGAGCAGGCCCATATTTCATGGACAGCAATTCACTGTAGCATTATAGCCACATTCTCCTGAAGCTCCCTGGATGTTGAGTATGAATGATTTCAAATTCCTGGAAGAAAACAACCTACCAAGAAAATGTGTTCTTTGCCAGCAAGGCAGTGTGATGCTGTAAGACATTTCAGAGTTTTTCCCTAACAATCTGTCTCTCAAATAAGCTTTGAACTAAACCATCAAAAGTAAGCAGGGCTGTAGACAATGCTCCCATTCTCAAGCCATATGCATGCTCATATGCAAAAATGCATCACCACCTCGAGTTCTGCTGAACATAACAGTCTCTTTTAAGGAGAAAGAGACTTGGCTTATTTTTAATTCATCAAAAGACAATCACAGGATTCAGCAATGTCCACTTCAAAAGATCTAAAGCTAGAAATGTGACATGAGCTGCATGTGAAAGATTTAGGGAAAATACACTTTTGCATTGTTCCTCTTAAAATGCCATAATATACTTACTAATTTTCATGCACTAACAAACCATTACTTCAAGAAAAGGGCAATATTAAATACTAAATTCAGCAGCTGGGCATCTCTAGTCCTGCTCAAGGCAGACCCAGCTACAAAGCTGAACCATGCTGCTCAGGACCCCACCAGGGATAGAGAATCCAGCACTTCTTTCAGCACCTGTTTCACCACTCTCACAATGGAGGGTATTTTTCCTTAAGCTCAACCCAAATTTCCCTACCTGCAACTTGTGACAATCACCTTGTGCCCATCCTTTCACTGTGCAACTCTAAAAGGAGTCTAGGTCCCTCTTCTTTGTAATTATGCTACAGATAGTTGGAGTCAACTGCAGCATCCCCTCAGCCTTCTCAGGTGAAACAAGGAGCTCTCACAGCCTCTCCTGGTATGTCATGTGCTCTGACCCAACCACCTCAGTGGTCCTTGCCTGTGCTCCCTACAGTCCCTCTGTATGGGTATTCAGTGTCAGAAGCTCAGAGCAGGAAAACCCTTCCCTCAAACTGCTGTCTACACTCCTGCTCACACAGCCCTGCCTACAGTTTGCTTTTGTGGCTACAAGATCTTGCTGCTGAATTCTAGTCCACTTACTGCCCATTAGGATCACCAGGTCTTCTCTGCGAAGCTGTTTTCTGCCCTTCTTTTTGTTAAACTTCTTGGGTTCCTGCTAGCCCACTCCAACTTTCTCAAGTTCCTGTGAATGGCAGCTCCTGTAATCCACTACTTCCACAAATTCGGTGTCCCCTTTGATTTGCTGAGGGTGCACTCCAACCCATCATTTGTATCACCAATGAAAATATTAAACACTGGCACCACTATCGGACCTCAAGGAACACTGCCAAAAACTCTCTAGCAGTTCAGTGCTGGCTCAGCCCATTTTTCCACACACAGCAGTCTATCCAACAATCTATCCAGTGGGAATTCAGTTTGGCTCCAGGGATGCTAATGAAAGTGTCAAATGATACCATCAAAGTAAACAAGGTCCTCTGCTCTGCCAACAGCTTTTTCTCTCCGTCACTTTTTCATACTCAGGAACAATTTGCCCTTGGTAAATTCACGTTTGGCTGTTCCCTGTCCCCTTCTTGCTCTTCATGTGCCTAGAAATGACCAGTGCTGCAGTCCTCCCAGTGACCAAGCTGCAGTCAGTCAGCCTGCTGTTTCCCAGATGTTTCTTAGTGCCATAGAGCACAATTAAACACCTCAGGGTCTGATTTCTGTCTGCATGATCTGTGAGAATGATGACCCTGTTTCATTTGACCTGTGGTAACCTGAGATTACAACCATGCTACCTGTTTGCCAGTAATTCCAAATGCAGAAGAGCTGGAAATACTGGTATCTGGAGTACAAGCAGCACGGCTAGTTTGCCTCAACCCTTCCTGTTTCTTTCAGGAAGCTACCCAGTACTACAAACCAAAGTTTGCAAACACCTCTGCCCCACTTAAAAAAAAAAAAATTAAAATCCATGAAATCTGAACATGGCAAGGTATTTTAATTGTGTTTTAAAATGTGAGTCCAATTTAGTCCAAGCTTTTCTTTACATTCTAATTTTTTGAAGAGCTTGTTTTTCAGTAGGGGGAAGAACAAGAAGTTACTGTGACTCTGAGGCAAGCTCTAAAAACAAAAACCCAGCAAGCAGAGAGCAAGAGGAAGCAAATGAGCTTCCTCATCAAATCATGTGTGGCACCCAACGAACAAAAAAATCTAAAATCCAGGTATTTGCCATCCTGGGAGGTCTGCAGTGGACAGGTTATTCACAAGTCTGTTGTTCTAGGTTCAAGGGTTTAAACATAAACAAGTCTTCCCTGAAAGTCTAGGTCCCTGATGAGCTGGTAAGCAACTGGACAAACAACCCCACATAATTTGCTCAAAAAAACTTACCAGAAACAATCAAGATTCCAAAGGACATCGATAAGCTTGGACAGGACTTTCCAATCTAATTTTTAAAGTAACTTGCTCTGTTTGAGACAGTTTGCAGTTTAGGAGAAAACTGGTAGAAGGCCTTTGCAATACTCTAGAATAGCGGTAGGATACATTAATTTGGCAGCAATCTCTGGGGCACAAGGGTCTTGCACAAGCCTTAAGTGGTGACACAAAGAATCTCATTGCAAGAGACTCCTCAGCCCACTCGAGAATCAAACACCTGAAAACATCTGTGACAGTTCCTTCTACAAGTAGTCCAGGTTTGCACTGAAACCTCTGCAGGAAGCAGGAAAAGATTTTTCTTTTCTTTTTAAAGAGATTTTAAGTGGAGGGGCACTTTGGAACAGAAAAAGCTCTTGAACATGGCTGTGGATCCTTGCTTATGAAATGCTGGGCCCTTAATGAAGCCCTCTCAGAATGGGTGGATTTCATGCTTATGTGAACACGAACACATGCCCATCATTAAGCAGCAACTCAGAAACACTGAGTGGTCCTTTGTCTTTATCTTCTGATGCCCATTCACAGTGCAGTGCTACTCACAATGCTCGACCCTTTTTGTCATTTAATAAACAAATTAAAAAAAACCCAAACTCCATTAATAAAAAGCTTTTAAAATATGAGCCAACAAACCACAACTCATTTAGGCTCTCATCACTCTCAAAAAATTATCTCCATGTGTATCCATGTTGTGTATCCAACATTTTCAAAAGACTGGGGTAACAGACGGGTTTCTCCTGAATACTCTGCACATCAATGATAGCAGGCTTCTGTGGACAAGCAAATACTTGTTATGAAGTTTACTATTCCTTGTGCTCCTGGAATGAGTACATCCTACCACCTGTGGTCATTACCTATAACCCAAGTTCCTCTGCTGATGTAAACTGCAATGCTGTGGTGAAGGAAAGAAGCAGACTTAACTGTGGATGAACCAGGTTATTTCATCAACCCCACCTTCTTCATACTACTGTATGAACTCAGAAGGGAGACCCCTTTAGAGTTCAGTGGACCCTAAGGATCTATTTTTCCATGATCAATACTAACACTGTCCTGAATTCTTCCTGTTTGGGATGTTCATGAAGTTATAAGTTACACCGCATGCAGCTTAAAAATTTCCTCCAGATCGGAAAATTTTTCCTCTGGAACAGGAAAAGGGGAAGATGAACTCACACGTCTGTGCTTCAACATCTTTTCTGTTTTCATTGCATCAGATAAAGTGACTCATCCCAGTCCATGACTAAAAGTGGATTTGTGAAAACTGGCTCTTGGTAACTCTTTCTTGATGTTGGCATTAAATACCTCAGCAGTTTGCTTTATATCACAGTTAAATTATGACAAGTCAAACATTTGGCCAAAGCTTAGGAAGCATGAATGAGTTCTCATCATTGTAAACATTCTCAGTACAAGGGCAAAGTCAGCTCACAGGAAAAAGTACACCACTTCCAGAGTCAATTATCTTTAGTTCACACTTCCAGAGCACAGGCTTATCCCTGCAGGAGAAATCCAGAGACATAAGACAGCACAGGGAGATTCCCAAAATGTAAAGGCAAAGTATTCAATAAAACAGTTACGCACTGAGTATTTTCTTGAAAGGAAGGATGCCTCAGGACCACCCATGGCAGCAACAGTAACTTCCAGTACAACACAACTAGCCAGAAGGCTGATTTAAGGAAAAAAAGCAAAAGCAAAAGAAGAACTGTAGGAGAAAATTTGACGTAGGCATTGCCAAGAAACACTGAAGTCTGGAAAGAGAGCACTAACACATAAAACACAGGTTCCCTCCGCTGCCAAGTCCTATGGTCTGTGATTCAGCTCTTTGAATGCATTATGAATATGAAATGTGTGGAAAACATCTGCCTTTTAATTTGGGGTTTTGTTGTTGTCAGCTGTTCTTTTTTAATAATGCCTTGCACACCTCAAAAATATGGAGTAAAACTAAACTGGAAGAGCTGCAGTCAAAAACAATGTTGCCACAAATAGAGAATATAGGCCCGTACTGTTTCATTAGATCTCCTTTTGGCAAGATTTTCTGGAGAACCATCAAGAAAGTACCAGAGGTCCATAAAAACTGAAAGAAGTTCCCTTAGTAAAATGGATTATTTAAACTTTGGGTTCTTGTTTTGTTTATATTATCACCTATTTAAAACTCACATTTCTTAACCAACAGTCAAAGAAGAAGTGACTTCATGAAAAAAACTCCCAACAGTCTGGCTCCAGCTGGGTGATGAAAACTACTCCTTGTAGTTCTCCAGCAGAGTAAAACCAAAACAATAAACTTCCAGCCAACATAAAAAAGCCACTTCACAAGTAAGGCACACCTCAAACAAGATTGGATAGTTAAGATTACAGGTAGGCTTTATGGGTTTTATCTTCCTATCTTTATAACCACAGAGAAACAAAGATAGAAATATTGTTTTTCTCAGTTCTTTTGATCACTACTGGGAATCTTTACTGATTGTTTAACACATGTAGAATTGAGTACTTGTGAATGCCTCCAAACTTTTAATGAGCTTTACAAACTGTATTATTATGCTTATGCAGATATTCTTAGATGGAAATACAGATACAGGTTTAGACAAGATTTATCTACATCTGACTATGTATACATGTCAGGTCATAAACTCAGGGTTTCACATCCAGCTGCTCTGCTACAGGAGAAGTGGCAGCTGTGCCCGCAGACAAGTCAAAATATAGTTTACTGAAATGAAACTATCAATACCAAACTATTCATATAAAGAGACTAATTGCTGATGAAATCCCTTCCTCTGAATGAATCTCTTTGAGTAGAGGAGTATTTTCCATTTTTTTCTGTTGAGTGGCACAGCAATGTCATTGAGGTCTTTTTAACAACGATTTGCTGCACAGTCAGTTTTCAATTAAGGAATTGATCATGTCCAAGTAATTGTAAATTATACAATGAAGTCACAGATCACAGGATACTTCCTATTTTCTGTAATTTTACTTTACTCAAATGTGGCAAATCTGCTTTTAGTTTTTCTTGAAAGCTGATCAGACACCCTTTTCTGTTTACATTAGGAACCAAAGCAGAGAGATTTAAACTACAGAGCAGAACAGCAACAGCCACCTTCCACCTTTTCACTTTCCTGCAGTGAATTCATTTGTTGCAGAAGGAAAACTATTTGCCCATCAACCCTCCCTCAAAGTTTGCCTTGCCCAGAACATTCATCCCTGAAACAGAGGGGAGGACAAGCCAGGAGCACACGACACTGACCACCCAGTGACGATGAATAAAGAATAATGAATACCCCACAACGCACCCAAACAACAACTGCCAAGTCTCCTTATTCCTGCCTGTGTCCTTATGAACGCAGCTTTCTTTGGAAACACCCGGGTCAATGCAGTAGCTGCCATCTCAGCATTCCTTCAATCACACTACCTCATGGCAGGTGAGTGGCTTTGTCACCCACATCCCTGCCTGCAGCTACCACTGGGCAAAACACACTGTTAGAGACACCAGGACAGCTGAACAGCATCTTGGGCCCTTCCCTTCTGTGCACAGGGACTGCAGGAAGGCAAGTGTGGGCGAAGCTCCGATGTCCAAGAGCGACATCTGTGCAGCAGGACTGACAAGTGCTTCCAGTTACAACCTCGAGGCACAGGGGGTTTTTATGCTGCAGATTTCTTTCCTCACTACATAACTCAGTGCTTTTCCTACGTCACCAAAGTCAGCAGAGATTTCACTTCAAACAGCCTCAGCTGCCTCCAGAGCAATGCCAAGCTTGGGGCTATACACAGTCCCGTTTGCTCCACAGAGGCCACTCACAGTGCACTGCCAGCCTTCTCTCCAAGGGCTTCAAGCTAGGGCTTCTGCACACCTTCCCATCTGCAAGACTCACACCTACCACAGGGCAGCCTGAAATCATCAGGAGAGAAGCAGCTGCATAGTAAGTAAGCAAAAAATCCACAAAAAACTCCAAAACAAAAAAAGGCCCTAAAGACTAACTCCTTCCAGTTATTATTCAGATGTTTGCTTCGAGATTGATAAAAGAATGTCTGTGGAGAGGGGGGATGTGACAGAAGATATATTGGACAGCACACCTTGGAGATCACCTTTTTTGTAATGAAAGCTGCCATCAGTTATCGCTATGCAAGTAACAGCACACCAAGTATACTCAAACCTGCAAATACTCAGGACAACTCCAGGCATAACTCCAGAGGATGTTTCCTGAAGTCCCAAGATCTTGTTAGGTCCTTGTGTTACAGAGCATTGTAGATTTGAATTTATTGTGTTCAACTTCAGAGACATCTTTAGAAAGCAGTGTGATGCATGGGAAAACATCTCCTTATTAAAAGAGCCGTGCTTTTAAGTAATCAGTTTTTTTTTTTTTTCTGAGACATTCATTAAAAGACAACAGTATCCTCCCAGACAAGATTATAAACAAGCTGAGTGCAGTAACCATCACATACAAAAACCCAGCCCCAGAAAGCCATCTCTCTGGAGAGGAGAAGGAATCAAACCAAACAAAACCCCCAGGTTACTTTTTTTCCCCTCCTTGCCTTGTTTTGCTAAGGAAGCCCTAAAGTCTCTACTATGATACCAGAGAAACCATATACAAATCCACAAGCTTCAACTCAAAGCTAATTTAAATGAGTGTGCATGAGAGGTAGGAATACAGACCATTACTGAACTACTAACACTATTGTACTCAAAGGGTTTTCTTATTCAACCTTAGATGATTTGAGACTGTGCCTTCCCTGCTTCACGGAAAAGCACCTCTCACAATGCAGATAATGACCTACAATACCTATACCAGCTTATGGAAATGAAATCTTAATGAAGGAGAAAGATCCAGAAAGAGCGAAAACAAACTGACAGCTTATATAATGCTTGAACACCTCTACTGAACCACTCTATGGCTTTATTCTGGAGCAGCTCTTCACCACAGAAAGTCCCCAGCAAAGCCAAAGATAAATAAAATAGATAAGTTAGGATAAATAAAATAAATACATTCAGGTTTGTAATTTCATATTCTGTAGACTCTAAAATTTAATTGAGCATCCTGTACACCTTATTATCACTTTGAATGGGTGTTTAGTGAAGAAAAACTGACTTTGCTGGTTTTTTTACTCCTATCTGAAAAAAGTTCTAATGCAGTTCTTATTGCTTTGCACAGTAAAAGCATACTGAAATGCAGAGTGTTTTAAAATGGTCTCAGTGGAGAAAGTAGAAAATAAGTAATTTGCCAGAAGTCATACTTTTTACTCTGTTGTATTATACACACAGTGAAATTACTAAACTGAAACAGTTGGGATACAGTTTAACACATACAACTTTTGCATTCTGTACCCCTATCAAACTTGTTTATTTTACCGTATACACATATTTACAAGAACCAGGAAAGGGGAATTGTACCCTTGGGGAGAGAGGGAGAGAGGGAGAGAGGGAGAGAGGGAGAGAGGGAGAGAGGGAGAGAGGGAGAGAGGGAGAGAGGGAGAGAGGGAGAGAGGGAGAGAGGGAGAGAGGGAGAGAGGGAGAGAGGGAGAGAGGGAGAGAGGGAGACTCTTCTTATGAATTGCTTTATGACATTAAATCCTAACAAGATGCATCTCAGAAGACCATTTATGCTGCTACAACTCAGTGTTAAGATGCACTATATGCAAGCTGCATATCAGATTAGAAAGCAGTTACATCACTCAGTGAGTGTTTGGTATTTGACATTTTGCTTTCTCCGGATTACCTGTGTCACATAACTTTTCACAGGCCATTACAGAAATTCACATCAGCAAACAGAACTTAAAATTGCCAACATTATAGGCTATGGAAGTTACCTTACATATACAACAAGTGCTTATTTACGCAGGAACTCACAACAGTAAATTAAAATTAACTCAGATGCTTTCAGTTCGTATTTCAGGCAGACTTGTTTACTCTCAGATAGCTTAGGCTTGTTCCTCAACACCACAAAGCTCAGAGGATGCCAGGGGAATAAAGCTGTACCAAATGTTGGAATTTACATCTGTGACATGTGACTGTCAGTGTGTCACAAAAACCAGGCTGATTTCTGACGAAAGAAGCAACAAAGCTGAAGCCTCATAAGACAAATCATTTAGAGAGTTCACTACTTTGATTTAGGCTAAACGGATTTATGAGCTTAGAAACAGGACTAAGTTACTGTAATTTCAGCAGCCGAGCTGTGTAGCTGACTATACACGTGCACTTCTGGCCTACAGCAAAATCCAGGTCAAGCACATTTTTGCCTTATGAAACTCAAATGATAGGATATTTGAATGGAGAAAATTCAAAGAAAGGGGATTTATGGAGTCTACTCCCTTTACCTCACCATTGGGACTAGAGTACTCCCAGCAGAAGCTGCAGATACCCAATCAACAAAACATCCTTATCCACTGATCTGCTGCAAGGTCCATCCCACGGGAGCACCAGACTGGTGCTCACACCACAACACCCACCAGGTCTCCACATTCTGGAGAGCACTGACCATAAAGAATTCTCCACATGTGAAAACTCTGCATGGTGTGTCCCACCACATGTCTGGCCACGTACCTAACACAACAGCCGGCTCTTAATGCATCTCTCATGATGACACAAAGGGGGACAGAGCAGCACCTGCTAAGTGACTGCAGTAGGCTGCCCACTGCCATAGAAACAGAAAGCTCTCCAACTACAGCTGAAGTCTGAGATACAGGGTTGCAGATCAGTGACACGTTACACAACCCATTTGTTCATGACTGAACACACTGTTAAAAAGGCTCAGACACATCATCAGATGGTGGCCAGATACTGGTGAACCAATTCATCCTAACTCAACAAAGTTGTTGCCCAGAGTCAAAAGCAAACAAGGATTATCTGGAGTTCTGTGTGTGCCCTGCACACCTCAATTTATGTTTAGAGGAGAATAGCACAATACTGGATTGGCTGAGAATTAATTTAAGACAATATTAATGTACTGAGTTGGAGGAAAATGGGGAAGCAGGCATCTTCCTGAACAGTGAGACAGTATTAGATGCCATAACTAACCACCACACTCTTGTTACCTATTTTAAGTCACAGCTCACAACCCCAGCAAGGCCACTTTCTCCAGCTGACTACACTGATTCACCATATCTAGAGGATCTGACCCAACTTATCTATGAACTCCTTGTACCCCCTGAGCTCTAAAACCATTACCTCTGGCTTGACAGGAGTAAAATCTACCCACCTTCTTCCCCACATCAGGAATCTTGGATGAATGGCAAATGCTGCTAAACCCCGTGCTAATTAGAGAGAAGAAATATTTCATGATTTTGGGGTATCCATCGATCTCTAAAAAAGAGATTACTCTTGGTGAAGACATTACAGTCTGCAAACGCTGCAAGCCAGAGATGCCTGCTCAAGGCTGGAGACAAGGGCTCAGGAGCCCCCCAGGACCCAAGCAGCCACTCTCTCTAAGGGGAACAGAAACACCATGGAGACACAAGTTACTGTGAACAGAATGGCCACTTCCAAGGCTCACCAGAATGCTCCTCACCTGTTTGCTTAGCACAGAAGCAAGGACCAAGTCTGCTTCGAAATAGATCAAGTTTGAGAAGTGCCATCAAGCACGTGGGAACTGCAAGCGGACCTGCAGGTGTATCCCTACAACTCACAACAGCCAGTGTCACAGCAGAGGCTTAGGTTCATTTACGGGCTCACTAAGAGCCACTGGTGCATCAAGCCTAATCCCCCAGTAAAAAGCTCTTTTCAGGAGAGAGTTGTACAATAGCAAACCTTTCTATATTTCACATATGGTCTTCTCCAAATACTCAAGCAACAAAATCCTTGACCTAAGCATCTCACAGCTTAAAAGAGTATCTGACAAAGAAACCAACTTCCAATTGGAAAAGGCTCTCAAGTAAGCCAGAGATCTGAGAACTATCCTGACTCAGCACAGCATATCTTATGATACTGGGTATAGCTCAGAATTATACAAAACAGAAAATGCAGTTCCCCCCAAACTCTAAGTGGCTTATCCACATAGACTGTCTGAAACTCAGAGAGTATACAAGTGTGGAAAGTGAAATGCTCTTCACCATCACCCTCTTCCACCCCAGTGGATCCCAAGTCTTGCCTGGTACCTCCTAAGATAATTTAAATCTAAGAGGATGAGGGAAAAAAACCCCAAACAAACAAACAAAAAAAGGAAAGTAACAAAAGCACGGCAGCACATCTGAACACCCACTGACTTGCTCATGGATCTACCAGAATTAGGACAGGTTGTTGCTACCTGCTTTACACTACATCAAAGAAAGAGGGAGAGAGGACTGAGAAGAAAGTGGGTTTATTCTCAGTTTCAAAAGCAATTTTCCTCCCTTTTTCTCCACAGTTTCTCCCTTTGGGAAGAACACAATCAGAAGTAGAAATGCTGCTCAGATATCTAATTGATAACGAATTTCTAAAGGAAAAACGTGAGTTTAATAGATTAATTCTCTTATGCAACAGAATTTCTCTTTAAGACAAAGCTTGTCAGAAGGCACAGTAACTCCTAATATTGTCTATATAAGCAGAAGTTACTTTAACTGGAGGGTTGATATGGTTGGACAAGTTTACAAACACAGCTGTGAAAAGGAAGTTGAAAAAACACTCCCTATATGTTGAAAAAATATTTCCCTATATGTTTGCCTGGGCTCTTTCAGAGTTTTCTAACTCCTGGGCCCAGCCTCTCTGCCCTGCCAAACTTTCCCAAGCCAGCATATGGAGCTGCTCCCAGAGATGCAGGACTCTTGTGGTTGACACTGCACAAGTCTGCCTGTACACTGGGCACAGCAGAGCCATGGAATCGAGCCATTCCCTTAGGTGTTGGACTTAATGATCCTTATGGCTCCCTTCTAGCTCAGAACACTCTGATTCTGCAATTCTTATACATACTGCTATTGTTGGGCAAGAAGGTCTGACAGAGAACAGCAAGAGCTCCCAGTTACCCACACAGAAACACATTAACTATAAAACCAGTAGCAAAGAAGTGACTGAGACCAGAAAGATGCCTGGGCACAGACACCTGATGAATGGGAGGACAGGTCCTGAAGGTGGGTCAGTCCAATTCCAAAATACCTAGTATGTTCATCTTAGTGTCCTCTCCAGTCTTGGTACTGTACCTGGTATTTATTCAGTACCACATATACAATATATTACTTCTGGATGATAAGCTTCTGGGAACTATAAATAAATATCTGTCAAGGAGAATAAGGAAAATTTTAATTCCCTTTATTCTCAAAGTGTTTCCAAAAAGGTATCCATTGGAAGCAGCTATAGATTATCAGCATAATCTGTGGTCCAACATCTTTATAGATCGCTCTGTGGGGAAGTAGACTTTCATACCTCCAAACCATATTCTATGTTCCAGTCAGGTACACAGACATGGAAAGTTAGATGGTACCATTATTCCATTAGCATGTGGCAAATTCTTGAAATCCACTGGTTTCTGCTTTCATTCACAGGAAAAGATGACAAAGTTCACAGCTGAGGAGGGATGTTTTAAAACTAAGTCTCATGCATGGAAATTAAACCAACAAAGTTAAAAAAACATCCTTGCCCACCATTCTTAAAAAGAAAGACTCCTCCGTAAGCAACACTGGATATCTGTTTTTTTTGTGTTGAGCTGCTAGTTTTTTTTCAAAAAGGTTGGAATTGACCCTGTGCTAGAATGAGGTTCAGTTGCCCACTGTATCACTATGACATTCAGAGTTTAGGATGAAGCTGTTATACAGCTTACAAGTCATATACATTATTGCACCTGGATCCATTTGTAATAAAATTATCTAAGCAGCTGTAACTGCCTTCCTTGCCTGCTGCGGAAGGACCAGCACTTATCAAAGAACAACGTGAAAACTCCTGGCCACCCGCTATAGTGAAGTGTTGGGCAAGAAAAACCCCCTGGCCAGAGTTTGACAGAACCATGAAGATAGAAAAACATTGGAAAGACCTCAGATTTTACTTCTATAAGCTCAGCACCCAGAGGGGAAATTCTCAAGCCTCCTATTTAATATACAAGATGGAAAATGTATATAGTAAATAACTTCATATATATGTTATCTTTTATATATATACCCAAACATATAATCTGAACAAACAAGAGACTACAAAAAAAGGAAACGCAAGCTTTCTGTGAAATCTTTTATACTGCTACTTCATACTTCACAAGACACATTTTCTTGTTAAATTTTCCAGTCTTCTTATTAGCTATTAAAAAAAAAAAAAAAAAAAAATATAAATAAATCAATACACTGGTGTCTCAAATTCTGCAAACAGTAGTAATGAGAAGCATTTCAACTCCAGCATGGATGCACATATACCCTTTTATTATTTTGAACCATTTCAAAGTCTCACCTGGATTTATTTAACTACATACATTAAGAAGATTGTTCCAAATTAAAAATTCTGCACTGTCAATCTGCTATTTACTACTGAAAAATGAAGAAGGTGTCTGTACACAAAATTGCATTAGGAGTCAATATCCTCTCCCTCAACAGGCACTCCAAAGAAGCAGTGATGCAAACCTGGCATTTCCTGACTCAGCAGACAGGCTCCCTGTCAGCGCCCTCTTTAACGACAGAAGGAGTCCTGTTAGTTCCCAGTCCTGCTCCCAGGGCCGAGCCAGCAGAACAACAAGCGGATAAACAGATCGCAGCCTCAGCTCTGCGTCACCAAAGCTGCCCGCCAGGTTTTGTCTGCAAGACCAGTTTCTGTGCATGTGACCCATTTCCCTTTCTCCCACACTCAGTCCAACAGGATAGCAGAGCAGCCAGACAAGGCAGAATCAGGCCTAAAATTAACTTTATCAAGCACAGTAAAACCGTAGGAAGAACCCAATTAACTCTGCTCCCCCAGCTGAATTGTGCAGGACAAACAATGCACATTCCTATCATTCTTCCAGCTTTTGCATTCAGCAGATTTGTCACAGAAACCCTATAACCAGCCTGCAGACAAACCTGTCTTGTTTTTTTTTTTTAAACCTGATTTTTACCAGGAATTCCTGAATATCTCTTCCACCTCCCACCAATGTGCTTCTGTAGTTACTCCACACACCAGCCACGTTCAAGCCACGTTTCTAGTTTTGCAGAAGCATTTTGGTGGAATGGACAGACAGGTGTCCAAAACCACTGCAGCATTCCTATGTCTGGAACTATAACCACAGCATTTAATAGCCAAAAGTAACTGTGATTCCAGGTGGTTAGTGCCTGGGAGTACAATATATCTTTCGAGGTCTGCTATGTTCAGCTCAATAGGATCCTTATCTTGATCCGATTTTCTTTTAATGCCAAAAATAAATTGGAAATGAATACACTCTCATAACAGAAAGAAAGAAATAAAATTATAAAATCTTCTCCATTGCTTTGTTTTAAAGTCATCTGACAGATTTTAGTATTAAAAAACTACAGCTCTTTTACAAGACACTGGAAAACAGTACAGTGAAG
Source organism: Aphelocoma coerulescens (assembly GCF_041296385.1). Lineage (NCBI taxonomy): Eukaryota > Metazoa > Chordata > Aves > Passeriformes > Corvidae > Aphelocoma > Aphelocoma coerulescens. Next base: position 103,441,955 of record NC_091013.1, on the reverse strand, counting down.
AGAAAAACGATGGCTATTAAGTCTTCTTAATCCTACAGAACACTATTAAATATTGAATGATGATGCATGAGGGGAAGAAGAAACAAACAAAAAAAAGCTAAAATCTCTCTCAATAAAATATTGAGGAAAAAAGCAAACAACATGCAAAACACCAAACCAGAAAACCTCTACCCCAAAAACCATAGTGCAGCAAAATACTCAACACTAAAATAGTTTTTCCTAAATTGCACCTGTCAGTTTCTAAAATCAACTGGAGTGGCTGCATCTCTTTTCACACCTTGTGATTAACCAGATTATAAAGGCAATCTAAATAATGGGCACCAGATATTAAAAATATCTATGTACATGCACCGTCAATTTAGCATTAAGAAATTATTTTACCCCCATATATGCTGTTCCAGTATCAGTCAAGAGCTTTGCAGTCTCTTCTTTACTGGTGTACAAAAAATAAATAAAATCTCAGAACTGTTTTTCTAACAGTTATCTTCAACTTTTATTGGATTGACTCCCAACAGAAGTCCTAAAGTAGAAAAAAAAAAAAGTGGAAAACTTACACCTTAGGCAGTTTGAGAATCTGGGAAAGCACAGAAATATGTACAAATAAATGGCAGAAAAAATATTTTTCTAGTTAGTACAGACAAGACTTGTTTTTCAGGAGGTCTACATTTACCCACATTGTTGTGTGCATTTTAGAAGACTGCATGCATGCCCTCTATCAGGCTTTTCATTAAAGCTATTCCACACTGAGAGCAGTGAGATTAACTCATATACAGAAAGGTTACAATCAAGGTAAGTAACAGGAAAAGAAACAATCCTTTTCCAAATGTATCTGGTGCATTTGTATCCATATACATTTTCAGTTTATCAGCTCTGACAGAGTCAGTGGTCTTACTGAAAAACATCACCTGAGTGAGATTTCTCTTTCAAACTAATTGGAAGGAACGTAGGGACTCCCACAGTGAGGCTGCCTTCTTCACAACTCCTTCTCCAGTCTGATTTTGTTTCAAAATGGCAGGCACTGCACTTAAATTCAGGAAATTAAAGATATACTAGGTATGACTGCAAGTCCACAAAGATGTATTTAAAACTAGACTTAGAAGAAATTTAAAACAAAGCTGGGGAGGGGGCAGGTTTAAGGTAAAAATAATCCTAGTTGGTTTTGTTGTTTCATCTCAGGAATACAGCATTAGAACTATACTGTGGTACCAAGTTTTACAAACAGATTACATAAACTTGCTATAAATATGTAGATTTGTGATACTTTGTGATCTTTGATAATTTTGATTAGAGTGTGCCTTCATTTTCATTCCTATCCTTCCTCTTCAGGTTCATGGAAATTATGCAGAAGATGCAAAAGCTCAACTTTCAAGGCAGCCCTCATATAAATTTGGGTGCAGTAACAAGGAAGTGTGGTGGGATGGGAGCATCATCCTACTGTGGATCAGGTAGCAGTTTGCTGGCAAGAAGACAAAGAAGACAGGCAGCCTATATGCTTATGCAGGGCTTTTCCCAAAAGCTTTTCCCATTTAGATTTATGAAAACAGATCTGTCTGGATGCTGGTTAGTGACAATGTCCACCCTTTTGCAAAGACAGCTGTATGAGGAAAATCTTCTTACACAGGTATCCTTAAGAAGTATGCCTATCAACAGGCACCATGTCACAGTCATTCCCAAATTCTGGATCTTAATTAGGGAAGTTTGTTATGTCTAGTGCTGCACATCATATTGACTTTTCCTGTAAAAACTGAGAAGACAATGCAAGACTGAACAGAGGACTGAAGGCATTGAAAGGGCTCTACTCTATTATCTATCTAGTTGGCAACCCAGGACATACATCCTATTCCAGCTTTCTGAAAAACAGGGAGCAACACCTATGAACTATGCTGTGAAGAGTCAAATTAATGCAGTAGTAAGGAGCATTAGGCATCAGCCAGGGATTATTATTCCCCAGTGCCAGGTAACGTATTTGTTTCTCTACAGCAGAAACCAGCTTCAAATTCACTGCACGAGCAGCTGTTTATGATGTAAAAAATTCATTGCTTAGGTACTCAAAATTAGTTGCACTGTAACAGTGAGTGGCCAGTTACAAACCACTTGAAAACAAATCAAACTTACAAGAGATGAAAAAAATCCACTTTTTTTTTAGGAAGTGTTGATGTCTTAGGTGCCTACTTGCTTTGTGCAACCACTCAGAGGTACAAGTATTTATATTAATATGTGGTAACTGAAAGCATCTATGTAAATACTTTCTCCCTGCCTCATAAAAGGCATTTACAGATACCACAGAGCTGTTTTTTAAACAGTATTATTAACTGGAATGCTGACAGAAAACACAGCATTGTTTTGCCCTCCATCAACATCACACACGGACCAACTCAACCACTATCATCCATCAGCCCTGCACTTATTCCTCAGCATGAGTTTCAACACCGTGAGCATCCCCAGCGTACTAAAGAAAACAGGGTAATCATGAATGCCTTGGGAGATTGATGCAGTATCTGGCCATGACCTTCACAGTGATTTCAGTAATTACTGCTTTTTTATTAAGATCTTCAGAAAAGTTGCTTTCACTCTGAAATAAGAGTCAAGCTACTTAGGATGGCATGCTGTTTCCTAAAACCTGTCCTTCAGTACCTGTGAGCATGTAAAGAAGGACTGGGGTACCTGGGATGTCTTCAAGGGCTGGCAAACATGCCAGCGGAGCCCCAGAAGAAGCCCATCGTTCTGGAGCGGTACCTGGACAGTAGGCAGACCACCAGGATGGGCAGTTGATAGCCTAGGGGAAGGGAAGTGAATGCCACCCTTCACAGCAGTGCATTTACACCCTGCCTTCCCCCTTCCTGTTGTCACCAGCTCGCGAGCGTTAATATTTGGGCTCCATTTCAAATACACAAGTCATCCCTGAAGTCAACAGAAAGGAGCTCTGGTGGAGAAGTTATGCCTACCTGTAAATATTCTCAAGATCAAGACTTAAGAGCTGTGGCCTTTGAGCTTCCTCTTGCAGCAGCACTGCTGCAGACCTTGTGAAACTTTGGTGAGATGGGTTGTACACACAAGTCCCTTGTCATACAAGCTGACATTTTTGTTTTTAGAATCTGACTTTCAGCAAAAGGTGCAAGCCAAAAAGAGTAAGTATTAGTAGTACTAGTAGCATAAAAAGGATAAAGACCATGGGATGAAAAACAGATTAATTTTGTCTTGAAAAAAAATAATCAGGAAAGGAAACTTTTTTTTCTGTCACAGCCTCTAATTAAGGGCAGAAAGTAAGGGAAAACTGGCTATAAAAATCCTGATTTGACAGAGGCTGCTCCAGAGGAGCACAGCACACTCTTAAATATCGTATCTTGGTGTGCAGCCAGAAGATATGCAGAAGCCAAAACATAGCATGCTAGGAGTTGCCTAAAGGCAACTCTAACAGGGACAAGTTTCAAAGTGGTTCCAAAAATCCATCAGGAGAAACTACCCTTGCTCTATGGGATCAATCCCAGGCAGAAAACCACACAGCTAGGCAAGTTGTTATCACTGCAGCTCAAACAGAAACTGATTAATTTTTCTTTAGAGGTACATATATGAAATGCTCACTGAAGAACATGAGCCGGCACGTTAACACCAGGCAGGGCCATGAAGGTTCTTCAGTGACTTTTGTAGTGACGAATGGTGTTTCTGTCTTAAATGATGTGGTAATACCCAAATCCTTTTCCTAAAACACACTCTGAAGTTACAGTGTGTTCTGAGCACATTGCATGGCAATGTGCTTGTATCATCTCATAATTAACTAATTAATATACAATCACTTTCAGACTTAAATATAGTTAACCATTAACCTGTATTTGTAGACTGTATTTGCTGAACAGCATGGTACTTTCCTTCATTCCCCAGTGCTATGTAATCATGGAGTTACAGACCTTATCAGAATGCTGAAACAGTTTTTGTGGGGGTGGGAAGAAAAGCTGCAAATATCTTGTTATTAGTTGAACTTTTTAAAATAATGACAATTTTTTTATAAAGTTTTATCAAGAAATGAAATAACTGAATGTGGGACTGCTCAATCACTCCAAACCCCAGTTTCAGTCCTTGTGCCTACACCAGCATAGGAAAACGTGGCATAAAGACAGCTCTTCAAGTCTGGATTTCCTTATTATGCCTGATCTGTGTATGTACATGTCTAATAGACAAAGTAAGAGCATACTTTGAGTCTCCAACTTCATATAAATGTAATTTAGATGGTTTTTACATAATAACGAATGTATTGTTACCACATTTTTAAAGCAATTGCAGTAATATTCAGGTGTTGTGAAAAAATAATACAACAATCCAATGTAAAGAATAACTATTCAGTATTTTTTTACCCATTCTAGCAGTATAGATAGCCAACAGCAGAACATCAAGGATGACTGGAAAACCACTGTATACACAAAATTATGCATATTCAATTGTTGGCTGTTTGGGGGGGGTTGGTTTTGTGGTGCTAGTTTTCTTTAGTTTTGGGTTAGTTTTAAAAAAAAAATTGTAATTAATAGCACCTAACAGGTTTGTGCAATCACATCTATGGATCTTGCTCGGTAGTCTATCACAAACTGAGGTGCTACAGATCTCTATAAAATTAAAGCAAGTGCTTGATGCAGAAATATACCACAAGATAAACAGAGATAACCCGAAAATTACCTGGATGTAATGGCTATTATAAAAAAATAAATATCTAGCACTGTATTAGAAGTCTGGTTTGATGCTTCTTTACAACTGAGAGGGAAAAACAGTAACACTTCAGAAATCCAGAATAAGTTTCAACTAGTTACCATCAGCATCCCACTTTCACACAGGATCTGCCCATCTCAGGCTGTAAAAGCTCTGCCACAGATAGTCCATCTCTCTGGAGACTTGATCTACAACTTTCAGCTGCTCTAGAAGGGCTTGGCTAGTCTGAGGTGTTACTTTTAGGTCTCTAGTACCACCTCATGCAGTTTCTGCCACAACTCAGTTAGAGAACCAAGCCCTATTAAATAAACAAAGATTCTTTAGCCTCTCCTTAATTGACATGCAAAAAATGATGTCATCTTATCCAGCATGATGCATTGGCACAACCCATTAATAGATTGTTTAGTGGCAAATTACCTGGAAATACAATGCTGGAAAGGAGACAGACTGAGATTACGACTGACTTCAGAAGATTCCCAATAAACCAGTGAAATTAGCACTAAGATGAGGTATTAGTACTAACAACTGCATTTCAGCAGTCTTCTCCTACAGGTTTCCTGTTCTGAGAGTCAGGAAGGGTACAGAAGATAGCAGGAGTTCAGTCACCAAGGCTGGGGGGATCCCTGTGCACTGTTGGTTGGGTGGCCTGTGCAGTTGGAACACAATGCTCTGGAACAGGCTTTTACGCCAAATCCAATTCCCAGCAGTACAAAAAGCATTCTTCTCAAAGCAGCTTTGGGAGGATGAGGAAATCTAATCCTAGAGGGAACCCCGGTGCCCATGTACAATAGAAATCCCACCCACAGCAAAACAATTTTCTGGATGCACATCAAAGAATATACCCTCTCCAGAGTGAACACTAAATACACCCGAATCACAACTGTGTCAATATTGGCACTAGGAAATGAAACCTGACTTCTAAAACTGATGCTGGGAAAGACTCCAGGTAACAGAAACTTCATGAGAGCACTAGTGCAATGTTCCCTGTGCTTCAGATGATGGTAATACAGGTATAAAAGTATAAACCTTTCCAAAATACAATATTAGGGGATGAAAATATCCTGGGGTTTTGCAGGACAAATTAGAAGTTTTAGGAGCTCTTGTTTTAAGACACATTCAGTTTACAGTTATGTAATTCAATGCATAAATGAAAAAGACAAACTTTGTGCAAACAGTCCTCAACAGGATTTCAAGTTCCCAATTAAATCTTGCTCCATAATCAAATGCTTGTATTTGAAGCGAAAACTGTTAGGAGTGGGTAAGAAATATCTGAAGCTTTCCTTCTTAATCCTAAATGCAGTGACTGGCTTAAGTAAAATTGCCATACGACCTTGTCTCAAACTGAATTCTCTTCATTCACAAGTTCCTCAGACTCTGAGAGAGTTTGTTTTGAGTTTCGGTTTTCTTTTTTCCTTCCTTAAATAAACACAATGCAGTGTTCATTATCTGTCTCTGCCTGACCATTCTCAGTACTCCATTCCTGGGATCCTTCTACAACAGACATGACATTTTGAAGTATACCTGTTAACCATTCTGAACACTGACTATGCTAAGGGCTGGCACAAAGAAATTTTAAAGGAGACTGGCTATTCCATCACCAGATCACAGTCAGTGAACAGGGCAGGCGGGCAGGCAAGCACACTGAGCAGTCTGCAGGGAGACAAGGGTGCCTCACTCAGCCTTTTCCCTGCTGCTTGACTCAGCTCAGCCACTTCAGAGAGGAAGCTGAACATAAAATATGCCACCATCCCTTGTGCTCCCAACTGCTGCAGCAGCTCAGTTAATTCCTGAAATGCCAGATGTGCTCGGAACTGATAACCTGTACATCCCAGCATGTCACTTGGGGCCCAGGAGAACAAGAAGAAGGACAAGGCAGAGGCTGGGGGAGATAGGACCCGCACACACGCACACACATGAATGCCTCTCCCTTTACACAGCTCTAAATAAAATTAAGCCACTCATGTCATTTCCACTGCCAGCTTAGCTCAAGCATGGTAAATTTCCAATTCAGCTCATTCACCTCACTTTGATCCATGCTACACATGCTGCATTCTATTCATATCTACAACATTCACTGACAGCAGCAGAAAAAGCATAAATCCAACAATAAAACACTTTTCAGAGCGAGAATCTAATGGAAACTACAGATTTAGGGGGTTTTTTCTTTAATTTTTCTTTACATTTTATTAGCCTGATATCAACATGGTGGAGCACAATTTTATTTTCCCTTGCAGCACATAAGAGATCAACACACAGAACACACCCAAACCAAGTAAGTTTAAGTTTTAGACGGTCATTAGGTTTACTCCTGGCCTTGCCCCTGAATCTTTCTTGACCTTTCAATTAAACCAAGCAAAGCATCTCCTTAGAACCACAGCTTTTAAGTAAAAAGATAAAAACATGGAAATCTCACAAAGCAAGTTAAAACAGAACACTTAGTGTAACAAAATAATGACACAGCAACAAGACAGATGGAAAGTATTTAAGAAAATACCAAAAACCAGTTTCTTTTTTTAGTATTTCTCCTCATCAGTTCTGTCAGTTTATTTACAAATGATTAGCCTAAATTACAGGTTATGCAGTTTCCCTTTAGACCATTACAAGATTGCTGTATCATGGCTTTTAAACAATCTGAAAAAAGGGTCTTGGGGCAGAAAACAAGGCAGGGAGGAAGGGAAGGATGCCTGTGCACATGCATCAAGGTATGCGTATTTGGAATGCAAGAGACAAGGGATGTTTGCATACATTCATACAAAGAACTGCATTACATACATATCCTACACACATTAATAGAAAGTAACTGAAAATCTCATACAACAGCTGCTTTTGCATCATTGTGACACATCCAAAGAACTAACCCCGATATGCCACTGGGTAAACATAACCCTCAAAAGAGATACAGTTTGCGTCAAGAAAATTCTAGGCCTGGTTTGCAAAGACTCAATCCAGAATTGCATTTTTGGAAGCTAATTCAGAAGAGGTTTTGGACTTACCAACAGGTCTTATGTCTTTAAGAGAGAAAAGGGGGAATTTTAGCTGAAGAAAACTTCCTAACATGACACTCTTACCATGTATTAAGTTTAAAACCAAGACTACTACTACTATGCTTACCACAAACACTGAAGCACTCGGACTTCAAAGCTTTAAAGAGTAATAAAAAAGCCTTTACAGATCAAGCCACAGTTCAGGGCCAAGTCTCACTGCTATAGGATTCTTGGCTTACAAAAGCAATTTTGAATTTAAAAAAAAATCAGCCATGGACACTGTTGTTTTAGCCAGCACATACCCTGCACCAGGAACTGGTCACATTTAATGGCAACTAATGATTCATTATTACGTCTCAGAAATAAAAACGGATGTGAGGAAACACATGGAGCAACATCAAAACTACTTCATCACCTAATTACCTTGATAAAGGGACTACACACTTAGAACAGACATTGGCAGATACATGTTTATGAAACTAAAGCATTGTTTGCACTCTCTAAATGACAGGAAGATTGTTTAATCCTGAGCATCGTAAGGTGAGTGGACCCTCTACATACACAATGATATTTGTAGCCAGTTTGTGGGAATTCTGTCTAGGCCTTAACTTCAGTAGAGTCTGTTTATGTATTTCCTGGCCTAACAGGATTTGTCTTGCCCATCTACAAGATGAAAAGAAGAAGCAAAGATAGCATTATGTTGCTGCTGGTTTGGATGGAGTTTTCCGTGAGTTTTCTTTCATGAAAGCTTGCAAAGTAACAGCCAGAGCCTCTCACAAACCCAGGTGTCACTAGCAGTCTAGTCAGCAAGCAGTACTTGTAAAATTAGCTTATTCACATGTTCACTGCCTCAGTGAATCCAGCCTGACCTTACGGAGGTTAGGACCTTTGTTTTGAAAATGCAAACTTATAAAAAACATCCCAAATTAGTGATCCATAGAGTTTTATTACCCTGAACTACTTCAAATCAAACTAAAAACCACGTTAACGTTTCCATCAGTTGGAAGATACATAACCCGTTTATTTAGGTGCACCTCTGTCAGAAAGGACCCAGAACAGCCCCTCCTTCCTGCATCAGCTCTCCAGACTTTTTTTCAGCTCTGAGTTTATCCACCGGCAGGCTAAAGGAGTCATCTAGTGGCCACAAACAATTCCTGCAGTCTCACCAGCTTCTGTAGCCCGGCTGCCAGGGCAAGACAAGGTTTTTTACCCCTTAAAGCACACTCAGCACTGACAAGGGTCCACTGCAGGTCCAGTATCTGAACCGTGACATGGTCCTTGCAACCTCGTTCATAATGTTCCCTGTTCATGTTCCTTAGCGTGCCTTAGATGTTAGTTTCCCAGCCCATGTCAAGGCCAAAATCAAGTCCTCTCCTTAAACATGCCTGGGAGTAGACACGGCTGTGCTGTTTCTAACCCTTATGCAGCTGCCTCTGTTCCTCTTCAGGGGTGGGCAAACCATTTCTGAGTAATGTCACTACCCCTGGAAAGCATCAGTTCAAGTGACATGGATTAAACTGCTAAGCAGCAGCATGGCAAGCCAAGGGATCCTCCTTGGCCCACATCCCTCCTTGGCCCACATCCCTCCTCTACCACAGACCCGCTGAGTAGGCTTGGACAAGGGGTATTTAGGTAAGGTCTCTCAGTCATGGAAGAACCATCTGCCTAACAACATGCAAAAGACAGAACCACAATATATTAAGCAGGAATCTGAAGTATGAGTTAAAAGAACACTTTGATAAACAGTATTAACATCTATAAAAATCTTACCAAGCTTCATAAATATTTGTAATGCACTATCAATTCTCTGTACAACCCCTCCAGCCAGGTAAGCTCCAGAAATTTAAGCAATACAATTTTATATGAAAGCATCAAATATTCATTCTTCAAATGAATGGCCATTTCAACTATGTAAGAAAGTGAAAAACTGGTACTGATTTTTCCTATCAACACCTTAGTTTTAAAACAAACTCAGATCCATTTTTTTTACTCTGTGTTAATTTGTGTTACCTGTTGAGTGACTGAACTGCAGGCACGTGAACACACCTTAGGCAAGATTGTCCAAAGTGTTTCTTTTTGTTTCTGGAAATCACTTTGCTGCCACACTAATGCCAGACTCTGGAAGAACATGTTGCTATTCTTCCTTCCCAGCATAGAGACTGCTATTTGCATATTTTTTTAGATGTTTGCACTGTTGATCAGAGGTGAATCTAATACAGTCAGTGTCAGGTGTGTTAATCATCACACACACAAAACTTCCACACCATTTTATAATATGCCTCCTTACACCCCACCATGCAGTTTAACTTATAACTTAATCTCAGCAGCAGAAGCTTCCCCACCCCATCCCCAAAACAAGGAACTATAGGTTCTCCAAACCTTTCAAGGAAGCCAAAAGACTTCTTAAATTCATGCTTAACCTCCCTGTGATTCAGAGATTCTACCTGCCTCAATCACCTCAGTCACAAAGGTGTCACCTAGCTTTTTCCATCAATCCTATACATCAGTTGGGTAAAGCGAGTGAAAAATGCTATAAAATGCCAATTATCACTCTGGTATGGTTAAGGAGGTCCAATGTATTTAAAGCTGCAGTTGAAGGTGGAAAACAGTGGTACCACAACTATACCAAGACATGAAAGAAAGAAAGAAAAATGATCCTTGCAAGCCGTAATGTCAGCATTAAGTACAGAGAAGATTCCTTCAAAATTGTGAGGGCACAAGCAGCAGCTAAGTGATGTTTAAAGCTAGTATTCAGCTCAGCCACCCTCTGAACCCAGCAGACAACACCTCCACCTTCCTTCACAGGTCTAACTAATTAAGTGTTGGTCAGATTTGCCCTATGTGGAGGACCTGCACAAAGACTGACTTTAAATCACATGTATTTCTCCAAGATGAGGGACACCTCACCCTTTTAGGTCAGTAAATCACCAAGAGCTGTTTCTTGCTACTCCCTGCACAGCGGTCCAGTCACAGAGGTGTCTGCAAGTGAGAAAACAGTTCTGCAGTGCTTAAGAGGTTTGTACAGGCACTCCCCAGATCTATTTCTCTAGTTCTTAAACAGGCCTAATTTGTATTGTCAATAAAAATAGTATTTTGCAGCCTTAACTGGCCAGAATCATATGAAAGGCAAGGCCACTCTTAAGATTTTATTTAACATTGACTTCATTTAAATCTTTATTTAGGCACAAATTTAACTCACGCTAATTTTATTTTTTTAATCTATGTATTTTAAAAATAAGATACTCTGGTAACAGCAATGAAAGAGCGGGTTCACTACTGGCCTAAAATAGTATGCCAAAAAATGTCACTGATGACATGAGTAGCACACAGTAGCAGAGGTCTACTCACGTCTACTGTGTTAGGCCAGGCCACACTGCGCTGTCTCACACCATGTCTTCAGAGAACTGCAAGAGTGAATGAGCATCAGGAATGGCCACCAAAGCTCATTTTGTCCTGTTACTACAGCAAAGATGCACAGTTTTCCTATTCCATACATATTCATATGTACACATATATGTAAGTATCTATACATACTTTTCTGCAGGTACATGCAAGATAAAAGTGAACACCACACAGTAGGCCTGGTGCCGTGCAGAAAAAAAAAATTAGTGGCAGACTTAAAACCACAAGAAATTGCAAAATATCACAGCCACTCTAAACCCCTCTCTCTGCGCATTGAAATTGAAATGGGAAGCTCCTTCTGAACTTTCTACTGTCTCTTAATATGCAGATCAGCCAAAGCATGGTACTTTGTACAAAGCATGTACTTTGTTAGTGCTGCAAATACCTAGGTTGGCATACTCCCATTTGATAAATGGTTTATGATATTGACCAGGCTTCTATCACCTCAAAAGAGAGCCATAATATGCCTTTTTTTAGAGGTCTTACCACAGACTACCTGGGAACTTTGGTTAGCTGGGTAGCTGCCTGCCCCCTTGCTCCCCACCAGGTTTGACAAAGGGAGCATATTATGCTCCTTAACCATCTTCAAGAGATGGCACAATGTTCAAGAATTAATTATTTCTAGGTATAAATCAAGGAGGTTGACCATCTTGAAAAAAACACATTACTGACTGAAGCCTAAGCATCTCCACCGCCTCTATTTGCACCTTAATTACTCAGCAGAAATGTGCTAAAGAGTTATCAGTCAACTGAAGATGCCTTTCTCTAAGGACCTGCAGGACAAGCTGAAATACCTCTTAGAACTGCCAATAGCAAAGGATTTATCTGCTTTTATGTGCATTTGTCAACTCATACTGCAGAAGATTTAGAACAAGCAACAGTGTAAAACTGATGATAATATTTAGAATATATTTGCTTCTTATGAAAGCTCACCCCGAAAGTACCTATTTTTCCTCTGCCTAACCACCACCTCAACACATCAATTTGGATCCCTTGTCTCACTAGAGGTCCACCAGAAAGCAGATGTCAGCACCTGCAGCAAACATTTTGAGGTGCAAATTCAGAATTCACAGAGCAGGGACTCAAGTCAGACATTCGGTGAAAGCCCTGCATCTGATTCAGAAAAGCTCTACCAGAGTCTTATTCCTGGTAATTTATTCAATTATTTATTAAATAAACCATGAGAACTGCTGCAGATGGGAAGGCCTCAGTTGTGTTGTTAGAATATACCACAGGTTTTTTCAAATGGGGCCTGGCTAGCTGCCTGCCTTTTCGGAGCCTTGAAGGGAGAAGGAAATACCTGAAATCTAGTAACTCTTTACTGCTCCTGACTAGCAAGAACCTGCTTCTTGAGTGAGTTCCACCAAAATTCTGCTTACTGAGATTTTGTCAATGCACAATAGCCCCATGTGGAACTTGCCTGCCTCTTTACCCAAAGAGCTTCCAGGTGTTTACACACCTGATTGCTACTTCCAAGTTACTCCAGATATTAACAAGCCTCAAGGGGCAGCATCAGTTACAAAAAGAAAGTAATTTAGTCAAGTACAGAACACTTACAGCTACATTACTACAATTTTAAATTTAAAAACAACCCCATACATTCTTGTAGATAGCTGAGAACAGGAAAACTCAAATTATTTTGATTTCTAAAGACAGTTTAACTTTTTAATTAGTTTGGGAAAAAAGTATTTTGTTTGAACATCTGCATAAAGATAACCCTTTAATTTGAAAGTATTTTAACCTCCTGAAAAAAAGCATTTTACTGTATAGTACTGAACTAACAGATAAAAAGGGAGGAATACACTTTGAGTAGCTTTCCCCTACAGCACGATCCTGCTCATCTTCAGCTGAAATGCACAGGTTTTTCTGGCAGCACCTTCTGTGGCTGCTTTTGAAAAAAAGAAGTACCCTGTTAAGTATTACAAAAGCCATGCCCTTCCATACTCAAGTTCTACATCTGAAGAATCTCAGATGCTGCCAGGGTTTCAGCTCAGGCTAGCTGGCCATCAGGGAAGACGGTCCCAAAGCAGCACATGACCCCAGCTCCCTGCAAAGTCCCTCCGCTGCTGTGACCGTGCTTCCCAGCAAGGTTCTTCCAGCATTATCCCACACAGAAGTCCAAGGAGAATGGTCCAAGCTGCTGCTGTTACACCACATCCATGAGGAGGGAGGACATAGCACTGTTAGAAGGTGCTGCAGCAGGGGCAGCAACCCTGTGTCCTCACCAGCAGAAGCTGTGTACTTCCAGAGCCATGGTCATGGCCCAGCTGCATCAATTCTCGAAGGATTATCAGGTCCCTCATACTGTGCCATAACTTGGCTACCAAAGAAAGCATTATTTTTGTGGTTTGCTCTTAATAAGTACCTTCTCCATTTACAGCAAAAGAGAGAATTTTATTTTTCCCTCTAAAAGAAAGATACAATCAAACCAAGTTGCCGAATTTTATCATTTTTTGTCATGTTTGTGTTTCTAGGTAGTTGCTTCAGTTCTTTTGGCTTTATAAAAGCTGTGCAAGCTTGACAGGGACATTCAAGTAAGTTTTCTTTCTCATCCTGAAACTATCATTCCTCTTGTCACTCTCCCACAAATACGATTTTTGTTTTGCATAAAGTTTTCATTAAACAGTATAATTTTGTAGCTTAAGGTACTCTAAAATATTACTCAAAAATCTGAAGACTGAATATTGCCACATTTTTCTGCGGTTTTCAGTTTACTTTCACAGGGCAAGGGAAGGAGTAGAGATGACATTTTCAACTCTAAACTCTAACATCTGAGCAATTTCCAAGTAAAGTAAACCCTGATCCTTTTATCCCTTGTCAATATCCACCAGCATGGATTTCTGTACTTCCATGAAGTCTCAGAGAATGTAACAAGGCCCCAAACAAAATGCACAGGTCTACATTAGCAAATCTCAGAACAGGAACTTTACCTTGGGATGTAACATTCAACCTCCCTATCCAAAACACAGCCCCAGTGAATGCATGCTGAATACCTGCTGTTGGTTTTGCCAGCACCTGACACATGAAAAAAGCTTGAAAACTGCCAATAACTTCCTGAACTCCACAAATCACACACAAGCAACTAAAATCGCCCTGCTAGTTAAAACAAACAAACAAACAAAATTTAGAATATTGGCCAGAGAAAAGTACTCTTCTTACAGGCCACTGGAAGAGAAGCTATTATCTCTTTTTCAGGTAGTCCACCACTAGTGAAAATCTCAAGAGTAACTGATGAAATTAACACTTTACAGCACCAACTCAAGACTTAAAAACTGAACTGGCACCTTGAATCTGGAGTAAACTGGCATTCTGCACAGTGATAGAGCTATCTTGCTAAAATCACCTATCAACACACTCACTGAAAGCCCCATGCAATTTTTAAGAACAGCCTGCCAAGTAGCATGTTGTGCTGGGTCCTGTGGAAGCAAGCTATGCAAGGAAAGGGGATCTACTTCAGAAAGTTTCACAGGAGAAAGATATAAGCAGCATTATAATTAAGGCATGTTATCTTCAGCATCAGTAACTAACTGATGCTATCTGCTCTGGAAACTATCTAGACTGCAAAACCATGTATAAAAGATACATAGAAGTCCCTAGCAGAAGAAATAGACAGCAATGCTCTGTTTCTGGAGGTACATCCTCCTCCTCTTGCACTTTACTTAGCCTGCCCTCAAGGCTCTAGCTTGACAAGCAGTAAGTATAGGTCAGCTCTGAAACCAAAAGGAGTCCTGTCCCACTTTGACTAAGCACTCCTGGACCCCTTTTTAGAGCTGTTCAGTTCATTAAGTCTGATTCACAACACATTAGATGATCTACCCAGTCGTGGTCAGTTCTATCTTTAGGCAGAAAGAGTTAAGCTAATAATAATGATTTAGCTATGATCATTCTTCCAGTCCTGTTCATTTATACAGCAAAAACACTAGTGTGGCCCTATGAGGTAAGATGCAAGTGTCTGAGGCTTGGACTGTTTCTTCTAGTAACAGTGCTGCCATTTAAATATGGTGATTCACTATTACTTCTGTCAATTAAGTTTTATTCCACTTCTTTGTCAGGGAGCTGTCATTCAAATAATGTCTGTATCTCCTATCTACGATGAAGATGGGGCAACATTACCCATGTTGAAGGTGAAAAAAATACTCTGGGACCCATACCCTTCATTCTTCTCTTCATGCCTACAAATAAAGAGCACTTACTCGTACCCTTATGATCTCATCAATGAAGAAGTATCCAGCTTTCGGACATAACTTCTCATCCCCTTTTGGTGGACTCCAAAATACACTAACAAATTTCTACAAGTTAAGAGAAAACCAGGTTGCCAAAATATGACAAGAAGCAGCAAATGCTTTGACTCCAGCTGTCAGTGAAGCAGGAAAATCAGTTATAAGAACCAAACGTTGAGCCACTGGTAGGAACCCTTTATTGATACAGGTTGGATTTTTTACAGCAGCCTCCTATCAATTATAACTGAAATGTTGAAAATAGGTACAAACGGAATAAAACAGCACAGAAGTCCAATAGCTGTTGGGCTTAAATGCTTCACGTTATGCCCAGGTACTTAGTGCTACAGAGTTTCTTTACTGGCAGAATGCAAGCGACAAGGCAGTAACTTTGGCAAATAAGGGTTGATACTTGGGCCCACATAGGAAATACATTTGCATCTACAGCATAAGCACATTTACCACACATTCCTTGTGAAGACACTAGCATGCAGAATTATCTTTACATTATACACGCTGAAGCAAACAGGCTTGTGTTGTCTTTTTAACACACTGATAAAATGCGCACAGCACATAAAATGTATTTAGCTACTGCTTTATCCCTCAGAATAATGACCTAACACAGGGTTAATTTCTTGAGCAAAAGTCTATACCAAGAAGTAGATTTAGCAGCAATAAATTTAGAGATTGCACAGAGGCAAAACCACGCAGTGTAGTATACCCAGCACACGAAAATAAATACAAAAGATGCAAGGCCACACATGACTGGAAGTTCTATTACTTCCTATACAATGCTCCTCCACCAATACTCAAATGGAAGCCACAGACTGGGCTATAAAAGTGGTTTGTTGTTTTTATTTTGGCCTTACACCTTTACTTCAAAGCTGTTCAATGGCAAGCAGTAAGTGTGAGCCAAGCATACAACATCCTTATGACTTCTGCTTACCCTTAAACTTACAAGAAACACAGAAGCGTAAAATCACAGAACGGTTGGGTTGGAAGGGATCTTGAAGATCATCTGGCTCCAACCCCCCTGCCCCAGGCAGAGACATCAACTAGACTATGTTCCTCAGAGCCCCATCCCACCTGCTCTTGAACACCTCCAGGGATGGAGGGTCTACAACATCTCAGGGCAACCTGTTCCAGTGCCTCAACACCCTCACAGAGAAGCATTTCTTCCTAATACCTAATCTAAACCTACCCTTCTTCACCTTAAGGCCATGCTCCCTTGTTCTATCACTACATGCCCTTGTGAAAAGTCCGTCTCCAGCCTTCTTGAGGGCCCCCTTAAAGTACAAGAAGGCTGCTGGAAAGAAGCAAAGCTAACTTCCACCAAGGAAAAATGGGAAGTCAGCCATAACCAAAAATATTACCAGAAATCAACCCCCAATTTCTAATTTACTGTACCTCTCTCATCTTTCACCAAAATGCATCAAACTTTAAAATAAGTGTTTCCAGAACTTCTTTCAGCAAAGCTACTGGAGAACTTCACTGGAAGAACTACTACAAGGCTCTACGTCTTTCATTTTATAGAACTATCAATACATTAAACTTGTCAGCAGAGAAAACAGCGACTCACTACACACTCTTGTGTGGATCAAGAGCACAAGCAATTCTGGTTAGGCCTCAGATGATCCTGATCAAGATCTTTGATTTGTTTCTACTGTCCCCTGTTACCTGGGCAGTAGCTCAGACCTGCAGCAGTGCCCTGTAGCTGCAGTGGCAGCTTCCAACACCAGGCTGGCCCACCACAGCAGCCGTGTTTGAGTGGCTTCCCATGAAGAGTCCCCTGCAAAATCACTCAGGCCATCATGGGAAGAGCAAACAAAGCTGTCCCATTAATCTGACTGTTAACAGGTAGTAATAAAAAGACACCAAAAGCAGAATATGACAACACAAAGTATTTGTATAACCTACCACCAGTTACGAATTAGCAATTTCAGAACTCCATTAGAGGGAATACAGAGAATGGTGCTCATCTGTTTAAAAAGCTGAAAATTGATCAATGAACCTGTGATATTTACATTCTTCACTCCATAAAGAAAAATAACTAATAAAACCCAATGCAACAATGTAAGAAGGCACCTTCCCATAGAAGTTGCCCATTTGTTTCAACTGAGATTATTCCACTGTTTTCTCTCAACCAACCTGGCTTCCTTTTTGAGGGATGCTTGGTATAAAGAGTACTTTTTTCCTTTTTTCTTTTCATGTCTATAATTTTATTTCCATGTTTTAACATCACATCACTCCCTCAAATACATCACACTGATGTAGATCCACAACTACTAAACCACTGTAAAGTCTCTTCTCTTGCATTACTCAATCCATCTAGAAGTTCTGAAACAACAAGAGTGGATTTTTAAAGCTGTTTAGAGTAAACGTTACCTTTATCATCTGTCCTTTATGGCTGTATTTGTGTCATACCTATTTATACTTTTCAATGAAGAAAACCCCAAAATTTACAAGCTATAACCTTTCATTGACTACAGATCTTTGCTACAGCAAAATACATCATTTCCTGAGTACACTCCATTACCGTATTAGTAGGAGCAAAACCATCTAATCAGAGATCGTAACAACATAATTGCTCCTTCCTTGTTATTGAGCCTGGGCAGGTTGTGACTCTTGGTTCCTCCTCCAACAGCTGCCTGGACCCACGCGAGGTAAAAGCGGCACTCACCTCCTCTGCCTTCCCGGTCACAGAGCTGGCACACGGGTGTTTTCGGCGCAGCACTCTGCCATCCTGCCTACAGCCCTGGTGCGCTGCAACGCAACACGACCACCGTGATACCGCTTCTCCAGCCCGGCTTTCGCCTTACACAGAGAGACAAACAGAGCCCGCAGCCACACGCAGAAATTAACTCCGGACCGATGAAAATAACTTTCGGGGGAGGAGTAACAGCGCTGTTCCGAGGGAAACGAAAAGCAGGAAGCTGATCTCAGCAGCGCGGGGAGCACGGACGGGGCGGAGCAGAGGCACGGAGCGAGGAAAAGTGGAGCAAGACTCGCTGCTTAAAGCCTGGCTTTGGCAGTATGACCAACCAGCCCCGCATTACTGAAATACCAGCGCCGGGGCTGACACGGACGCCAGCACCCCCTGGCCCGGGGGCAGAGGCCCGCGGCAGCCCCGCGCAGCGGCACTCGCCGCACAGGTACCGGCCCTGCGCAAGCGGCCCCCACACGCCGCCCGCCCCGCTGCCGCCAAGCCTCCGGCCCCACAGCGGCCCTTGGTGCTTCCCTGCTCGCCCCGGATGCTTCCCTGCTCGCCCCGGCCCGGGGTGAGGGCTGCCGGGGCGCCGAGCCCCCTGTCACGCGTGAGCTGGTTTGAAAGGGCACGTCCTGCAGGACGGACTCAACGCTCCTGCCCTGCCACTGCGGGGAACTCCTCCGGCGTGCTTAAAAGCAACAGATGATGGGACCTTCTAAAAGACTGAACTGCCGTGTCTAGTGCGAAATTAAATTCTTCCGATGAAGTTTAAAAGAAAAGGGAGGGGGGGCGGATTCTTTAGGAAAACAGCTTCAAGAACTCAGAGGCTTTTCATGCTAAAATTCAAACTGACTCCAAGGAGGGCTTAACCTCGACGACAGCATCTCCCACTCTGTAAGAACCTTCTCTACCTCCACAGGGCTGCCCTTCCCACGAGAAGGCAGGCCAGGGAAGCTCGCTCCGTGCAGGAGCTGGCTCCCCCAGGAAGGCTGCTTCTGCTTCTGCAGAGAGGGACACGCTGCAGTCCTGGCCGCTGCAAGGGTCGGGCTGCTTCTGCTGCTTGCCTGTCCCCCACGTTCCTCAGCAGCAAGGCTGGTTTGTATCATTAGGACAAGCGTTACAAAATCCCACAGAAAACAGTGATATGTAACATTCTAAACAAACGTGAGCTTGGAAAACAAAGCCAAAAAAATACAAGGGAGCGTGGACTGACTACCATGAGAGCCATCAGCCAGTGTTTCAAAGTAGTAATTAAAATCTGTAACAGGAAACAGCATGGCAGTGGATCTTTCTAACACTCGCAGAGCCAGGATCTGATCTCTACCTCTCTGCCAAAAGCAAACAATCCCCCAGCATTTCAGGCTTTTCTACATGAAGCTGTGGAGGTGGAACACTGCATGGTTTTTACACTTGTCTTGCCCTTTTTCAGGTCTGAATGTTTTGCCCCATTAGCTCTGTATGGCAAGATGCAGAGTGTTTTGTACTGGTGGGTACAGAGCAGATACAGGGCCAAAATAGAACAGTAGATCAGTTTAAGCAAAGTTCTTAACGCTTTCAAAAATCCCATCTGATGGCATCTACATTATACTGACAGGAGAATAGAAAACAGAGGCAAGGTGGCCAACCAATTTTATTCTTACCACTTCTTTCATGTATTTTCTCTTGTCTGCTCGGTATAGGAACCTGTAGCATGTCTAACTCACATCTGGAAGATTCCATTCCAGATTATGAAACCCAGCAACTTCTAAGAAAGCATTTAATGACTCCTTTCAAATTCACTGTGCTTGTTCACTTTTTGACACTGTTTCAAAGTATGTCCTATATTCAGTCTGCAGACAAATCCAGAATGAGCTAGAGACATAATCACACCTCTCTCCTGGCCTCTCTCCAAAGCCTGTGGCCTTCATTTCCAGGAGTGGACAGACAGGACCCATGCCTTTGTCTCAAGGCTTCCCAGTTCACAGCCTACCTGTGGTGACTGCAGTTACACTGGATCCTCAGGCTGTAAGCTGAAGGTCACTGATGCAGACATACATCCTTATCTACAGCTCCTCGAATGGAGCAGTCAGCTCCGACAGAGCGGATGCAAAGCCTCATTGCAGCAGGATCTTCAGGTGCTGCAGCAACAGCACAATAGCCACAAGGAGACTAAAGGCAGCCTAAATCTAAGCATGCAGGCTAGGCCAGCCAGCATATGAACAGCAACACACCACATCCTATCCACCTTAACATCAATGCCATTTCTGCACTAATGTCCCTGTAGTCTGGCAGCTTTAACCCTTTTCAATCATAAACTGAGATACTAGTTTCAATCCCATGAGTAGTTAATGGTTCTTTTTGGGGGAAACTGTTAGCACTGGAGAGATATACAGCTGCTTCCTTACTAAGGAAACAAACAGCTTAAAGCCAGAACTGTATCAAAACTGCAAATGTGATTTACACACTCAGCTGAACAGATTTAATGAGCATTAAAACCAAGAAACCACAGAACCTGCACGGAATATTGTGCTGCGGTGCTCCGTGGACCAACAGTAGACAAGGTGAAAATGCAGGTAAGAGCTCTTATGAGGAAACAACTAAAGAGAAAAAGCAAAGATACTCCCAAAGCTTTTCTGATATTATTATTGCTAGATAAATGCCTGAGCTTCTCTTCAAATCAAAACCAACAATTGTACAGCATCACTCACAGCTCTGGGAGTCCATAACACCTGAGATAAATGAGCTCACAAGCCCACCACCAATCTCAGGGTTATTCTGTGTATTTCAGAGAAGCTGTTTCCTACCTGCTGTATAGAAGAGATTCTACAGCAATGACTGCTGTTTTCCCCCTGCTTCTCAATTTGATACTCAGTTTTGAAAGGGCACTTCTTAGTCCTGACCAATACTGGACAGGTATGTGTTACTACAGTGTACAGTGCACAGTACAGCCTCCCTCCTCATTACTTCTTCACTTCAGGTACATCTCAGAGAGTATTTCACTAGATACAGAAGAGCAATCTCTGACCCTCTTTACATGACAGACAAGGACAATTTATTCCAGCAACCATGAAAGCAACAGAAGCACCTTTTTTTTTCTAAAAAAGTACTTTTAGAAGTAAATAAATATTGTTATGACCATTGTTATGAGGTTAACTAACAAATAACTTAAGGCACATCTTTAACAACAAAAGTTTCAGTCTATCTTGACTTGGTAACAAAATAAAACACTTTCTCACATCTTTTTAAGTAACTTGCTATTATTTATTTTGCAAATAACTTTAAAGTATTCTGAAAGACCCTCCTCTACCAGCCAACTTCAATCTTTTATTATTAAAGGCACTTCATCCTTAAGATGACATGCCATACAAAGGAAAAGCTGGAAAGACAGGCTAAAGTATTGCATTGTTTTCAGTATAAAAAGCTCCATTTCTTTAACCCTGCCTTTCTGTGCAGGAAACTTCCTTGAGAAACTAGAGTAGCATCTGCTTGCACTTCAAATAATTACTCTCTGCTCCTTTGTCTCTCCTAAGTCTCCTTGACAAGTACATTTTAAAATCAAAGTTTACCATTTCAGTAGGATTTCACAGCCAGGACTGTTAAAGTCATGTTATGCCACCATTCTTGTCAAAGCGAAACAGTTTGTGCGTAACACTACCAGACAGACTTGTGTCATTATCTTTGCTGACTGGTGTTATTATCCTGTCCAGAGGTCTCCAACTGCAGTATAGATACAGCAGTACATGAGCAGTTTCTAACACTGCAGTCGCTACTTCCTACAAGGCTGCAAACGGAACTAAGAAGATTAGTCCACTAGTAGGCTTACATTCATTTTTCAGGCATCTGTATCATCTACAAGACAATGTTTTAATGTTTTTAAACTAATTTTTAAAAAGTTGAAAACCCACTACTTTAAATTGTGTATATATATAATAGCTTTTTTTCTCACAGAGAGATACAAATTTTTTTGAAGCTTGACGTGGTCAAAAGGGATCATCCTTTAGCTACTCGACAAAAAAACTACTTCAGAAGAAGCCATAAGGAAGGAAGTAGCAAGCACCTACAAAGCACTCTTGTGCTTTGAACTCATTCATACACACTCACAAGTCCAGGCATCTTCAGTCTAGCAGTTACTGTTTTAAAACTAACTTCAAGTTTTGTATTGCTTAAACTACAGTTGTCAAAATAAATTTCTATGTGACAATTTCTCACGTCTCATTCCCTATATTAACAGCAGGTGGAGATTAGGCACCAAACTGTCTCTACGTGTATTTAAAACAAGCCAAGCCAGAGGTGGTTTGATCACACATTTACTCACTCCATCAGTTTATCTACTTTGTCCTGAACTGACATGACAGGATGACTTTTCCTGGCTTGTTGCTCTGGTACTTTACGAGCATTAAAATTACTAAGTAAGTGACCAAGATGGAGAAGATCTGGTCAAAGAAGACAGAAAGGGGAAAATTAACACTGACAGCCTTCAGCCAGGCAAGATTATTCTCCTGCTATATAGCAAGGAAATACAGCAGCAAACAAACAAATTGATGAAACAAACAAATATCTTGAGAGTATGCTTAAAACACTCCAAAACTTAACCTGGAAGTGACTATCAGTGAAGACAGCCAAACAATTCTCCAATCAAATCTGCAATTTCAGTCTACTATGGTAACCTTGCCTTCTGTAAAATTAACACCAGAACTGTGCTCACATACAGAGTATTGCAGCAATACTAATAAAGTAGCATCTGCACTGAAGCCCTACATTTTACTCCAATTCCATGAAGAAATACAATTTTAATTACTAAATCTAAACAAAGTCACTATTCACCTCAAAATGGATGCAATCTCCCAATCCAATGCTTATATAACACTGCAATACCACACAATTAATATAACACTAAACAGATACATTAATTCATAAAACATTCCAGAAAACATCAACAATCTGTGTGTTCAGGAATAGCAGAATCACTGTTTTTATGATTCCTGGATCTCAGCACTTCTTCAAAGGTGTATCAAATATTTTCCTATATGCACATGTACACACCAGTGCTTTCTGAGCTATGCAGTACATTAACAGCACATTTCCATCACAGAAAGCCACTGCCCTGTTACCTACTGCACACACCCACACATCTCAAGCGTCAGAAAAACTTCAGGTAAAAACGTCATACCTAAATAATGCACGAAATACCCAAGCCAAAAATCCTACCAACAAGCAGCATGATGTCCCTTCTTATCCCTCCCCCACACTGTTATCCTGAGAAGTTAAATCCCAGTTCTTCTCTGCCATAGGTGGAAGGTACTCAGATACTACATGCAATGTGGCAGAATAAAATCCTATCACTGTTGCCCCTGTTTTAGAATTATGAGAATAAGTTACTGGCAAATTTACAGATGCAGAACTTTACTTCTCACAATGTAAAATCATGTATTACTTGTAGCAAAAAAACCCCCAACACATTTACAGTATCAAAGTTTATTAAAATTAGGAGGGTTTTGTCTAGTTTTTGCTTTAAGAATGACAGCTGTTCTTCATGAGGTTAAAATGCAACCCAAACTTTTAAAAAGAAACTTCCATTAGTATAATCTTCTCTATTTTCTAGTTCTATCAGAAACAATTTATTAGGACATATACTTCTGATTTCCAAAACAACAGTTTTTTTTTCCTTGATGTATTGCTACAATATTTTGTAAACATATTCTTAAAAT
Organism: Aphelocoma coerulescens; assembly: GCF_041296385.1. NCBI lineage: Eukaryota > Metazoa > Chordata > Aves > Passeriformes > Corvidae > Aphelocoma > Aphelocoma coerulescens. Next base: position 103,418,263 of record NC_091013.1, on the reverse strand, counting down.
AACATGCAAAGACTCAAAGGGCAGTTGAAAAGAAAGACATTTTACTCTGCTAATTTGCATCAAGTTTTATAGTTTCTATCCTCCTTCCTAAATGGAAAACTAATTGTGATAAAACATTAAGCCCAATTAGAAACAGCCACTACACACAACTATTTATTTGAATGATTTCCTTTATAGTATGTGTAATTGTTTTTACAGAATCCTCTAGTGTTTGGGCCAAATATTGTCATCTTTTCTGCAGGGAAAAAATCCCCACACTCCCTCCAGTTTCACATCCCATTCACTAAGTACTTCACTGAATTCAAGCCCCAATACATATAAAAATAAAACTTTCAAATTGAACTTATTTTAGTGAAATGCTGAAAAACCATTACAGCAGCTTGAGTTCTGCACTCAGGATACGTTTGTAATTTTCTTCAGGTTTCAGTATTAGCTTGCACATTAGAATGCCCAAGTTGGGCACATATTTGTACATTAAGACAGTGATCAAGTGCCATGTTGAGACTTGAGCATCAGAACTAGAGCTCAGGTATTTGGAGCTCGATCCCACTGGTAATCACTTTTGCAAAAATTCTGAAGTTTAGTTTTGTTTGGGGATATAATCTGTGACCTTTAGATTTCCTGTTACATTTAAGGTCCAAAAACCTGACAGACCTCTGTAGGCTTTTGGAAGAAGTTGGAGAACAAAGTGGGCAAGCTTCAGAAAATGGGGAAGTGACCTAAAGAAATATATTTTGTCTGCATCTGTGGACAGCTGGTGGCTGTGCCAGCCACGGCAGGAGATGAGATCAGTCTCTGTGGCAGCACCGAGTGAGAGAGGGAGCAAGCATGGAGGAGAGGTCAGGTCCCTGCAGGTGGGTTGCCATCCCATTCCTGGCATATTCAGGTTATATTTTCCTCCATAAACACGCTTGCTGGAAAAGTGAGCAGGGCAGCAAAAGCAGCAGGGAAATAGTTTTCATTCAGTTTTACTTAAGAGCAAACCCTGCCTGACCTTTAGCTGTCCTTATGCTGCTTTAACCTATGGCTGCTCTGCCACCTCCACAGCCTTCCCTGCTCTCTGGGGCAGAGGGGGCCAAGGCACCCAGCCGCGCCCCAGGGTGCTCACAGGGGTACATCAGCACACATGGTGATTTTGGCAACAGCTGGCCTGGCACAGTCATCCCTGGGAAGCAGAGCTGGCCCCAGCCAAGGCCACCACAGCTGTGAGCAAGGACAGTGGACTCCTCCCTGGAAGCATGAGGAAAGGGGGGGGTTGTGCCAGCATGAAAGCACCATAGAAATACAGTAGCCAACATGAAAATCCAGCAAATAAAGTAAAATATTCAACTATCTCTATGGATTTGTGAGATGTCACCCAATCTTTAGCTGTTCTTTTGTTTTATCAACAATTAATTCCTCTGAATAACTGCAAACAAACTGAACTCAAGGTGCTTCTGCAAAGCAAAGTTTGCAAACTGCAAACTCGCTTAAATAAAAACAAAGTGTCATTTCATCTCCAGTAGTAAGTGCTGCTTACTGTTTCATATACCAGAGCAAATATCTGCAAAACATCCTTTGTGAGGATGTCCACTCCTGTCTAAAGACCTGACATTAAAGACAGACATGTGAATCAGTGCCTATTACATGGTCTCGTCTAAAAGTTTCTGTTTTGTCCGCATATTATCTAAAACTAAATGAGACTTTTTTTCTCATTCAATTAAAAAAAAAAAAAGCATTATTTTATCCTCTGGTCTGTTGTTTTCTCCACAGTGTTTGTGTGGGACTCAGGGTTAAAAGAAGTTTTTACTATGCAACACTTCACTTTATTGTAAGAGAACACAAAACAGATTACCAAAAGTCAAAATCCGTATTTTACTTCAAAAATGCAGCTCCCCCCTCCAAAAAAAAACAAAACTCCAAAACCATTTTTTTTCCTTTTTTAGATTCTAGGTTCACTCACCAGAAGTTAATTCAGTATGAGAAGTACTGATTTATGCACACAGAATTACAGCAGACCTCTTCATCCAGAAAAATCATACAGGTTCCTTGCATTCAAGTCTAAAGTACATGTGTGGGGACACCACAGAAGAGGGTGGGTCTCTTCCTGCCACTCCAGCATGAATGCAAGGAACGATTCCAATCTACATGCAGATAGCTGCCTGTATAAATACAACACAGTAACAGCAGTAATATATACAAGCACTTTTGGGGTTTTTTTTTGCTTGTTTCTAACTGACAGGAAGAAAAGGTTTAAGACAGCCTACTCTTTACCAAAGGAGGCTTTATGGATCCCAGCCGTGTCCTTGCTCTATATGCAGAAGAGCCACAAACACTATACTTGTCAGGGTACAACACTGGCTTGCCAGTAATACAAACTCTCCTATTCCTGCACTTGTCCTGCACCCCTTAAGTTAAACACAAGTTAGCAGTAAGAGCTATTGACACAAAAACCTCCACTGTGAAATGCAGCTGCTGCGGGGCTGACCCACTGCTTTTCTACCACTGCATTTTGAACTGCAACAGAGAGGTACAATGGCCCATAGGAGACCATAAAACTCCCAGATGCTGCTGTTAAACTCTAGAGAAGCCATCAGCTGCATCCCTGCATCTCTCAACTGGCTGACCACCATTGCTGCTCTCTGGGACCCTGCCTGGTACAGCCCAGGAAAAGGAAGGAGAACAAAAACAACTGTTAGCTTTGGTGCTGGAAAGACCTGAGAGTGCAAGTGCGCTCCTCTAGGAGGAAGAGACTGCTGTAATATGTGATCTGCTCGAGTTCAACATCTTCTCCAACATTTGCATTTATATCGAAGTGATTCCAGTATTGCAATTTGATCTTCTGCTTGAGCAAACATATGGCCTGTGAACTTAACAGCATCACTTGTAAACCAATGCAGTATATAAGCCACAAAGACACATTAACTCCTTGTCAACAGATACCTATGTAAATCTTCAGCACTCTAATTGTTCTATTAGGTTTTTTAATGTTACTTTTTTAACCAGAGAGTGGAGGGAGGGTTAGGGAGAATGTTAAACACAGCCTCGATACTAAATGGGCTGGCAAACACTAGATACTTTAGATAAACACAGGTAACTTGGTCTCAGTGCTGAGACCTTAACACTTACTTCACTATTTCACATACATTGCCAAGGACTCTAGTTTTCAATGACAGCTTTTTTAAGGAAGGGCAGAAAAGCAGGGCAAAAAGCCTACCCTGAGCACCAAAGGCAGTAAGCTCATCCTCCCCTGACTCCCCCACTCCTATAAAACCCAAGAACAAGCCCTTTAATAAGCAGATCTTATCCCCAACTAGTTTTCACTTTCAACAACAACAAAACTTATTATCAAAATAAATACCCAGTTAATTGAATAATCATTTCCCAAGAGAAAGTACTGTTTTCAACATCCAGTGCTCTAAAAGAAATCCAAATCCATAAACAGGATTTGCAACCTCCTAGTGCAGGGAGAGTTGTTGCTGCAGCCTAACCAGATCTCGCCTCTTGAAGGAACGTCCAGGACCTGCCCTTGTCTCGTCAGCACCAACTGTCAGTGACTGGCCCCAGAGACTCGATAGTTTTGGTAACTCCTAGATACAGCAACCTCATTTAAACCAACTAATCAAGTACCAGGAACTCTAAGTGCAGCAGCCCAGCCCCACTCTGCATGATCTAACCTCCCCTTACTCAATGCAAGTTAAACTAGAATGCACAGAGCTCCATGCTCTCACTGCCAAACCCCTTCTTATCCTTGTTCTGCCTTATTGAAAGCACACTTGGGTAACCACAAAACCATGTAGAGACATACTCTTAAGATTTCAGATGATGCCAGGTTTTATCGATATGCATTTTTAAATGTTACATTTTAGCAAGGTGTTTCCAAAAAGTTGATAATAAAAAAATCTTTCCACTTTTTCTTTAAAAGATCCCTTAAACCAGATCTCTAGACCTCAAAATCCCTCAAATCAGACTTGGGAAGGAACTCTTAGCTTTTTTACTGAAAAGGCAGTATATATTTGCCTGTTGGTCTGGCTGGACTCTTTCTTGAGTTGGGCATTTACCAGAGGCCAGTGATGCTCTGCATTCCCAAATTGGTCCTGAAGAAGAGAAAGCACTCAGCACCTCGGCAGGGAATGTGGTGGATGGGACAATTCCAATTGTCCCTGAATTAACCAAAGTCAGCAACAGTTGAGGCATTTAACACAGGGTTTGGCAGACAGGGAGGGAAGACCCTGGGCTTCCTGGAAGAAGATACTTACATTGGAGGGGCACATGCCCTGTGCAGTCCTCTTCACCTGCCACCTCTGTTTCCTTTAGTAATACTGTGATTAATCTGGAGTTATACAGCAATTGCCATCAATAGCCAAACTATTCAATAATTTTTACTAAGCCTCCCAGTTCACTATAACAATTTTAACTACACCACAAAGCAGGTATCTCTCATGATCATTTATTTGCCACTGCTGAGAAACACCATCCCCCAGCATCCACAGTTCTCTGGAAAGCTACTCCTCTGCCCAAAGGGATGTATGTCACTACACATTCCAGAGCCTTTTCCTGTAGTGACTGTGTGGTCAAATTAAAATGAGCTACTTGCACTACTCTTTTTAACCCTGGTATTATCATGATCACTGACTTCTTGCGCATAAAGAAAGTTAAGAATCAAACTTTACCCTGACGCAGTGGCCTGAACATGCAGCAGTAGCAAACTGTCTGCAAGCCACATTAAGGTCCACATTTGCAGCATACTGGGACTACGCTTAAAGAACACTGTTGAACACAGACACCACAGTAATACACGATCTCCCATCTTAAAGTCTGAAACGGATTTTTTTTTCATCATATTTACATAGAGGTACGTGCGGTTTTTTCAACTATTTCACATACATTAAGTGACCCACTGATTCTGAGTTGCAGTGGAAGCGAGGCATCTATCTCACTTGTGTGACTGAAAATTTCAAACAGAAGTAATGACAGATATAGCTGAGCTTGCTCCAATAAGCAACAATTACTTAATAATCCACAGCTGAGAGTCCTGATCCTACTGGTATATAACTCTGTAAATCATGCACCTTTTCAACTGCATTGAACAAATTCGAGTAGTATACTCATCAAATGCCAAATCATTGATAATTACTTTCTAACCATTATTTTAGGATGTTTATGTAAGAACTAGAATTTCTTTCAAATTAGAGGCAAATGAAAGGTGTCACCATTGGAAATGCTTAGAATTTCAAAGTGAAAATTCTGTTATCATCTGAGTACAGCCAGTAAAATTACTCAGGTCAGCTCTAAACCCAAAGATTTTTCTAAATTTCAAGCATTCCTACAAATAGGGGTATAAAAAGAAATGTTTCTGAAGCTCACATATTTTGGCAGGAGAATGGCTTATGCTGCTTCTTTTTGGCAGCTGCTGAGAACACTCATCTCTATCTCCTCCCATCACCCCTGTCACTAGTGGGGTGTAGGTATTTTACTGGACAACACACACTAGTGCAACAGTTCTGTAAATCAAGAACACTTAAAATCAATTGTGTAGCAAGTTCCTTCCATCAATACTATTTCATATACAGGCATAGAAGGATTTTCACTTCATTCACCTTATACTGCTATTACAGATATCCCCATAACACAGGCTTAGAATCTTTTCCTACATCATAAGGACAAGTAATTGACACCAAGAAGCATGGAAAAAAATTTCTTATGAGAGTTGAATTATTTTTACTCCTAGTATCTGTCTACTGATTAAGAAAGCTACCTAATCTCAGTTTCACCTTAGTCCTACTGAATTGGATTGTCTGTCCACATAAACAGCAGTGTTCATGTTCCCAAAGATACCTGGCTAATATACATATTTGTCCTCTCATTCAAAAAAACCAAAAATGAACATTAGCTGATTTAAAGTAAAATCTTGTAACACAAATCAAAGAGATTCACAAGTCTCCAACCAACACTTTGTGGTCCACTGAATCAGAGATAATCACTTCATCTTATTACTGCTTCTTCCAGTGTTACTTCTGCCATCTAAAACCCTCAAGTCCATGGATTTCTAAGGCAGGCCAGAGAGATTTTTTAAAAATGAGACTTGGAACTCAAAGTGCAAGGTTAAGCAAGCATGGGGATATAACCACAGGTCTCAAATCATGCTTTTGAGGAGACATACTTGATTAACCCCCTTGCTCTTTTGCAGTGCTTTACATCTTTCACAGAATGTTTCAGGAAAGTACTGACCATCAGCAGGTACACAGAAACAAAAGCAAGGAAAGTGCAACAAGAACTCCAGCAGCCTAAATAAAGACTGGGGCACTGGGAAAAGAAAATATAAAAGTTTCAGCCTTATGTTCTATACACTAGCCTACACAGTCTCACTAGTTAGGATAAGCTACTTCAATTATTGTCAATAATCCCCCAATACTTTTAATGACATTTTGATTCTTCAGTTTCCAAGTATCTATTCAGCTTCACTGAAGCAGCAGAGAATTCCTTCACTTTGGCAGCTCCTCAGCCCTGTGTCCCACCTCATGATCAGCATTACCACAGAGTGAACATGAGTTTGCAAGTTAGAGATGCTCACTGCCAGTTTGTTAAACTGTGAACCTCATCCACCATGAAGTTCCTGAATGGATTTACCCCTATTCTCCATTCACAGTGACATCGCACATTATAAGCAAATTACCACCACCTACTGAAAATAAAGGTCCTGTTTTGTTGACAAAGTAAGAAAGCTTGAATTTTCTGTCTGGAAGTAAGATTCTTGAGGACAGAATCTTCTTCATTTGCCAAAATTATTCAGAAGTTTAAGAAACACATAGGTGGGGTTTTGAAATTTTGGCCTAACTGGCTTATGATCTGAATGCATACCACTAGCAAAATCAGTTACCTTTATAATAAGTTATATATATATATATAAAAATAAAACTTTAAAATAAGTTACCTTTATTTTCCTTCAGACCATGTAGTGGTCTAGTATAGAACAGTTAGCTCCTGCCACCTTGTGGGACTTCATGGGTTTCCCTGAAAGCTTGGATCATCAGTAAACTAGTGAGTTAAAAAAAAAAAATTAACATTTGGGAGTTACTTTTCTTGTGATTCACCCTGGTGAATGTTAAAATAAGAGAGAAATATTTATGGAGAGGGTATGCCATTTTGAATATTTTCTGGTTCATTATCCCTAGCATTGTTTATATAGTTGAACTGCTGGATTTAGTAATCTTATGGAGGGTGTTTTAAATATTTAAATATCTGTCAAGAATCCTAAGTTTTGGAAGCTGATGCGTCCAAGTTTAAAATAACATTATGATCAAATACTTGTCACCACTAGCAAATTTCACATATTTGAAAGATATTCTACACAGAAATAATCCAAATTTAGACTGAAAATCCTTGCATTCCAGTGCAATTTTGAAACCAAATAATAACCTCAGTCTCATAAGAATTATGCATATGCTTAACTTTTAATATGGTGATAACATGTCTAGTTCTCCCAAAAGATCTGATTCCATGTATTTACTTTTAAACTCCAATTTGACTTCTTGTTTTATGTTTTTCCTCTCCTCATCCAATCTCCACCTCTATCCTATATGGCCAACTTAATGAATGATTCAAGTTCTCCAAAGAAGAGTAAGACAATTGGAATGGAAAAACTTTTTCACCATAGTAACAAGAAGGTGAAGATGCATGGATCCTCATCCTTGGGTCTTACATGTTGTCTACTGCCCCTCTGACAGGTAACTTGTCACACCCACTTTGTGGAGACACAAAAGATCACAGCAGCTGCAATCACTGGAAAGGGATGAGGTTCTCTTTTTGTTTAAGCCAAAACTCTGCTGCTCCAGATATCAAAACTGAAAGAGCACAGAAAATTGCAGATGATGCTACTCCATGAACCTGATCAACAGCCTCAATGAACCTGCTCCTGTCTATTCTTGGACTCGAGTGATTTGTTACAGATGCACAAAAATGCAAGAGCAGTTAGGGAGCACTTCTTCCCCCTTCATCATCCCACAACTGCTTCAGTGAACTAGGGAGATCTATCATGCTGTGTACTTGATGCCAACTGCAGCAAACTTAACTCCTTGGAACTTCCTTCTGCTAGAGAAAAGACTGTCAACGCACTTGAAACAGGAACAGTTCTTCCTGATGTCAAAAGCAAATCATCTCTACTAAAGGCCTTGGTAGTTCATAAATTGACTCAAGAACAATAATTACAGATCCCCAGCCAAAGGAAATACAGCAATATAGTCTTTTTTAATCCATAAACAGAATGAATTTTTGCTCAAGACTGAAACAGTAACAAAATGTCAGGCTATGAATCAACTGGCACAGCACACCTAAGGAACATAAATTGTATGTTCTTAAATAAAAAGTTTCAGGATCTCACTAGCATCCTATGTAACTTCAGAAGTGAGGTTGTCTCTGACAGCCATCATATTCCCTCACACACAACCCCTTATCTCTTCTTAATATATTCATAAGGTCCTAGTAGCCACACAATTAAGTTACAAGGCAAAGCTCATAGGTGTCCATGACAATCTCTGACCACACCTCTGCTCCAACACTGAGAATCTCTCCCAGACTAAGGTATGTCTGTGTCCTGACTGTCAGGAAGGCACCAAAACATTCCTCTCACAGCTGTCCTTACCCATCCTAATCTCCACTACAGGAAATCCAGACAGACAAACTGGTAGGGAGCTCTAGAAGAGTCAGCAGTCTGGATCATGAGGGAATCAGAACTGCAGGGCATATTCTACCTGACCCCAAGAGAGGCAGCACCTTGCAAGGACAGGACATGCACCACTATACCTCACTGTGGGTGTTCAGAGTACAGACACCTCCTTACCCACAGCTTATTTGCTTCAGATTTTTCCCTGCTCTGGAGTGCCCTGATGTTATGTCAGTCTCACTGTAACTGCAGACATGTATCTAAGAGCCACCTTCAGTCCTTGGCTACAGAGAAAAAGAAATAGCATGCTCTAGCAACAGAATGGATGAGATCCAACACCCACTGCAGGTCTCAGTAACAACATAAAGCATAAGAAATAAATACTAGGACCTTGCAAGAAATTTCACTTGATGCAAGTGAATCATATCCTGCCATATCTTTTTATTTTCATTTTATTTCTCTACTACTCCTATATTCTGCAGTGTTACTAATCCAGCAGGAAGATCTCTGAGCTAACTTTTTGCATGTCTACATGTCCATGGCAGTCTAATTGCAGTACCAGAGTGTTGAGCTAGTACCTTATTCTTCAGGATGCTTTGAAACCAGTGGAAGCATAAATACACTTCTCATACCCTGACTAGACATCCTCTCCTTGGTAAGTGCAGCTCAGCTCGACCTGACAAAACAGGACTCTCAAGCAGCAGCAGTCTGGAAAGTACCTGATGATTTTTCAGTTCTTCCTCAAAGTATTGCACAGTATTCTGAACACCAGCAGCAAAAACTGACCAGCATTAACTTTGCTTGAAGTTGTGAGTTCTCCAAGGAGACAGAAACATCTGGTCCAGGTCAAGGAAGAGTCACGACATGGCTTGAGCCTGGTTCCCATCTGAGACTACTACTCCCAAGCTGTCAGGATAAAATTTGTTTTACATTTTCTCAGAATATTTATTTTTTTACAAAAACATTATTTGACTTTTGCCAACCTTTGTTGAGGGAACTTTCCAAGAAGTTATATAAATTAATTACTTTATTCATGTACTTACTGAAGAAAGAAGTATTTAAAAACAAACAAAAACCCACAAAACAAAACAAACACTAATGGGCCACTTACTCCTGTTTTTTATTTTATCTATATTCTTATTGATCTACTTTCATTGTCAACTGTTTAGCCTTACATTTTAAGGAGAAATAAGGAAAAGTTCTGAATCTAATTGTCTTATTTCTTGAGAAACACCTCTAAAAATGACCCAGGTCACAGAACTTACAAACTTCTGTACATAGCCTGCTTTATGAGATTTCCAAGAGGAACCTCGCTGATTCATAAACCAGAATACACAATCAGATCCATCTTCACCATTGTTTCATTGATGCCAAGCCACAAGAGCTTACCCAGAACTGTGCACGTGCCCAAGAATCTGTGCCAAAATGTCTCAGAGCAGGATCAGGCCCCTGTAAGATTAGCTGCATGTACAGCTTCAATTCTGCAACTGCAGTAGCTCAAGGAGACTGCTATGACAGAGGCATTGCAGTAATGGGCCCTAAAATAATCAAGTATATAAAGATCTTTGTGCTCTCCACAACTGAAGCACAATTCTTAAAAATGAATGAAACAAAAAACTTTTGTATTTGTGAAATAAAAATCAGTTCTTTGGACGACAAGCAGGACCAGCATTCCTCAAGCCAAGCTCCTTAAAACCTATAGGCTGTTTTCCCTTTTTTTTTGTTTTGTTGGGGTTCTTTTTTAGAATTTGTTTTTCAATTGTTTTGGGGTTTTTTCTTGCAGACAGAATTACTAGAATAAAAATATGTTTCTCATCTCTCTCAGATAAAAACTCTGCAAGGCCCCTGTCGTAAGGATAAGCCCAACAGAGGAAAAAACTCAGTCCAAAAGATGCAAGTTTGTTCACATTTAAAAAAAGGTCAGCAGTTAAAAAACCAGCGCTGGCTGGAACTGTAGAGCAAGGATAGGGGATAACTCCCTTGGGATCTACAGATTCACAGTATAGCATACAGATAGTTGGATTTGAAACCAGAAGGTGAACAAGATATTAAGAATTTTCTGTAAATCAGATTCTTGTATGATCAAGACTGTGTACCAACTGAGAAAACAGAAGTTATTTAAAACCCTAGGTGCACACAAGGCCACAGTTCTGAACTGTACTAGTCTAAGAAACAAAAGCACAAGATCCATGGATTCTCAGTCTAATCTGCTCTGAAAGACAGTCACTAGGTTTGCTTGTTACTGACCTAATATGAAACTTCAAGTTCCAACTTGGGACCTGAATTACAAAGTACCCCACAAAACCCCACACTGCCACAATGCTGACCTCCTTCCAGGCCACTTGTGTCAATCCTTAGAGCAAGAAGCTCTGGCTGAAGAGGTGAACACACTGAAATATGTAGGTAGAGACAAAGCCTGACTTTATGAAGTCCTTCTGAGCAATAGGACATTTTAGGTCATTCTTAGAACCAGCATAAATATGTTTCTATCACCTTCACACATCTTGTACAACAAACAAAACATACCCATGCATCTTTGAAAAAGTCATTTTCAGAGACTTAGGAAGAACAGATGGCAATATTCACACAGCATTACATTAAGAAGAGACCTTGGTGTGGAAGAACAAAAGACCAGGCCCAAAAGCTCTGACCTGCAAGGATATTTTCCTATCAGGCGGCACAAGCTCTTAGATGTCGAAGAAGAATCCTCAACTGAACTTGGATGCTAACAGATTTCTCAAGTCTGTAAGATCACAGTTACTTAACCAGTAATCTACAAATCGACAGGTAACAGTTCACCACCATTTTTTCACCTTCCAATATGGGAAAGTAATGTGCATAGGGCAGGTATTCGAGTAACAAAGAGGTAGTTGGTATAGTAAGTTTAACAGTCACGTAAAAACTTGCAGGAAGTTTATGAATTCTGTACTTTATTCTGCCACCAGTCATCTGGTCTTACCTGAACATCCCTGAGTCTACTCTGCAATCTGCAAAATGGAGGTGGGGAGCACTGGTTCTGAAATGTTTGTAAAATGTAGTTAGTTGATGCCTGCAAAAGCACACAACAGAAGAGCAAAGTGTTATTATACCCTAAAAACATGCTGTTTAACAAAATATGTTATATATAAATGACAATACTACCTGTAATCTACAACACACACTCTTAAAAGATTTTGTTTATACATCTGTTTAGAAAGTTAATTGTTTTGATTCTCTGGTAGGATGAACCTGAGATTCTCTCTCCAGAGAAAGAAGCAGGCCATCTTTTTCTAGATCTTCATAATCAAACAAAACCTGAGCCTCAGTGTAGAATTTTCCCCAAGTATTATAACACAACTACAATTAATGCAACTGCCATTTTACCCTATGACACGGCTAACAAAAAACCCCAACTAACAACTGTGGATGACTCTTCTCAACTTTCTGCCCTGCTACTCACTACCAAGTTTTTCTTCCAGAGACTGCACAACACTTAACACGGGAAGAAGCCATAACCATTCCAAGTTTGTAAATGGAGAAACTGCTTTATTTGGTCTCCATAGCTGAAAAGGATGTCATGGCATACTCTACCTTTATTTTAAGGCTACCGCACATTTCAATCACATTTGTAAAACTGGGAAATTCACGCCAATCACCAGTGTCATTATACTGGTAAGTACAGATGATCCTTCAAGAAACTTCAGTGAGATCCATGAAGATTTTCTTACAAGTCAAAATTTATTTCCATTGAAGTGTATAACAAAGTTCTCACTGAACTCAGCATGACAGTGATTACACCTAATGGGGTGCAGCTCCTGGGCAACAGTATAGCTCGTTTTTGGATGGGAGATGGGGGAATCACACATATGGTAAGCTGCCCCCATCACTTTTGGTGTGTGGGAGAAGCAGTACTTGGGGAAGTGACAAAATCTGTTTTGCAGACAGTGCATAACATGTATGATACTTTGCAAAGGACATTCCTCTGCAGTTTACCTTACACAAACTTGGAGTGCTCAGGCTAAAACAGTGCACCTGCTTTTCCACTCCCTCTATGCTTGGCTAGGGCCACCATGAAAGCAGACTGCTTGGCAGAGACACTACTTTGGTTCAGCACTAGCAGAAATGCTTCTGGTTCCTCAGTTTAAAACTGTTCCAAAAAAAAAAAAACTGGCCCATCATCTAAATATGGACTGCTGGTTGATTATTTCACTAAGTTAATCTATCTGACTAACTCTCCAAAGAAAGGGAAAAAAGCAAGTCTTAACTGCAGTGATGGGACACCACCACCACCATCACCGACTGCCACCTCTTCCCCTGCCCTCCAGCAAAAATAAAAAGGAGTGAGGGTGTCTCATTCTTCTGATCAAGTGCTACCGATGTAGTTACAGCAATGTTTTAAACACACACTGCTCCTAGCCGGTTTTGCCACGATCCCCCAGACTAACACAACCAAATTCTGTTCAGCAGCCTCAGTGAAATTACACAAGCTCACATCAATTCTGATTTCAGACCAAAGTGAATTTTACATCCAGATTTTTTAGCCTGACCAGTAGCCCATTTCAATGTAACCTAGCAGGAAAACATTGCTAAGCACATGCAGAGTAACAGGTTTCTCTGAGACATTTCAGACAGAACACTGTCAAAGATACCAATTCTCCTGATAAAATCTTGGCTCCAATACTTATTTTCTGAAAGGAAGGAAAGCCTCAACATTTCACATGTCTAAGGGGGAATGTGGGGGGAAGAAGCAAGTTAGGACAAGAATAATTCAATCCTATGAAAATGCAGTAATTATAAAATCAGACACATTGTAGAATCACAGAATGGTCTGGGTTGGAAGGAATCTTAAAGATGACCTAATTTGAACTCCTCGGCCATGGGCAGGGACACCTTCCACTAGACCAGGTTGCTCAAGCCCCATCCAGTCTGGCCTTGAACACTTCCAGGGATGGGGCAGCCACAACTTCTCTGGGCAGCCTGTGCAGCTGTCCCATCACAGTAAAGAATTTCTTCCTAATATCTAATCTAAATCTATTCTCTCTCAGTTTGAAGCCATTCCCCCTTGTCCTGTCACTACCTGCTCTTGTGAAAAGTCCCTCTCCATCTCTCTCATAGGCCACATGAGGTACTGGAAGGCTACTAGGAGGTCCTCCCGGAGCCATGTCTTCTCCAAGTTGAAAAATTCCAACTCTCTCTGCCTATCCTCAAAGGACAGGTGCTGCAGCCCTCTGATCAATTGCATGGCCCTCCTCTGGACTTGCTCCAACAGGTCCATGCCTTTATTTTACTGGGGATCCCAGAGCTGGATGCAGTTCTCCAGGTGGGGTGCCACAAGAGCAGCACAGAGGGTGAGAAGCAAAGCATTCTGCTGAAATCCTTATGTTAAACAAAAGCTAATTGTTTTAGGGCAGTTAAAAACCTGAATGCTTCAGCAATAAATAGCTCCTATTAAAAAAGTTGCCTAAATATGTGACTACTATATTTTCTTACTGATCTTGAATCAAACATAGTGAAAATGAAAATGACGACCCTTTCAGGATGAGTGATTCATCTTACTTTGGCTTGTTCTCTTAAGAGTGAGAAATACTCAGTAATTTTCCCGTTTTGTTTTTTTAAGGAAGGTTTTCTTTTTATTTCTTTATAAAAATTGATCATTTTATACATTTGCAACCTGCAATAGCATTTTGACCTTTGCTTCAATTTTCTTCTAATTTCTATTCAGCTTTCTAATCTTATCTTTTCATATTTAGTTATACTAGTCACAATTACTGCTGAGACTTTGAATACCCTATACATTCATACAAAAGAATATAGAAAAACAGGACAAAGACAGGACCATGAAACCTATGTTTGCACCAGGGAGTGAAGGCCATAAAACCACTTCTTGAAGTGTGTAACTCCTCCTTTTTGGGTGGCAGGGGCAAAACTGAATTTGTACACAGTTTGTGTAACTGTATTATCAGGCCTCAGGCACACTCTGCATTGCTGAGCACAACCCTTCTCCTACCTGAACTCTAACTCTGCATTCCTTAATGGTCACAAATACTGCTATACGGTTCCCCTGCTGCAGAAAAAACAAGTGGAGCTGCAGAGTCAATACATGTTATCAAGCTCTTTGACTGCTCAGATGCTATTAATATTTTGGTAGGGTGGGGGTTAGAATTCCTGTCTGGCACAGAGTTGCTATGGCATATATACCAATTTTTTCCTTATATCTTTTCCATCTAATACATTAGCAATACATGCAGCAACCAGGAACAACTTGGTTTCATGTTTTGCTTTCTCTCACCAGCAGTGCTAGATTCCTTCATGCATGCTGTAAAGTACCCCCTCAACCATTAAAGTCACATTCACATGCCACTTAGTCAAAAGGAAGGCTTGTAACAGCAATTTTAAAATAATTTTTTTTAATGTTAAGTACATATCTGTATAAACAGAGATCTGTTGATCTCTATCCTTTAGAAGCTACAGAAGAGTCTAGGACCCACAAAAAAAAAAAGAAGATTAATATGGCCACAGTGTTACCTAGTGAGCTACTCTGCATTCCTTAATGGCAGAAGATACTGCCCAAGGCATCTGCTATTAAAAATAGGAACTGGATAATAGATGCTAAAGTCATCTAAAAAATATATATTCCTCTTAACAGAAACAGATACTGTTACAAATGGACTCTTTCTGAACAAAGAAATCATATCCACATTTTAGATGTTATTGTTGCTAGATGTATTTTAACAAAAAAATACCTAATTGCAATTTGCCTTTAAATTATTACGAAACAACGTTAAATTCTACTGTAACATTATGTAACTCAATTTATATTATATTAAAATAAATTGCAAATGTTTGATGTCAAAACTGTAAACAAAGCTCAAATACTCAACAGGGAAGTCTTCCCTGAAGTACGAAGAACAAGTATTAGGTTTAGAACTAAGTTACCTGAAACTAGTACCTTCCATTGCACCTGCAGAGTCTTTGCTTCATATGTTACTTAATGGCACGTCCTGTAAAGCTGGGAAACTAACTGGGAATTGAAAAAGTAAGATCATTTGTTTTCCCTCTCATCTGAGAAAAGAAAGAAGTTTGAGTTCTACTGGTTCTAAAAGCTTGCATTTGGTTAAGCAGAATCAGTTACCTTATTAGGGATAATACTTTACTTTTATTTTAAGTGCAAACTCTATTTGCATCTACTTGTGTGTTTGTGCATGAGTGTGATTTTATTAAGTAGGATATTTTTAAAGGCCATAATTTAAAAAAGGCATAATTTGTCATGTCCTAAATAAAAACTTTCTTAACTGTTGTAATCTAGATAAATGCACATAGGCCATGAAATCACTTAGAAAGTGTGCAGGCATACGGTGCCTGCTCTGAAACAACAAAAAAAGTAGTGCCTAATTTAGTGTAAAGGCTATATTTAGCAACATATTGAAATGGTTGTCTACCAATAGAGACTGCTTCTGAAAAAACAAAAATACCAAAGCAAAATGAGATTACAAGCACCAATTCAAACCAAGTGTTTATTGACCAAAATCCTGATTTCAATCAGTTCAGTAGGTATAACTGGAATTTAAGGCAGCAGACACGTGAGCGTACATACACGGGGGCTCACAAGGGCCAGGAATACGAGGCATAAAACCCTCCCTGCTTCCAACATGCCTGCCCCCACTCTCTCCTTCAGCCCTGCCTCAATCTCTGCAAAGCCTGTTAGAGCTCCACAAACACCATCCCCCACTCAAAGATTTTTTTTTTCCCTTTAGGATCCTTGAATAAGAGAAACACACACTGTCCCCACTGTAGACCTGAATTGTGCCCTTCTCTCATGTAACCCATTGCATGGGGAATGTCTGTGATGACAGCCTCACCTCCCGTTTTGACTTCCCTCTTTCTGTGAAGAGTAACAGTAAACATCAAATGCAGCCCTGTGGGTCCATCCAGGAAAGCAAGACTGCATGCAGAAACCAGATCAGCCATGGCAGAGAAACCAGCGGAACACTTCTTAGACAAAACACAGTATCTGGTCAGTTTCCTCAGGTGCTTCCCTCCCTGCACTCCAGCATCCTCTCACTCACTTCGGCCCCAACAGCACATGGCGCAGTGAAACAGAAAGCCTGACAGGGACATCCTCGAGAGTCCACTTCACTATATAAATAAATAATCCATTTCCTCTACACAGATCTCTCAGGAGGGCAGGATCTTCCTTCGCTGATTAAAAACCAGGAAGACTTCACAGGCACACAGACGCAAAGCTTTGTTTGGAGCTCTCACCTGAACAACAGGCCAGCCCGGAGCAGCAGCAAATCAAGTAATTTCAAAATCTGCAACTGAGTATCCAGATCCCTTCCACAGCTTCCTCCAAAGGACCCTGAAGGACCAAACGATGGTGAGGACCCCCACCATGCGAGATTTCTGCCTGGGTCACTTTTAACCATGGACTTTATCTACCCCTGCTGCTTTGGTACACAGTGCTGTGGCAAGACAGATGAGCACAACCACATACAAGAGATGCAAGGAAAATACTTAACACTCAAAAATTGTTTTACACACACACAGAAGCAATTTTCTTATATTAATGGAAATCTCATAGTAATGAGAAGTGGACAAATTCAACCATTACACTTAGTTTTCTGTCATTCACTTCCCTTATTTAAGGTCTTCTATGCTAAGAAATAAAGTTTAAAATTTCCTTCCCTTGCTCTACTTCTGACACTTGTACTCTTTACTTAGACCAACAGTTTTAGCAGAATGGCACCGGAGCTTCTGCTTACTCTTTCAGCACTAAAACACATTTTTAATCAATACAACAGAGGAAGTAAATTGTGAATAATTGCCTGCATTAATATATTTGCTACCAGCTTTGTCATTCTTCTAATTTGCACACACCAAATTTCCCCTTACAAACACCTCTGTTTCTCCAAAAGCAGCTGGAAATTAATTATGCTGTTTTTATTTTCTTATTAATTCATATGCTATAGTTCTGTAATCAGTGCAGGATCATGCTGCAATTTTGCATACTTGTTTCAAAATACATTATGAGTGCTTGATGATTGATCTTAACACAATGTATGAAAGAGCATCTCAAACAAATTAGAGGGAATACAAACAAAGAAACTTAAATAAGAAAAAGAATTACACACATTTTCAAACAAGAGCTAAACTCACAAGTTTGTGGCATGGAACACTCACTGATTAGAAATGAGCCAGGCAGGAAGTTTACACTATTCAACATGAAATTTGGATATAAAGAAAACTTTTGCAAAGAGAAAGAACACCTGAAGCCAGATTTACCAACACAGTGGAGGTGAAAATGCTACTTCTTTCCAAATCTATCATCTCTAACCATCGCTTCACAGTACATCAGAATGCTTTCTTTCCCTAGCCAGACAGCCAACTTGGGAAGCAAAACATACTTGAACAAAATGGCTTATGTGCCAGAAGACTTAGCATCTACCAAATGGCATTCTCACACTTCACGCTCTTCCACCCTCTTCTCACTTACAGGAACTCGGCATGGTTCAGCAATGTCTCTCTCTATTCCCCACTCTTCCTACATGGCTCACCATCAGGTCAGGGATGGCCTGTAAGCTTGTGAGCTGAACACTGAGTGCAACAGGTGCACAACACTGGCAGAACTATCTGCACATCAATAATGAAGAAAAATGTGAAACTTGCAGCTTTCCTGAGGAATTACAGGCCACCAGGAACTTCAGCCAGCAAACTTGCAAACGGGCGCACATTGCTGATGCAGGTCTGGTTCTGGCATTTTGTTCAGGAATCCACCTGCACAGCTGTAACTGCAGGATTGGGCTCTTCAGCCATTAGGTCAAGAGGAATTGATGTTCCTGTACTTCACCCCATAAGTCAGCATGATGTTGCTAACTTCAGTTCACTGTAGGCAGGATGTGGCTCAAAGACCACCACTTAGGGAAAGCAAACCCAAACACGGCCAACCACAAAAATGGCTTTTTCATCAGCCTGACAAAGAAAACCTCAGTTCCTTCCAACTTTCACAGCCAGATTTTATTGCTGAAAATAATGTTTCAGCTGCAGTAATTTTAAAAGAGTTACTTCACACTGAAGAGGATGAAATGAGGTAAGAAATCAAGTCCTCCCTCACTCCCCTTCCATTCTCACCTAATGACTTCTCTATCCAGCTTCGCCTCCAAATTTCTCGTGAAGTCACTCTTAAATATTGCTTTGACAGCCACAAAACAATGCATTCTCTTGCATACAAAAACAAAAACTCAGAATTATTTGTTGCACAGAAGAACACACAGGCTGTGGAGGGAAAATGCACTATTCTACTGCAAGAGAGACAATCCTGACTATTACTGTGTGACATGCTTTCCCTATTGCCATTGCTGGGTAACTCTTATCTGTGCAAGGCACGAGTACAAATGAAAAACAAATACTCAAAACAGAAAGACAGACAACTTCTAACAAGGCTTAAGTTTAGAAGTCCTTATGTAGCCAGCAGAAAAAACATATCGGGGAATGAAGTGAAAGGTATTGGTTGAAAGCCATCAAGCACTGAAGCACTGCCTGACACTCAGCAGCATAGTACAGTCACCAATCCTTCACCCAGCTCACCAGTAGCACAGGACCTCCTCACCTGAATCCTGCAACAGGCCAGCTCAGTTCTCATCAACAGAACCAAGGAGCAGGCCTTTAACGCGTGTGCCTGACCCTGTCACGGGGACCTCTGGGTTTCAGAGGCACAGGATGAAGCCCCTCCCTGGAGCGCAGGTGGCAGAAATCTTCCTGTTGCTACACCTGTGTATAAGGGGAGAGGGATCCCACAGCCAGGAACACAGTTGGGGGGCTCCACAATGTCTCAAAGCAGACAATTTGCTACACACATAATGCCTTTCAGAAAGAAAAATATCATAAAACCCCAAACAAAACACCACACAGCCAGAGGGAAGACACCTTCCCACTTTCCCTCAAAAAGGGAAGGTGTAGACAGGACTTGATAAGCTTCTTGTCAAGACAGATTCCACTTGCATTAAGTTCCATAGATCCCATGTTGTGCAAGTCCACTGAATTATTTTTATCTTTGCTGAATGAGGCTCTGCGACATTAAGGGTCAATAAAATGCTGCTTCTTACTTTCAGCATTTGCTACATTTTATAAAATCTCTTATATAGAGACACCCACGTGGAAGATTTCTGACAATAAAAATTCCATGCTTCCTAAGCAACTGATTTTCTTAGTGTACTCTCATAAAATCCTGTTAACTTTCCTTCCCCTTGCTAAAAATTGAAATTTGGTTGTACTAGGTTTCTTTGTACTCAGATATGCCTGAAGCTAGCTTATTTTCACATGCTGAATCGTCCACGCTCATAAGGACTTGCTATTACATTATGCATTTGCGTGCTATAAAGGAAAAAGTACAAACACTGAAAGTGTCAAAGCCATGCTCTTCCTCTTTGTTGATTCATCTTTTAGGTAATCAAATTTATAAATATTAGAAATAATAAAATGCTGCTACCATTGTGAGAATACTATTAATAGGTCTACACCCAGGCATTAAGCAAAGTGTGCTTTACTCCTCAAATACGACTCTGATTTTCACATCAAATTTTTATTTTAAGTAACAAAACACCAGTACACAGCAAATCTGAAAATCTTACATATGTTTACTTGCCCTAGAAATTAAAGTTCAGTAAGCAAGTTACCCTATTCATCACAATACTGCCGGAGTGCCAAAGTAGTTGCTTCGGTCCATTCCGTGTTTTATAAGAAAATCAGTTGTAATTCTGCATTAGATTATGAATACGAAAAAATAATTTAATTGTGAGGAACTATTTCACATTAATCACATTTTAAAAACCTCACTATGAAGAATCATTTTATTCCTTGCATTAACTTTACGAAGTTAGTATTAAATAAATAGGGGTAATAAATACTGCCATAAACAGCAATTTAAATACTGTGTTTACTGGCAAAACCTCTTAAGTAAGCTCTCCTCATACTTTACACTGTCTTGTCAATAAATATAACTGAACTAAGTCAGTAACATCACAACATTCTGAAGGTGGGATTTTTTTTGTTTGAAGCAGCATTATGAATGAAAGTGGAGTATTAGCAAAAGATGTCCAAGTGGCACAGAATTCAGTGAGACTACTCACATCTCAAGACAGGCTCTTACTAAGAAAGCTTCAGAGCAGTAGCATACACCAAAGGAAAGGACACAAAACTAAGGACTCAGATGTAGATTTTATTCCATTCCCTCCTAATGCTAACCTGCTAAGTGACTGCAGGCAAGCCTACGCTCCTTCACAGCTTTTTATCTCAGATGCCTAAAACAGGGGAAAAAAATGATTGTTCCTGATCTTGAGGTGTGTGATTACAGCACGGCTTGTGTACTTCACCAGACAGGACAGAAGCACATAAATAAGGCAAGGCCTACAACTGCCAATTATTAATAATATCACTATTATTGCGAGAACAGTACGTGCTTTTTACTTTTTCAAGCAATGCAGAACAGCAGCCCATCAAGCCATTCTTAAAGTCAGAGTAATCCTTATGTCGGTTCAGATCTCACCCCTTCTGAAACTATCAAGAAGGGTGACAGCTCTAGGGAGTCTTTTGTGAAATTCCCATGTCCACCAGTACCACACTCACCCCGCTGCTCTCAGACAGACACACTGTATCATTATTGATCTTAAAACAATAGAACAAAATAATAGAAAGGAAGTAAGCCCTAATAATCTTTTGACATTAAACAAAACTAAAAAGCTTCTGGAAGTAATACCCCAGGAAAGGGAGAAGGAAAAGAAATAATACTACAGAAGTCAGCAGGATGACTTCTACCTATTTCTACTCAAGAGTATTTTGAAATACATATGATTAGAAGTTTGATCCATCTTTATAGACCCCTAAGTAATAATGAAAACATAAATTATTAAGTTTACAGTAAGGTGCAACAGTATCTATACTACTTTGAAAAACTTAAATCACTCATGAAAACTGTCCCAATATACGGGCGCCATATGATTTAATGATACAGGGAAGTACTGTCACTCTGACAAAGGGACATATGGCTGTGCTTCTAAAGGTAAAGACCTTGGAAGCCACCAGCAGGCCACAGCAGTGCTGCTGATTCCACTGGTGGCCACAGCAGGCCATCCCCCACAACAAGGCACAGGAAATCCGACTTGGGTCCAAAATTTGGAAAGCGCCTCTGGTTTTGACTACATCACTTGCCAGAGCTCAGAGACAGACTGCAACACACTGAAAAATTAGTGTTTCAGTTCAGTTCCAGTTTTAATTTATAGTACCTTCCTCCACCAAGGAACTGCCTTCAGACAAAGAGGGGGATCTGAACACTACACAAGCCATATGCTGTTGAAAGAGAAGCAGTGTCTCACCTCCCAGGTGTCCAAATTTCATTGCAGGTACATTTACAAACTTCACACCACAGCAGAGCCTTGCACACGACAGGTCTCATCTACCTTACCTGCACTTTTTCCACCACCACACGTGGTGGAAGAGCAACTCATACCAGCTCACTTGGTCAAGATCTCCTCTCTTCACACCACTCCTTCCCCAGCTCTCTGCCAGAAGACTGCCCTGCCTAATGCCATGTTCATGAGCTCCAGAGGCGCTGCGCATCCTCAGCCCACAGACCACGAGCAGCAGCAACCTGGAAAAACTTTCAGCTCTGAATGCAATTGTATCAGTGATTTTAACAAGACTTGTCATCTGCTTCAAGACATTCACATGCTTACAGGATCACCAGCTATGGAACCACTAATTTATGAACAAAGTGTATTAAGAGCATTCTGGATGAACAGGAAAAACATTAATTATAAAATAATTGCGTGATTACCTCTGATATTTTATGTGGAAAACTGACATTTAATATCTTTAATTATTCACACAACAGCTATAAAAGAGAAAGGTTTTCTTCCTTTAAGGGAAAAATAAATATGGACAAATTCCTCTCACCATCACTCCTACACTCCTTTCCTAAATAAACCTCCTGCTGAAGCCAATGGAAGTTTTGCAGGCAATGGGCTTACAGCAAGTAGCCCCCAAAAAACTCCAAAGTGTCAAGGGCAAGCTTCTTAACTATTCTGAATTTACCTCCACACAGAAACCAGCTACGTTTCTGCTAAATTACGTGCCTGCTTGACATGGCTTATCAGCTTGCTGTGCCAAGAGGGACAGTAGTGCGCAAAAAACTTTTGAGAGCATGGGCCAATTTTTGAAGCATCTACAAGGCCCCGTGCTAAAGCAGCTCATCACCTTCTATCTTGTGACACACCAGCCCTGCACTGGCACTCACCAAGCAAGACCAGAACTCCTGTACATCAAGACTGAATTACTAAAATCCATTCATGAACAGCTACTTTAGTGATAACTGTGTAATAAAAGAAATCTTCCCTTTTGCCAAAATAAAAGCTCCCTAAAGCAAATGGGGGTTTCAAGTCATGGAAAAATCTAATGAAATCTCTATTCTCACCTTAACTAGGCACATTATTTTTATTGCCTTTTTTTTAAGCTACAAGGAAATGCATTTCTTCTTCTCCTCTAAAACTCCTATTACACTTTTTTTGTAAAAGAGATACCCTGCCCTTTTCTTTGTTCAAGCCAGTTCAACATCAGGCTTGACATACATTTAGCACTATGCACAAAACCAAGGTCCACTCCTCTCCAAGTGTGGGAAGATTAGGATCACCACTTCACTGCCAGATCAACATTCCGTGCATCCAAAAGACTTCATAACAAAACTAAAAACCAGATAGTGACTCAAGACCTGAGTCAAGGTCTCTGAGCTATTCTTGTTCAGTATCCTTTACTATTACTCGAAATGAAGAAAATGTCCTTAGCACTTGCAGAACTCTCATCTGACTCTTACCTGAAAACACAGAAAATTAAATTCAGAAATCAGTACATTTGTATTCACCCCTGATCAACATTTTGAACCCTATCTGCCAGTTTTGAATTTCCAAACCTGTTTTCACTTGGAAAAAATTATTGCACCAATTACTCTTCACAGAACACGATCCTTGTCAATAATGCCATAAAACCAAAAGCAATATTCTTCTATGCAACTAGCCTGTCATGAAGAATTTCAGTAATTGAACTTGGTGTATATACTCTGACACCTACACATACCAATCACACTGCACACAAAATCCAAAAACCTGAAATTTGGGCATAAATCTGCAGGAACTGGAGAACAGTAGAATCCTCCCTTCAAACCAACTGCCCACTGTGGTTATCCCAGCCTTAACACTAGCTCTGCGGTCATAGCATCACACCAGAACAGCTGCTCCCAACAGCCCCTTTTGAGTCAGCATGTTTGGGACCATCACCTATCTTAAGTCTGCTATACACTGCCTGCAAAAGGTCAAGAGTATGTTACTGATCATTTGCATTTATGAGTACTAAGCTTATCCCAAATACTTGTCTTGTCTTGTTTTTAATTTATAAAATAGTGCCAAAAAGAAATGCTACCTCCCACTTCCCATTTTGGGCCAAACGCAGGTCAGTGACACCACGAGCAATCGTATGAGAAGTGCTCCAAGTGCCACTTATTTTATGTCATCTATGAATGTTACCCCAAAAATTTAGAACCTCTTCTTTAAACTACCACTTCAGCTTAAAAAGTGTCATACCCTTCAAGTTATCATAACTTTTCCCAGCATGCAGATTAAAAAAAACTATTGTTGCGTACCTGAAATCTTAGGAATACCAGTAAATTAGCCACAAAGACACATCTTTCAAATTGATTGGTATCTGCATTCATCAATGCCAAAAGAAAAAACAGTAACACAGAAAGAGCATGGATGGAATTCTAATTAGCTCTCAGTTTACATGTTAAAAGTGAACGAACTCCTGTTGCAGCGGCATTACAGTTCTGCTAAACTTCTCACTGATTCTTGACCTCCAGAGTTTTCTAATTACCTATTCAGTTTTTATTCTCATAGTTTTCTACCACTGAATTTTAAAAGGGCTTTACACGCTCATTAAATTTTCGACCTGTGTGTTGCACTTTGCATATTCTAATGTTACTCTGGTTTAAAACTTTTGCCCTAAGTCAGTCAGCTGATTATCTTTACAAAGTTTTAAGGGAAAGAAAAACACAAGAAAAAAAGATAAGTGAAGAGAGCTCTGAATATGCACAGCCTCTTAATTCCCAGGTTATTTGGATGCACCTCTACATACAAACTTTGTATTCTAGCAATTGCTATTAGCACCTGGAGAAGACATGTCTTCTGAAGTACTAAAACCAGAACAAGCATCTTCCTCATAAAAAGTGGCAGCACGAGAACCACTGTCTTATCAACAACAACCAAGCTCTTTTTCCATGTGTACAGTTTACATACTTACCCAGGAAGGCAAATGGAAATTACAGACAGACGAAGATGAAGCTGTCTCAAAGCCTTTGTCATGTGATAGTGACCTATAAAGTATCAAATAAAGGCACATCATCAGCACACCATGATTTTACAGTATTGCAACTCACCACATCGCCAACAAGAGGAGATCCCAAAACTTGAAACTTGCTTCCTCCTCACCCCCACCTCAGCTAAGTTGTCATTAAAACAAGATGACAGTCACAGGAAACCGTAAGGAGCAAACAAAAGCTGCACCATATCTTTAAAGGGCATTAGGAGGGGGCAAATGGAGCAAATAATCTGAGTGTGCATCAGCAGGGTGGGTTATTTTTCCTCTGTCTGTCTCTCTCACACGGATGCATGTTTATGAGCGTGCACAGACACATATACATACACACAGGGATACATCACGTAATTATTTACATGCACACACAGTAATACTTGCATGTATTATCAAAATAAAAGACAGAAAGTTGACCACCATCTGCAAGGAGGCATACATAACAATAACCCCCGGGAACTTACACAAGTGAGCGATCAATCCCCGCGCGTGGATAAGCCAAACAACGCAAAAATTAACAACAAGAATAAGCCGCCAGACCGCAGGTACGAGATCCACCCGGGAAGAGAGACAGACAGAGCGACGGACGAAGGCTGCAAGGCTGGAGCACAGTTTCAGGTAATGCCCGCTGCCCCCCGGCAGAGCCCGGCCGAGCCGCCCGGAGCGCTGCGGCCGCCCAGCCGCCCCTCCGCCACCGCAGCCCGCGGGGAGCGACCCCCGGCCGCCGCGGGGGGAGCGGCGCTCGCAGCCGCCGCCCGCCCTCCGCCCACCCCCGCCCGTGCAAAGTGTAGGGCCACCGGAATCCGGGCTCCGGGGTGGGGTGGAAAGAAAAGGTATTAAATATGGAGAAAGACCGCCGTGACCCAGGGTTTTCCCGTCTCCCCCACCGCGCCCCCCGCCCCCGGTCACCATCAAGTTTGCATCCTAGTTACAAAATGTCGATCTTGAAGGCTGACAAGACACAGGGAGAGGGGGAGAGAACGAGAGAGAGGGAGAGAGTGAGAGAGAGAGAAGAGAGAGTCCATCTTGCTTTGAGGGGGGAGGAGAGGAGCAATAATGCAGCGCATAAATCTCACCCTCCCGGGGGAAAAGTCTGCACAACACCTTTGGGGGCGGGCGGGCGCGCAGGGAAGGGGCGGCGGCGCGGAGAGGGGGCGCGGGGGGCTCCCCGGCCCTCCCAGCTGCCCTCCCCGGCGGGCTCCGGCGAGGCAGGCTGGCAGCAAACACCTCCCTGCTGCTCCCCTCCTCCTCCCCGCGGGCCCGGGCGATGATCCCGCTGCTGCCGCCGCCGCTGCCACCGGGGAGGAGGTGCCACCGCCGGGAGAGCCCACATGGAGACCGGCACCCCGTCCCTGCCCCGGCGGCCGAGCCGGGCCCCTCCGCCGCCCCGCCGGGCTGCGGGACTTGGACGTGTCACCAGCAGGACGGGCAATGGTTTCGGCGCCCCAGGCCCGAGTGACCACCGCCGGCCTGGCGGCGCCCCGGCCTCCCCGCACATACTCACCTCCGCAGAAAACTTTTAACCGCGGGCCTCCCCCGGAAAAAGTGGCGAATCCGCCCCGCACACGGTTAAAGCCCCGCGGCCCCCCAGCTCGGCTGGCGGCGAGCGGGGGAGACCCGGGCACGGTCCTTCCCCGCCCCGGCGGGGAGGGAGGGAGGAGGCAGCAGGCAGGGAGGGAGGGGGCGGGCAGCCGCCTGCCGGTGCCTCTCGCCCCGCCGCCGTGCATGTCGCCTCGGTGGCTCTCGCATCGCTTCGTTTTACCTTCCTCATTCAGCGGCAGCAGCGGGCTGCCACCGATATTCCTAACGCAAACCTGCTGCCGTGCGGCGCCCGGGATTAACACGACTGCCTCCTTTTCCCCTGCCTCCAACCCTTCCTTCCCCGTCCTCCTCCTCCTCCTCGCAAACCCACACTGGATCGGCTCTCCTCACAGCCATGCAAGTTTCATACATTGCAAATAAACCCGAGAGGAGGAAGAGCGAAGCGCCTGGCGGGGAGCGGGGGGAGGAGGAGGAGGAGGAGGGCTGCTTTCTGTAATTTACCAGCGACCCGATCTCGCAGCAGCAAATAACAGCCGAGCACCCATCCGGCTGCCGGCGGCCGGGAGAGGCCCCCCCGAGGCGGCCGCCCCCTCCCCAAGGCGCCCCTCGCCAAGTTTTCTGTCATCGCGACCACCCAATGTCACAACTTACCTTCAGAAATAGGACTTCGCGCGGCCGAGGCCTGCCACCGCCTCCCCCCGGCCCCCGCCCGCCTTCCTCCCTCCCTTTCTCCCTCTCCACCTTAAACTTATTGACACAACATAATCCCGCATCCACGCGAAACTCCGGCAGGGCCGCCCGCCCGCCCCCCCGCTGCCCACCGGGGCCGCCGCCGCCCCGGGTGCATCGCCGATGACTACCGGAAAACGCACAGCCCAACTCTCCGGCCGAGCCCGGCCGCCGCTGTTGTTGTCGGGGTCGGCGCCGGGGTTTTTCCTCCTGCTCCCCGTGCGGCCGCTGGATCGGCTGCTTCCCCCTCTCTGGTTTTATATGCCCCCCCGCCCTTTCTCGCGGCGGCGGCGGCGCGGAGCCCCCCAGGCCGGCGGCAGCCGATACCGATCCGCGCACTCTCCCCCGCGCCTCGCCGCCCCTCGGGATGAAGTTTCGTTTCTGTCTGCCGCGATTTCCCTGTCAAGTCCCCCCGGAGGCACGCACCGAGCGGCGGCCGGTGGCCATCCCTCCTCCTCCTCGCCCTCCTTCCCCTTCCTCTCTCCGCCGCTGCTCTTGCCTCTCTCTGTGGCGGCGAGAGGTGCCTGGTTTCAAACGCAGCCTGGCACTGGCTGGCCTACCCCCGCCGCCTCTCGGGCTCGGCTCGCTGGTGTTTTAAATGCCCTGCGCTGTTCTGCGATCCACTTGGCCCCCTCCCCGTCAAACACCCCCAAGTCACCCCTGCCCTCCCGGCCGAGCGGAGGGCTGGCGACACCAACCCACCCGTCCTCTGCTGCCCAAACTTTCAAAACGAAGGCAGGGCTGGCAAGAGGGAGGAAAAGTGACTGGGAGCCGCGGCAGCCGCCGCGCCGGGCAGGGGAAGCTCCGCACCTCCTCGTCCGCCAGCGCCGCAGGAGGGGCGCGGGGGGCTGCCCCGTCGCTGGGGCGCGGAGGGTAAAGTGTGGGGCGAGGGCACCCCTTTCCCTATCTCTCTCGCTCTCTGTCTCCCTCCCTGCCTGTCGCTGCTCATCTCCGCCCGCCCGATGCGGGTCGGCGGGCGGGGGCACTCACCTCGGCGGGGTGCGCACCGCGCCGCTGGGCCGGACGCGGCTCGCAGCGCAGCCCCTCCGCCTCGGCGCCCGCGGAACGCGGCTCCACACAGAGCCATGCAACCCGGGCAGCGCCACAACACTCCCCGCGATATAAGACGCCCCGCCATTGGCCGGCGCGCTGAGCGACGGGCCCGCCGGCCACTCAGCGCTGCCGTTACACCCGCGGCCCGCGAGGGAGCTGCCGGCGCACACACTCCCCGCACACACTCACACAAAGATCGCCGCGCTGCCCCTCGCAGGGTTCGCGGAGCCCCCGGCGGCGGTGCCGGAGCGGGGCAGGGAGCGGGGGCTGCCCGGGGCAGCGCGGAGCCGTGCCGACCACAACGCCGGCAGCCGCTGTCCATTGGCCGCCCGGGCAGCGCCGCGAGAGTAAACTACGCCTGCCCTGGGCAGCGCCGCGGGGCAGGGGGGTGCGGGCTCGGCTCGGCTCGGCTCGGCCCGGCGCACCCCGAGCATCCCCCCGATAACTTACTCGGCCGAGTTGGGCGGGTTTCATTCAGAGGCCACAGCACGGCGAGCCAGAAGTTGCGGGAGGCAACAGCGCATCCGCGCAGCCCCTGCTGGGGCAGTAAACACGGGGAGCCACCCCCGCGGCCCGCGGGCGGACGGGCCGGGCCGGCGCTGCCCCCTGAGCGGGAGAGGGGGGTTCGGGCAGCGGCGCCGCGCGGGGATGCGCAGGAGCTCCGGGCGGTGCCCGCTGCCGTAGGAATCCTCGCCCAGGCGTGGCGGAGAGGCCCTCACCGGGCCAGCATCGACAGCACGGCCGGCTTCACATCGGCTTCCCGTCGGCTTCCCGTAAAGACAGCTCGGCTGGCAGAAGTAGCCGAGTATAACGCTGGGGTCTGCGCCACGTTCCGTGTCCTGCCCGGTCCTCTGCCCTGCACCTCGCGGACCGTACCAAACACATGGATGTGAAATTCATTTGAGAATTTCTGTGGCTCACGGGCTGATAGGCACAAAGCGACTGTGTGAGGCCAACAGCTTTTGCGTGGCTGCCTGGGGATTGTGCTGACGGGTGTTGGAAATGTAGTCTAACTTTTTGGGGAGAAGCTCCCGTCCACTACAGAAATCAAACACAGTGTGAAAACGTACTGTGTACACTGACCCTGTGCATTAATGTTCGCAAGGGCTTGAATATATGCAACATGGGACCTTCATGGTTTTTAAGCAGAAGACAAGCGGCATTTATTCTTAGGGTCAGGAAGAACTAATATTTTGTGCGGCACTGTCTCTAGGTGGGATGCTGACTTCCAGTCAGCAATTGTCATTAAAAAAAAAAAAAAAAGGTCTGAAGAAATAATAGTTAAAATAACAATGGAAATGTACTCTTTTTTTTTTCCAGTAAGAGAGCAATGTTTGTGTTTCACGATGGCTTTACACATCCAAGGATGTTGCAGAGTTTATTCCTTATGTTCTCAGTCCTGAGCTTCTTTCCATTGTGATATGGTTAATTTCAGCATCTTCCCATGGCTTGTCTACTCTTCTTTCATTCCCCGCCCCCTTTTTTCAGTATGGCAGAATTATGTTAAATAACCATGAAATAATACTTCTTATGTCTGAATAATACAGTGCTGTAAAGTACAAGCTTATATAAGAAAACTAAATTGTATCCATGTTTCTGAGAAAGCATTTTAAATTAGCCTGCACATTTTTTCTTACAATGTGAGAAAAGTATTGTAATTGCCTCACCCTCTTGTTGGTTGTAAGCAGGGTGGGTTTGTCAGTGCCTGAATAATACAAAAATAACAGCATAAACATATTCTTGTAATTAATGCATTCTACTTGATTATTTCATTTTCATTGCTAAGAAGGCAGAGCTGACCATCTATCCACTGGAAGTCAGGTGCATGTCAGGTGTCAGAGGCTGGGACACTGGCAATTGACACACATTCATTAGTCACATTTGAAAAGTTTGGCCTAATTTTTAGGCAGAGCTTCCTCCTATCGTTTCTAGACTGTGAAGTGCTTTGCAGTAGTGGGTAAGCAGCATCTTTTCAGTGTGCATAAGCAGTTGCTGGTTAAGAGTAAGAGGCCTAATCCAGACAGTTAAAATTTACATGGTACAGTTTCTTACATGTCAGTATTAGTGCCTTGTTTCCTTGATTCTTTTACCCATACTAATAACACCACACCATGGAGCCTCTCATACCTCTTCATTGCCAAAATCCTGTCAAATCAGGTTAATTACTGAGCAATATTAGTTATGTAGACACTCGATAGTATACGTGAACTTCATTTTAAAGGTTGTTTCATTTTGTTGTTAACAGATCTCTCTATTACACTTGATACCTTTGCTGGCCACTTCAGAAAAGAGGCCAAGATTAGGGCACCTTGTGTGTAATGTAGTTTTTTACAGCTGTACAAAATGAAAATACAGTGCTCCTGAGTAGAACAATTGGGTTTTGTGTCTGCTTCATACAGTTACAAATGGCTTGTGAGTTTGTTGCAAGGCAAGCCACCTATTAGGCATGTAGAAGCACAAGGATTTTTTCACCCTTTAAGAGAGATGAGTAAGCTGAGGTATGCTGGTATGTTCAGAAAATAGAATGCTTGCATTTCCACTGCCTTTGATTTATTTTGCCTATAGTGAAAGAGAAAACTGTATTTTCTTGGGTTGTCAATCCAGGACCTTTTGCAAACACTGAGGTCATGAAGGAGAGAGGGAGAGGATAGTAAATATTTCTGGGTTTCCATTTTTCTGTATATGATTCCAAGCAAATTAATCTCTTTGCATGCCCATTTGGAGATATTTCTGGCTTTCATTAGCCACTGTTACCAAGAGTTTTAAGGTATTAGCAAGTGTCTGTGAGGAATTTTTCAAGGAAAGCAAGACAAGAAGTGCTGAAATTTTTTAAGTTGCTTGCTGATTATTATTTTAGAACTACACACACGTTGCATTTCTAGATATTTCTGCAAAAACTTGTGACATCAGATGGGACTTTTCTGTCACTTGTGTGTAACTGGTATTAGTTTTTGAGAGTGATGGCCTGACCCTACCTTGTGGCAGGTTTCCGTGTGCTGCTGTGCACGGCCAGCCTGCGCTGAAGTCGGTGCAGTTCAGCTCAGATAAAGCGTTTGCTCAGTTGTGCATGCAGTGGGATTTGGGGCTTCCAAGTTGCACATCCGTGGCATTTGTGTGAGTTCATCTGGGTTTGCCTGCTTTGCACTCAGCTGGCGGTGGAGTATCTCCCTCCCAACTGCATGTCCCCTCCTAATTAATCCATGGCACAACATAAAAGACATAAGCAGCCACATGTCTATGCTCTGTCAATAAGGGCAACAATATTTCCATTATCTTTGTTCTTACTTAATAGTGATGGAAAAAATAGTAGCATTGGTATAAATAATAGTAATGGGGATTTTTTTTTTTACTCCCTTCCTTTGGGGCCTGCCGTGGAGCTCAGTAATGTTGGGAAGGGGGCTGAGTTGGATCCTTAATTACCATCTTCTTTTCTCCTCCTGCCTAGGGCAGAAGTTACCTGCTGCCTCTGGAGCTGACCTGTCCACTGGTAGCTCTTCCGGGCTGAGGTAGATGTGTGCTTCCATGGCCATTGTAAATGTATTCAGATTATAAAAAGGAAGCTTGGACCAGGCAGCTGCAGCCTGAGCCTGCAGGCCCTGGATCCCTTTGAGCTGCTACCATGGCTGACTACAAGTGACGGTTGTCATGTGAGCAGGGAAGGAAGGCCATAAGGCAACTCTGGGAGCATATGCTTTATCTGCATTAAGCTTTGCACACAGCCTGAGGAGAAGCATGGGGAAGAAAGGGTGAGGCAGATGCAGCCTTATGGAGTATGTCCCACCTCTGTTGCTATTTTCCTGTGGCCTGTGCCCACCCACAGTCCGTGGAATAGCGTGGTGTCCTCCAGGTTAAAAAACACTGGAGCAGGACAATGCATTAGTGGGCCTATTTTCCTCCCCAATGCACTTGTATAACATGGTAACATTAATAGCAATTTATGTGCAAGCAGTGAAGGGAGGAGGCATTTTAGCTGAACTAAAGCTGCAGAATATTCACTGCAGAATAGGAACAGAGCTGCAGGATCAGTGCAGGATAGCCATTCTTCAAGAACCACACTTCTAGGAAGTTATTGTTCCCACCTCAGCTCCACTTTCAGTTTCTTGAGAACTCAACAGAAGTTTGTAGAAGTCAAAGAAAGGGCCAGCTTGTTCTGTTGGTTTCTCTGTAGGAGGGCACATTTATACTCTGACTATATTTCTTTGTTCCTATTCCTTACTCCTGTTCTTTCACAACATTAAAATAATCTGGGTATTTTCTTCATAATTTTGAGATTCTGCTTCTGAGTTTTCTTCTTCTATACCAGTGCATCTAATCATCTCATCCCTACTGTCTCCTATCAACTGTTTTTCCTTTTTTTTTTTTTTAATGCCTCATTTTGCTAGTGGAGCATTAGTAGCTGCAACCCTGTAACAGAACCAGACATTAAGAACATTAGATCCTACAAGTAACCTCTGGCCAAAGTGCTAGCACTTTCATTTGACAAGTTAGACAAGAGCCTAGGAAGGGGAACAGACAGGTGAAATGACCTGCCAGGAGTCTCACAGTATGGAAGCAGCAAAGTCAAAAATCAAATCTGGGCTTCTAACTTCCAGTGCATTTCTCCATCCATTTCTTTCTCTGCTGCTCTTTACCATTTTTTCCTATTTCAGAAGTGAGTAATAGGTTAGCCTGAACATCCACATCCATTTGAGTCTATCACCTCTATAAAAAACTCCATCTGACTCTGCAAGGCATTTAGGTATATGTTAAACTAATATGTAACTAACCATACTAGTGTACATGAAGTATATAATGTCGAGAATAGCGAAGCAATTGTCTGCTAATCTCTAAACTTAGTAGGTTTTCTTGTCTTTGTACAAGTATACTGCAGTACACAAAATATGTAAATCAGGTCAGACCTGCTTGCCTGATGTTGTGTAGCTCTTTGAGTTAGTCTAGTGCAAGCAAATCAGTTTCCATAGCCAATGACAGACGAAAGCAGTGGGTCTGTCATTCACATCCAGTAACTTGGGATTCCTTCACTTACTGACAAAGTCCCTGTTAA
Organism: Aphelocoma coerulescens; assembly: GCF_041296385.1. Taxonomy (NCBI): domain Eukaryota; kingdom Metazoa; phylum Chordata; class Aves; order Passeriformes; family Corvidae; genus Aphelocoma; species Aphelocoma coerulescens. The sequence goes on along the minus strand of NC_091013.1, from coordinate 103,384,868 downwards.
AAGCTGGGCCAAAGCATAGGAGCTTTCCCTCAATGCCACACTTCCCACTTTTACAATTCTGCTTTAACTCTCATGTAAACTGCAATAATATCTAACTGCTTTAAGCATAAAATGTAATTGGAACTCATATTTCAATTTTAGGTTGTTTGCCCCTTATTACATTTTAATGTTATCAAGTAGGTTTCTTCCTCCTCCACCCAAGGGTCTTTTTTTCCTATCTCTGTTTCTGGTATTATTCAAGCTTTTTTTTGTTTGTTTGTTTGTTTGCTTGTTTTTCCTTTTCTATAAATGTTCATGGTGCTTTAAAGAAAGTACAGCTCTGTTCTAGTCTTTCTTCAACCTCCAGAATACCACTCCAGAGACTTCAAAGCTACCTCACAAATATGTATTTACTTCTTTCTAGAAGAACAAGGACAATCAGGGAGCAAAAAGTTCTTAGACTGGTAGGGCCACTGCTTAGCTGAAAAGGATGTTGTTGAGTCTGTGCTTGACAAGTGGCAAGTGCCTGCAGTGACTCAAGTAAAAGAGGAGCACCCATTAGGTCTGAGCATGAATCCTTGCAGCTTGGTGAGCTTCCCAGATGTGTCTCACTGCCCCACTGCCACGCCTGGAGTTAAGTTCATTCTGAGACCACAGCACACTTTTGTGGCCACACAGCGCTGCTACCGTTTGTAAAGTAAACAAACCAAGTGACCATTTGATCCTAAATAACAAGAGCATGCATTAGTCATTGTACCACTCAAAGACAAGGTATTTTTCTCTTAACTCTTTATATCTAGGGAAATACAGAGCACTGCAGATGTAACATTAGAGTTCTTGTTCATCTCTGCAAGGGAAAGGCTTCAAAGAGGCAGAGAACGGAATTTTACTCCTTCAGGTGGTGGCTATGTGACATAGTGAAGACAGTGGACACAGTGAAGAAGTCCTGGCTCAACTCCTGTCAAAGAGACTAAAAGCACCCAATCCAGTGGAACACAAAGACAGAGGACCACATCTAGCCTTTCCTTTTGGAAGCATTGCTTTTGAAATTAAAATTATTGGCTTTAAAGGAAGATGTAGGGTGGGGAGCAAAACTGGATGGATCTTGAGGCCTTCTAGGAGGAAAACAAAGAAAAAGAAGGAATAAAAATTCATGTCTTGGACTAATGACACCTACTATAAATATTTTTGCAGGAGCAAGGCTGTGCACTGCTTCAGTGCATCCAGGTGAGAGGCCTTGTGAAAGGAAATTAAATCAGAGCATTGCATTGTTTCTGTCCCACTAGGTTCAAATGGAGAAGAAGGTGAAACTTAAGAAGGGCACTTTCTCCTGCTCCTCCCTGTTCCAACATGAGAATCGTTGGCAGGCCAGCCTGTAAGAACTAGCTCTTCTGAAAATATATGGTGTGCCTTCCTCTGTGCTTTCTTAATGGGGCTTTTCCCTGAAGTCAGCAGGTTCTCGTGGCTTCCCCCAGTGCCAAGTGCTGCAGCAGGGAAGATACTTTACTCTAGAAAGCAGGCAAATTCCACACTGTCTGTCTGCCAGCCCTGCTTGGTTCAGCCCTCAAACACCCATGGTGGGTGTGCATTTCTCTTGTTCTGATTGTCTGCAGCTCTAGCTTAAGCATTTGTTCATGTTGAAATCTCTGTATCACTAGAAGTTACATACATCACTGGTTGTAATGCTGTGTCTCCTTAAAATTTTGTAAAAGGTAAGTGGTAGAGCTGATCCATATTTTAACTCCATCAGCAAAAAATCAGTTTGATAATTCTAGGCCATTTCTTTTCTAATTATGAGTTTTGTCAATTGCTGGTTTGGGGTTTATATTTATGTCTGTGAAGGGAAGGTAGAAGTACCTATATTTGCATGAAAAAGTTTAAATTTTCAAATGCTTTCAAAATTAAGCATTTCCATGTTTCAAATTACAAAAAAAAAAAAAAAAAAATCCTTAAAAATGCTCCAACCTGAAACATAGCCTTTTTAGTGCACTTTCCTGGCCTTCAATGTCAATTTTCTTCAACAAAAGTTTTTGAAACATAATCAGTGCAGGTTAATACAAGTGATCTGTTGCCTTTTTTTTTTTTTTTTTTAACTTCCAGCAATTTGAAAAGTCAGTGGTTTGCATAGCTATGTCCGCATTTTTTTCAAACTGAAAATTTGCCTTGTAGAAGGCATGCAGAGATCTATGGTGAGAATTATGGTCTGTGATGAACTGGGTGTTCATAAAGAAACCTTAAATCTGTGGCTCTGTTGAAGTCCTACTGAGAAGAACTCAAGTCATGCATGCTCAGCAGTGCTCAGATTAATAATTATTTCCCCTTCATTCTTAAATTTCCAGCTGACTGTTGCTTTCACTCCACTTTTTCTGCACATATTAAAGCCTTATTTTGAAAAGTACTAGAGCTCCTTACATCCAAACCTAGGTCCCAGGTAAAGGGAGGTTTATATATCTTCTGTTGATTTTGAGGGAGCTGTTCATGCATGTAAGCTTAAACCTGTGCATGATCTTGGTTCTTCCAAGACCTGCCCAGAAACAAGTGACTTTGGCTTCAAAGGTCTGTCACTTCTTCATCTTTCTTGTGATGCTGGAGCTTTGTGTTGTGATACATTTCTTGCTTCAAAACTTTACAGTCAGTGAACAAAATCCTGACAGTGTGAAAAGCAGTGATAGAGCTCATTCACTACCACAGAATATTCTCCTGCTATCATGAGTTTATAAATATTTGCCAAGATCTCTTATTTTGCAATACAGATGGCAACAGCTAGACAGAAGACCTGGTCTGAGATTTCTCATTCAGCCAGTGCTACATACCAAATTTTTGTTAATGGAAAGAATTGAGGGATTTAGTTTGTGTAACATTTGCTTATATAGCTTTAAGTTTATGATAATTTTTATTTATATTTTTCTCATTGTGCTTCTGAGTGTGTATGCAATGCTCTCTGCTTTCACTATTTCACGGATAAGCCTGAAATAAGATGTTGAATTAATTGTCCAAAAAGGTGAAGCCTCTCCCTGGCTGCCCCCACAAACTGAAACACAAAGTAGCAATGCTCTGTGAACCCATTCTAAGAAGAGTGCTGTACTAAACCCCGACAAAGTTATTGGAAAGGATCACACTCATGTCAATCAATGCAGGCCGGCCCTCAAACTCTGCCCTTGGTCTGGCACTGTGTAATTTAGAGCTCAGCATCTTTGTATCCACACATGCAGGTGTAACAGGCGTGTATGGATGAGTGGAGCAGAAGCTGTGACCATGCACCTTCTTCTGTTTCCTTTCCTTACCACACAGAGTGTTAACTGCTGTGGGAAGTGTTGTTTCCTTAAGGACAAATCCTCCTAGTATTTTACATCATACTTGACAGGAACCCCTTCACCTTCCAATTTCAAATGAATACATTTCATTAGAAATTTTTCATATTTCTTATGCAACATGTATCAAGTAGAACCTTTATCTTCATTGAATTGTTTGAATTTGCTATCAAAATATGTAAATAAAAACATTAAGTGTAAATGACATTTCCCTATGGACATTCTCATAAAAACAAACAAACAAACAAACATGCAAACAAACCAAAAGCAAATAAAACCCAAGCAGCTGTCTGGCAAGAGGAAAATTGTATGGGTAAAAATATCTGCTTGCTTGATTCCACATGCAGCTGTTTTTCAGGGAATGGAAATGCTTCATTGTGGAGGCCTCTAACCTCATACAGGCAGAACCTGATTATGTGAGGCTGGATTGTGGAGCTGTAATATGTGTTGGCAAGCACTTTCTCAGCAGGTAAAATGACCTAAGTAAATGCCCACCAATACAAAAAAGGTCCTCGCGGTTCCACCTGCTTGTTGATATACTTACAGAGTGAATAGTGGACTGAACTCCATTGTACACACAAGTTTACAAGCAGAAAGAGCTAAACACATGGAAATGGGGTAAGCATGCAAGCCTAAATACAGGTTATTGCCAGGGGTAAGTTCAGTTACACAAAACATACATTCATCCAGCATGTTTGTGGGGTTCATCCCATGCACACAATGATGAACATGAGCAAAATACAACAGTTTTTCCTAACTTTGTGCCTTTCAACATAAGAAAGTGCATGATTAAAACAAAATATGTCCCTAAGGATTCAAACATTTAATTGGCAAACCCATTTCCAGAATGTTTTATCATGTTTCTGAAACGGGGCAGGGAAAACAAAAACACCATTAAGATATGGTGTACAGAAACAGAAATGTGGACTGAAACTATTGGACATCAGTTATGATTGAGAAAAAACTTACTGGGAGCTAGGACAAGAATCTCTTCAGCTATCTGCTAGTTTAATAATTTGAGATGTTTGACAATAATGAGTTCTCGAATGAAGTATTGCCAATCCGAGTGAACTGGCAGCGATGGCCTCGAAACAGTGCTAGATGGAAGAGCCTCTTTCCACAGGTGCCTCACTGAGCTGCTTTGAACGTCAGTGCTTCTAAATGGTTCAGCATCAGGAGACAGCATATGTCTGGGAGGCTGTGGGCTTCCATGGCTCTTGCTAGCAGAATGGCTAGAGAGCAAGACCTCTCCTTCAATGTTCAGGTTAGGCTGAGTCTGTCTGTAGTCCTATAAGAAAGTATCTTTTAGGAAAATGAGAGTGCGAGGGCCACCATACATCAAAACTCTGTTATTGAAGTAGATACTTCTATGCTAGGGATTTTTTAAATTCTTCTTTTGCAAGTGTTGCCTCTGTATTAACTTGGTTTGATTTCTGAGCATGAGCATTGCCCCCTGAGGGAAAAAGTCTTGCTGATTGTTGATATGTTGTGTTTTCTGCTGAGTTATTCCATCACGGTAGGAAAAGCTGGAATGCCCCTTGTCCTCCAAGACACATTCAAGTAGGAGTACGGGGCACACTTTGTTTCATGTGTTTTCACAACCTTCACTTTCCTTTCTATCTTTTCTCTGCAATGGTTTTTTACCCTGCTCACACTTGGGTGGAAATTGCCCATTGTTGTTCCCACTTGTTTATTTTACTGCTTTTCTTATTTCAGAATCTCTCTTTATGCTGGACACAGCCTCTGCAGCACTTTAAATCAAGGAAAAATGAGTTTGTTCACATTTATACTCTGTTATGATTTAGGGCCAGTAATAGATAGAGAATCTTTCCTCAAAAGTCATTTTTATCTACTCAACTGTGATGGTTTAATGAAAAGGCCTAAAAACTTTTTAGGCATTTTCCTGTTACCATGAATAATGATGCACTTTCTGTAAGGGTAGTATTAGATTTTGGCTAGAAAATTGTGTGGTTGCTACCTTCCCTGTTACTGTTCATCACCTTCCCAAGAAAAGGCCTAGCTAGTGAAATCTTGTTGCTCTTTTTGTTAGAATACAACCTCTCATTTAAAATATTGCTTTGACCTCTTGTTCTCCAGGTTTATTCAGAGCTTTTACAAGGACACTGAAGAAAGTCCAGAGTGTGATTTTGTCAGATTGTCATCCCTGTACAGAGATCTGTAGGGGTAGCCTGCTTTCTTGTGGCAGTAACCAAATACATATGTTGACGGTGGAACTAATTTCTTTCTTTTTCAAAACTTCTGTGTGCTTTGAGAAATTTTGTGTATTGCTAGCTAGTCAATTTTATGCTGAACAGGCATGTGTGTATGTGTGAAAAAGGAGGGAAATAATATCCTACAATATTCAAATGTTTCAATATGGCAACTGTTCTAGACCACTTTTGGACTCTTATGTATGATGTAGTATTTTAGCATAATAATAAGATGAAGGTCAATTTCTTCAGGTGTTCTTTAAGAAGCCCTCATTTTCTCACTATCCATGGATTCAGAGATAATACAACAAGGATGCTAGCACAGACTGTTTCAGCATTTAGCCTTTCACAACACATGGTGCTTGATAATAGCATCCTGTTGATCTTTGCCCTCTGTTATTAGGCTATGTAAAAAGCTGTTAGGAAACAGTTATAGGGTTGGGGACTGAGGAAGGCATAGGATGCTACTGTGTCTTTGCTTCAGCCAGGGATTTTATGGAAGTATTAAAGGATTATTTCTTACCTCTGGCTACATCTAAGGTTTCATTCCCCAATGCTATCAAACTAACACCTTTCTTTAGTATAATACATACATGCTTTTGCAAATATTTTAAAAACAGTCATCCATCATGTGTTGTAACAGAAAACTAACCATCAAGAAGCAGACTTCCTAGCTTATTCTCCAAGGATGGAATTCAATTATGCAGAGGAATAAAACAAGGTTTATGTACCATCCAAGTCCCTCATAGTCCTGTTTGTGCTGACTTTTTACATGAGGGTAAACTCTACCACAAAGAAACAATTTTTGGTGGTGCCTGTGTGCCACAGTCAATTAAATTCTGTCTGTAGGACCCCTGTCAGTATTGTGTGTGGGATAGAAGTTTTATGCCCAATGGGCCTGGCTGATGCCCAGCTGAAGTCAGGGGAACTTTTGCAACTCCTTCCAAAATCAACAGAATGGCTCCTTTGCTTACTCCCTGTTTCTCTTGCTAAGCCACAGTTTTCTGATATTTTCAGGCACTCGTGCTCTCCAGCTTGGAATCCCCACAAGATTGGGTTTCATAACAAAAGGTGTCCCTCATTCTTTTAAATTTGAATAGACAGAAGAGAGCAAGGTGAGTAATTTTCTTTTCCTTGCTAATCTTGATGGGATGCTGAAGGTTTGCCAAAGATTACTTGAGGTTTCCATGGATAAAGTGTGAGTGAAGACTGCAGTTTGCAGTACTATGAAACAAAGTGGTGTGTTGGTTTTGTAGGTTTTCTTCTTAATTGTCATTGGAAAGTAGTACTGTGCTAGTACTACTCCCTCAGCTGTTTGAGTTTTAGCAGTGTGTCACCTACTTAAAAATATTTGATATTATCCTCAGTAAACGACCTCTCATAGTCCAAAGCAATCTGTTGTTCCAGAAAGGTTCCCATCTCCTTGTAGAGAGCTTACATCACCTTGCAGACCTGACACAGAGTGTTTGAAGTAAACAGAAAGTCTCTCAGTGACCTCAAGGGTTTAGATAGGGAGCCCTGTAGACTGCACAGGGCAGGTAACACCATCAAAAGCACCTAATAACTACTGACAGTCAGTCAGTCTTAGTCTCCAAATCACTTGGATGACTCTGAAAATATTTATCCCAGGGCTGGCTTTATATTCTCAGCAGTACAGAGCACATAAATGGTACTCAATGAATAATATAAAAGTTCTTCTAAGTACAAAAATATTTCTGTTCAGGAAAATTATAATTTCATGCTTTTTTTTTTTTTTTTTATCAATGTCTTTGTAAGCATCCCTTTGGCTATAGTATTTTCTTAAAGTGCAAATATGTACTATGTGTCAAAATAAAATATTTATTGAATACATTTACTTTGTGTCTGTTGGGTTATGAATGGATTCTGAAGTGCTTCTTTGTTGCACCTGTTGAAGCCATTTTACATTCTCTCTTGGCTGGGGACAATGAAAATTTGAAGCCTCACAGTTCTGCAAAAAGAAATCTTTGAAGAGAATTTGAGTCGAAATTGAACGCAAACATTCACTGTTGTTGGCACTCCAGGAACAAACACAGGACCAATTAAATCCTCAAGGTGGGGATAGTTGTCTCTACCAGAGCCAGTCTTCATCTGTATGTGGGCTGATATGAAACAGTACTGCAGACTGATGGCTGCAACTTGTCCAAGGATGCCCGAGGTGAACTATGGCTTTCCTGATGTCCCCACAGGTGGTAAATCCCAGGGATTGGTTTCTTTGCTTCTCTCTTTCTTGCAATAACCCAAGAGGAGTGTGAGCCAGTGGAGGATAGAGACTCACACCATGGCTTGCATCCCCCAGACACTAGAATGGTTTTGTAGATGACCGTGACATTACTGAAGGTAGGGACCCCTATGACCTCTGAGAAGAAACAGGAATGTACCTTTCCCCAATCTCCAGGGAGTCTGCATGGTAGCTAAGAAACTGAAAAAAATTTTGGCGTTGGCAGAAATTCAAAAAACCAGCCTTCGGTCCCAACAACTGGTCCTTCCTGTCAGGGAAATTTACTCCTAGGCAGAGGAGCAAGCTGGTATTCAGACATGGACAGCAGCAGATACTGATGTTGGGGTTATCTCATGGAAAGTGGTATAGCTGATGACAGCTCATCAGGAAGCAGGCTAGGCACCCTCCCAGAGCCTCAATGTCCTTGTAAGCACCACCAGAGTGGAGGAGGGCATTGGAAGCTCAGATCTTGGCTTCGTGTGCAACTCCCCCTTGAGACGCCTGGCGCTGCAGCTATTGCCATCTTCTGGGCTTGCTTCACAAGTACTCACTCCATGGCTTTCCCTGAGTACCTGTTAAAAGAAGGCATCTTAAGCATCTTGCAAGAGGTGAAGGACAAACAAAGGCATTGTTATCCCGTTATGTGCTCTAATTTTGATTAAAAATGTAGAACTCTGGGCACAGTTTTTCAAGGAGAATCTATGAATGACTAACTGGGTCTGTGTATAGGCTCATAACCAAAAGGTTTGTGAATGGGGCGATTAAGTTGCATTGTAGCTCTCTTTGTTAAGTGGTAAATCCTTTGAATATGTAAACAATATATAAGGCCTAGAACAAGTAAAATTAGGTGGTGATTCAGTTTAGGCTGGATATTCTTCAGCTCCTTCTGTAAGTGGTGAAGTGACCTACAGGCTCCCTGTGGACCTGGACCCACTCTGGATTTCTTTTGCTGGTTGCTCAGCTCCCCTTACTGTCTACATACAGAAGCTGATGAGAGTGTCTTTTGTCAGAGTTATGTGTGTGCCTGAAGTGATTGGTGTCACAGTTCCACTTAGCTTTCCTGGATGAAGATTTAGAAGAACAGAGAACCTAAAAAATGCTAATTTCCTGCCTACCGTATTTAAATTTCCTATCTACCGGATTTAAATCAGGCATACAAGGATGACTGCCTCAAATAATCTAGTTTGTGCAGTTCAAACACATTCTTCGACCCAAGACCCAATTCAACAACTGTTTTATTTCCTCACCCTGTTACAATCATTGTAACCATCAATACAATGCAATTATGCTTAATCTAACACAGGACACCAATTATTTTTACTGATACAGTGGGATATTGACTGCCAGAGAATGGGAATAAAGGTCTATCAAACTAAAGTGAGCAAATAGCAACTGGTCCTTCAAGTGATGATTCTAATTTCTGAAAAAGGAAAGAAATACCAACCCTTTCTTTTATCTTTTTGCATCATATCATACAGAAAGAGGTCTTGACATTCTTTGAAAGCTACTCAGAAGCTTCCACATGACTTATGCATAGAGAGCTGCAGCTGACACATAAAAAGTCTTTAAAAACAATTCTGTAACTCTGGATAGATCCACTGAGATTGAATAAGGCATTTTTTAATTATACCCCCCCGAAAAGCTATGGATAGGTAGAATGTTTCGAGAGTTTGGCCAGACCTTGAGAGCTGTTTGTGAAGACAAGCCTTTCACGTGTTGTAAATGGGATTTAGCCAGTTACAGGGATGAGCTTATGCAGTTGCCTGTATGATCAGAACCAAAGACCCTGTGTGGTTGATTTTGGAAAGATTTAACCTGTGTGCACACGTTGCAGGCAGAGACCTAACATTGAAATAAACACAACTCTGTGAAAAGTTAAGCATGTCCACAAGCTTTTGCAAGAAGGGTCTGATGCTGTGAATATGTGCAGGAAATCTGTTTAGTACCTCCTCAGTTTACTTCAATCAGAAACCATGTTAAAAAGTCTATCTGTATTGCTGTAGAATTATACTGTTAGCGGTATAAAAAATAACCTTTTATTGCAAAAAACTTCCTGTTGTTTTTTGCAGATTTTTTTTCTTTGACAGAAAATGTATTGATCTGATCCTGGGAAAGTGAATGTAGTGCTCAACAGAACAGTTCCTGCCATATAATTTTGATGTTCATAAGGTTGTGTAATATTTCATATGAAAAGAGTCTGTCAACTTCCACTGACTGTTGAATCTCAAAATGATTCATCCACACAAATATATTTTTCAGGAAAGCTTCTGAAGCAGAAAACTGACCTCATTGCAAAATAACAATTTAATTAAACATATGTTTATTTTAGAAGTATGTACATCTCCATATATATTTATTTTCTCTTTTTTGATTTTTGTGGCTTGTATGGAAATACAATGTTTAACACAGTATGGTAAAGGAAATTAATCAGAAATATATTTTGAAGAATGAACTTGTAAAAGCATGTATTTCTCCATTGTAACTTTTAATGTTTACTTATAACTAAAGAAATAATGAGAGTTAATGTGTGAAATAGTTACAATTGTCAACATTTCTCACTTCTGAATCATTCAAACTTTGTATTTCCAGTAGTCTCAGTCCAAGTTTTATCTTCAGATTTTCATCTTGGTATACCTGAATGTTTTTGCCAGCCAGATTTCCCATGTACCAATGGAAAATTTGATTTCTATTCCTGCCTTCTACAATTTCTCTTTCTCTTTATGGGAAGAACCATCCATAATAAACTAGGAGGAGAGAGACTGGTTCCACTGGCAGCAAATATAGCTTTTCCAGTTAGTTCCCTGAAGTTAGAGGTTTCAGTCTCAAGACATAATTACAGGCAAAGATGGATATGTTGAGGTTGGTGTTAAGCCTATGGCTTTAGTGGGGACACATTTCATCCTCAAATGTTTTATTTCAGTAGTGTTTTAAAGATTTGTGTGATTAGATGTATACAAACATACACAAGAGGTTCCTCTAATTCATTTTTAATATGGAAGAACACATGGTATGCTCAAAGTAAGAGTGCATGAGGATGGTGTTCTTTGGTTGTTTTTGTATTTCTAAATACAGATATAACTTGCAATGAAATTTTCACCTTGTTTTTTGCTCTCACTCAGATTAAAAAAAAAAACAAAAAACAAACCAATACAAAACCTTTTTTATAAAGAAAAAGTCTTTCCCCGGCTTGTCTCTGACTGTGTTGTCAGGACCACTGTCTCACTTGTGTGAAGTTATATTTTCCCATGAAGCTTTGATAGGAGCTAAACATAGAAACTTTAATTCATTTCTTAGTCCTACACCAGTCAATATTTTAGAAACTTACGGCCAAATTTGCTCTTAAATGTTACAAAGGTCATTGTTGCATAAAGCCACAATTTCTCTAGAATAGATATATTGCTGTTTTAAAATCTTCTAGCCTTTAAGCTAAGCTTACAATTTTGTGACCTGCTGCATGTTCACATGTTGTAGTACTCACTTTGAAAGCTGGGCAGACTGGAGTGCAATTCAAATGTGCCAATCTAAGTGAGACCAATTTGGAAAATTGTACCTAGAAAAAATCAAAATCATAGAATAACCCAGTTTGGGAGTGACCTCAAAAATGTAGGCATGTTTTTATATCTGCTCTTAAAGAACAAAAGAAGGCCCAGCACAAGTATTCTACATCACAAAAATATCTTGACATCATTAAATTGGATTTAAAGTGGTGTAAGGGCCTTGAAATGGTCTGATTGACTTCACCTTTGCTGACACTGAGCTACGAATTTTCAAAATGAAGCATCATAAACCTCTGCAAAGCATGCAAACCTGAAAATTTTAGCAGACATTTTCCATGAAATGTCTGCAGATGGAGACAAGAAGAATATCCTGTAGGTATTGGTGCACAGACAGTCTAATGCTGCTGCAGTAGCTGGATGAAACCAGACACACCACATTGATATGGATTCTAATCAATAATAAGACGGAGCAGAGAAATATATCCCAATACTGACTGAGCCCTTCACAGTATAATTTTTGTTGCCATTTAGAGTCCATGATAAAGAATTTCCGTTCACAGGTGCAAAAACCTTTCAAGAGAGTGATGCTATAAATTAGACACCTCAGAAGCACTGACCTAAAAAAAAACTACTCCTCTCCTAAATGTAACTTTTGAGGTTTCTTCCTTATTTAAGGGCTATTTCCCCTGTCATCATTCTAATTAGTGCCAAGGAAAAGTGCTGTGCTGCTAAAGAGGAAGGCTGTAGCTTTTTGCTGAGTCCAGTTGTTCTAAGCAGATTGGACATCCTCTGGCCCTGTTAAGTAGTTATATGTTGTCTCCATAGACCTACTGGGTCATGGATGCTCTTTGGCTGTTTTCTTTTATTTTCAGTTGCTAAATCAGTTAAAAGAAGGAATGATATAACACTGTCCTAAGATCACTATTCCAAGTGAGCAATTGCTGCTGTAGTTGCCATAGGGATACTGAGTGAATGCAGATGAGGTAGGAGATATCCAGAAGGCTCTGTGAACATGAGTTTCTCTTCAGGCAGCCCAGTGTGACCAAAAGATGGGAGTTCTCTGCACTTCCATAATGCTGGGCTGAAACAGCCATCTGGCTGTCAGTGCACTGCTTTGGCCAGAGACGTGGTCACTTTGCTCACCATTAAAAGTGGAACTTGGCCTCTTAGGTGACATTGAAAACATTACTACAGGTTTCCTAGGAGCAATACTTAGAAACAGCTACTTGGCTGTGAAGACGAAAATACCAATATTGCATTTGTAATAAATCCACCAAGGAGAAGTGTGGAAGCTGCATACATATGAGACCAAGTGGTGTATTTGGGGACCGAGAGAGTCTAATTGTAATAAATTAATATTTGGAGAGGAATAGCTCCTCCACAGAGAAAGGAACTATTATATAGAAGGCATTCAACACTCTGACAGAGACAAACAATCTTTCCATGGTTAAGGACTGATAAGTGAGCTGCCACTCAGTTCAACTTATTGATGGCATGGGGTGAAAGTGGTCAGCTGCATGGAAAATGGTGATAATTTTTAGTGTAGCTGTGTATTTGCTTCTATTCTGAACAGGACTGAATCAAGGCACTAGTCATTATGGATAGAGCTGATAAATGCAATGACTTGCTTGCCTAGACATCCTCAGAAAACACTGGCAAACTTACATGGTAACTTGGTGACACACATCAGGACTCACAAACTCTACCTTTGGAGCACCATTTGGTCCCCACCTACTCATGGAAAGAGATGGACCTTGTAGCCTTAGGCTCCTCAGATTTATGCTTTCCACTGGAAGCTACAGAGAAAGACCGACGACATTTATGATGACAAGAATCAACTCTGCCCTCAGGTGCTTATTCACGGTTGTATGTAAGGACTGGGTTTAGCTCTAAATTGTTTGGTTAAAAATACACAAATAAGTACAGACTCAAATTGTACATTTTTTTACATGGACACAGCTCTTAACTATTATGGCATGACTAGAGCCTTGGCTGTTCTGAAGGGATGTATTTCAATTGTCTCCAGAGAAATTGTAGTGATTTGCTTCAGGTCACTTAGACTGTCAGCTCAGACTTTCAGCCCCCAAAATGCAAATCTGTACTGGGAAAAAACCACGCTGGCTGGGTGTATGCTGCAAATCTAATGCTATTTCTAAGTGGTGTTTTCCCAAGCACTGTGCATTGGATGCATTAACAGTGTAAGATACTCTTGAAAGTATTAATTCTAGATGGTGTACCCAAGTTTGAGCCAGGATAATTCATTTGAAATAGTGAAAGGTATGAATGGGATTTTATGAGAACAGATGTAAACATTCCCCAACTAAATAGAATGAATTAGCAGCCAAGGGGTAATCAGAAGACATGTGGTTCATTGATAAATAAATGCACAAAATCTAACATGTCTTGCTCAAGAGTGGACTAGATGGCAGTAGTTTCTCTATTCCCACTCACCAAAATACTCTGTTCTTCCTATTCACAGCACCTCTAACTTAAAGCTCTGCAACTTCTAAAATGTCCTCCCCCTCCTCATTTTTAGGGTTATTATGGTATTAGTAACACTATGAATTAGTACCTTTCAAAGTTGTCTGATGGAGGTTAATTAATCCCTTTTAAACCACTCAAGACTTAATTGAAATAAACAAACATTATCATATCTATCTTCCAGCTGAAGAAGATGAATCACAGAAAAGTTAAGTTGCTTCTAAAGTCATAAAACAAGTCAGTAGGCAAATCAGGAGGAGAAGTAAGCAGTCCTGGACTTCTAGACTCCCACTGTAATGATTACATTAGCCTGGCTCCTAGAACCAGTATGTCTGAATGAGATAATTTTATTCAAAAGAGTTCTCAATTATATTCACATTTAGGCTTGATTCCAGTATTGCTGTAGCCAGTGGGAAAACAGCAGCAGAAGATTTTGCTGCTAATGTATCCTTTTCAGTGAAAGAAAAGACTACTGTGAGACAGTGTTGGTGAAATAATTTTCCTAATGGTGTATTTTTTTAATGTTAGCAGGTGTTAATATTATAAACTTGCAGGAAAGGCCAGGTGCTGTCTTCCAGTATGATCTCACCTTCCTTGTAATTGAGCCTTTAACGTGTCTCTGATTTCTGTGGTCAGGCACACCTCCCTCCACCCACTCTCTGGACTATCCAGCCTCGCCATGTCCACAGACAGGGATAGCAGACAGATAAGGATGGGTAATACTGGGTGCAAGAAGGGTCACTTGAGCATTCCTTGCTGTTGCTGTGGACCCTCCCCTGCTTTCCAGTGCTTGGTGACAGAGTGCAGGGAAGACAGGCGGGCGGGCGAGCGTGGAGGAGAGCTGCTGTCACGCATGGGTGATGATGCAGCTCCTGCCTGGGGACTGATGGAGGGGGAAAGGCCCCTGAGATCTGGTGCAAGAGACCCCAGCCAGTGGGAAGCAGGGTATATTGCAGGTTCTTCAGGGACGGTGGCCTCTGCAGGATTTATGCAGAGTACCTAGCCTCAAACCAACCCTTGAGACTCCACAATAGACTGAAAAAACGCAGGCAACAGCTTTCTGAGAGATGTTGAACATACCCTCCATCACCCCAAGGAGCAAAATCATACCCGGGCAGGTCTACCAGGCCTTCCTCCTGCTCCCTCCCTGAGGCAATAGGATAACCATCTGTATGCCACTCTGATATGTCAGCACTAAACACCCAGTTTGTACATGACACACTTTATCTACCATTCTGTACACAGCCTATTGACACATGACAGTGGCAGCAGGACCTCAGCAATTTTCCTGATTTCTCCTGTTTATCCCTGATTTCCACACAAGAGAAATGGATCATTGCTAGGCAGCTTTTTACAGAGTAACTGGACCAACAGTGGAAGGAGAAAGAGCCTGCATTTAATTTCTGCATGAAAAATATCAGTGATGAAAAGGCCGTGTGCTAAACTTCTCTGATGGTAGACTTTTGCCCTGCTGGGAGTAGTTTAGACCAGACAATTGAATAATCCTTACTATTAAGAGCAGATTTAAAATATCTTAATCAATGCAATCATACACACAAAAATTTCAGTGTAGCTGTAATCCTCATTAGCACATGACACCATGCCTAATTTCACCTGCCATTACCTGGATAGACTGTGTAATTTTGCCACATAATTACTTGTGCATTTTACAAATTAAGTTGTGTGTCTGCAGCTCAAGATGATGTAGCTCTTTCATGTCAACCAAAGTCCTCTGGTGCATTTTCCACCATACACATGTTCTTGTTTTTTAAAAGCAAGGGCCAGAAGTTGGAAAAAAGTCAACTAAGAGTGCAAGAAAAAAATAAAACATTTTGGTTTAGGCAGTGAATTTTGCTTTAGGAGGTTAGGATCAATTGATGGAATTTATTGGCAGAAGCTTGTTTAGAACCTGTAAACTACTATAAGTGAAACCTGTTATTGCTGGTATCTATCAAACTTCTTAATATGCTCTAGGCTCTCTCTGAAGGCATAAAGAGATAAACAAATAGGAAATTCCCAGGCAGGAAATAATGCCAGGCCATGTTCTCAGCTGTATCTAAATCTACTCAGCGCAGCAAATAGCAGGAATTACACTGGTGTCAGTTATAATTCCCAAATACACGGTGATAATCTGTTTCAGTCTCCACATAGGTTTACAATATAGACCTTATCGTAGTTTACACTACGGAAAAGCAAGACTACCTCTAGAGGCCAGCTGTGTCAACTCTGGCTGCTGGACCCCTGCCCAAATTGTATAGGCAGTGCACAGATATCACCCATAAAGACAAAAGGCCTGATAGGGCATTGCCTTGTATCTTGCTCTGCCCTCTAATTGTATTTGTTCAAACAGAAGCGTGTATAAAATGCCACAGGTCTGATTGCATTGGTCTGCAGTCCCATGCAGGGAGTGGGAGCAGAGTCTTACAACTGACTGATGCTGCATTAATTTGTCATTCTAAAAAAACCCAAAAATCCTAACAAAATCTCAAAGAGAACTATATTAAAAATATATTTCATATGACCTCACTCAAAACATTTTATTCTGGGTTGGCATCTTTTCATCATTTTATTGTTTCTTCAACAAGAAGAAAGCGGTTTTATAACAAAAGCAGTTAGAGAAAATAATTCAGTTGGGGTAAAACCTGCCAAGAAGAAATGCAGTCATTCAGTAATGCAATGAAACAAAGTCAAATCACACCATGTTTTCCTCATCCCAAAAACAAGGCATGTGCCAAAACAAATTTAGGTGATTAATATGCTCACCAGTAGTGCCAGGTCAGCTTTATTTTTAGTAAGTAACATAGCCCTTAAGTTCCTACAAAACAAAGCCCATTACAGTGAGTGCAAGCTCAGCCTTAAACACATGGGACAAAAGGTAAGGTAAATGGAGAGAGAAGCCACCTACAGAGCTATAATCCCAACCACTGGCTCAGCCTTTGGAAAATTATGCAGTTCTAATGGGTGCACTTTCCCTGAGAAGTGTGAGTAGCCCAGTTGTTCCTTGTGTGAGTATCTTCTAATGGTTGCATCTTGCTCTCTGTTGGGGGCAAGGGTATTTGAACAAGATGAAGAGAGAAAATATACAAAGGAAATGCCCAGAGACAGGAATTGCAGTACCTTGTCTATATAGTGTGACAGTTAATGTCAGTCTAGAAATCTTAATGTTTGCCCTTGTGTATGGGCTCTTGGTAGCCCATTAAAGAAAAATTCAGTAAGGTGAACCACTATCATTAGTTTTCTCTTGGGTGCTTAATCAGACTAGAGTCAGCTGAAACCAAAACTTCCTTTACTAAAAGGACATTGTGGGAGTCTTAACCCCAGTGATAGTCAGTACATTCTCAAAAATATTGGTAACATATTCGTAGAGACATAAAAATACAAGGCAAAATATTTTGTCATTTTTCTGTGAACATCTATTTATACTTACACTTCAGAATTCCTGAGCAATTTTGTTCCTAATTTAGATTACAATTTGCTTTTTTGTTTTAGTAGCCAAGGCTGATATTTAAAAAGACATTTTAAGTGTTTACTTCTTAAACAGTTTTAAAAACATATCCAAGATCCTGTTTTTCATGGAGAAATAAGAGTTTACAGTATCGTACTGGATAAAGTTTACAATGAAACCTCCTGTCACTAAATCTGTGGCAAAGCAACAAGATCTATTTCATGCAGTCATCTAAATTTGTAAATTTCAAAGCCCTTCAGGAAAGGGGCTGTAATCATCAACACTGATGATCACTGCTGATGGGGAACCTCAGTAGATAAGGGATTCAGTGAAGGTCATCCAGCACGCCAAGACCTGAACTGCACCCTGCTCTGCTTGGAGCTAGGCCAGCACTCGATCCTGTGGGTGCTGCTATCCTGCTGCTTTCACAAGTTGATATATATTTTTTTTTCCTTCAGATAGTTTGGAGCTAGGAGTGCAGCATTCAGTCAGAGTGCATGCACATCCTCCCCACCCTGTCCCATGCTGTCTTTTTTCCTCTCCTCCCACATTTACTGTGTCTGTGATCATTTTTTTACAAGGATCTGCTGGAAGCAGTGATTGACAATGGGAAAGTACTCTGAAGGCTGTAATAAACAAAAGCCATCATTTGGGTTTAACAGATGCATTCATCACCTTGCTTTGCATAAAAATCCTTGTGTTCAGCTCTCTTCTATCATGGGCAAACAGGTCATACCATCTCTTTTATAAATGTAGCATTTTACCTGAGAATTTTCCTTCTCTCATCTTCCTTCTGGAAGGTTGTTCCAGAGCCTCTCTGATGCAGGAGGTAGAAACTAACTGTTGTCAGCTTACTCATAGCTAGTTTTGGACCATCTGTTTCCACACCAGCACTGACCTTTGGGTTAAACACACTCCTAAGTTTTATGTTTCTCTCAGTGTATGCCCCCTACAAGCTACGTTTGCTATGCTGAACAAGAGAAGTTATAGAATGCATTAGTCTAAAGAACAGAGGACAAAAAACCAACTTTCTTCTGCTCCCCTTATCTCTAGCTAAATACTGTTTAGATGGCTTAGGTAAGGTATAAATTATGTAGTGGTTCTTGGCTCTGTTATGCTGTGCATGGACTGCTTAGACCTCCATGGGAGATGGCAAAAGGGAGATCTTGCAGGAGTTTGGGATTACCATGGCCATCATCCTACTCTCTGATTATGATTTTTTCAGGCTGAATCAGTGTCCTTCCTCCACCACCCCGACACAAGACAGGGATCCGCCTGTCTCCCCTGGATTGCCCTCTGTGTGTCCTCACAGTAGTTAAATGCCACAGCCCCCTTTATATGCTGCTCAGTGGAGGCTTTCTGAAGCTAACTTGGAGATCCTGTTGCCTTGAGACATGCTACAGATTCATTCTGAGTATGCCCTCCAGTTATTTCTCTCTCCCTTTTTTCTGGATGACCTAAGAGGCTGTTGAGCTCTCTGCTCTGGCATTTGTAACAAATTCAGTATATCTAATACACAGTATTTTCTTTGAGAATTTTGCTTTTGAAGTTATTTGTTTTCTGTCTATGCCTTTGATGGATTTCTAGCTCTCACTAGAGATGTGCTGAGATAGAGGTAGCTTTTGCACTGAGTATCTGCAGTTTTGCATTAGAGATCTTCGGTATACTTTTTTCTGACCAAATCCAATGTAAGCAAGTGAGTATATCTCCCTTATTTCTTATTCCACTGGACATTTCCTTGACACTGCAATGCTGATGATTTGACTTACTTCATGTATTCCTTCTGCCTTCTAATAGCATGTCTGAGTGGCAAGGGGAGGAGTCTCCAATCTGCTCTTTGAAACAACTGGCTATTCCCCTCATGGTGTTGCTGAGCTCTCCTCCCATCTTCTTTGTAGACTCCTTGGACTCCATCATCAATTCAGTTTGGATACTGTAAAACACAAGTATTGAACTATAGAATGTGTCCATGACTATATGAGCTCTGCCCCAGAAAATTGTTATGAAGCTACAGATAAACAGAAAATTTTGCTAAATTGGGATGTGCCAAAAAGAAATTCAGGATTTACAAAATGGTGAATCACAGGAAAACATAGGCCCACCTTCTTGTTCTAAAAAGGCTAGGAATTATTAAAGAATAGTTGTATTTTAGAATGGAAAACCAACTTTCCAGCAAAATTCCTTGCACCTAGTATACAAATACAACCCAGCATTTGCCTGACTAACCCATCATCAGATCCTTGGTAGAAGATGGAGATTTGCTTTTGCTCTTTCTTTTCAATTTATTGTTTAGCAACATTACTAAGAGGAAGAATGAAAAAGGATAAAAGGGAAAAAGGAAAAGCACATGTAGGAAGCAATTCCAAAAATACCTCAAACCATCAAAAGATACATGTTCCTCTTAACAGTGAAGAATATTTGGGGATGAATAAAAAATTTCTGGAAAGCTACACTGCTGCTATGACAAGGCTATCAATTTAAGATAGGATCTATCTAATATTATATAGATATCTATATAGGTGTAGGTATCTCAACTGCAGATATCCACAGCTTAACAAGTCATTCCAGGCTTCCTCTGAGGCCACAGAAGGCAAAATAGGCACATTGAGGCTGTGATTCACTGCATTTACTGTAGGTCTAAAATATGTGATATAAATCACGTCCTGTAAGTGCCTGATTCCTTTTGCTGACTGTAAAGGAAAACTAGTCTAGATGTAGGTATCCATACCTTGTAGGCCTTTGAAGATACATGGAGTGGGTGTCAGTTCAGACTCACAGTGTGCTTAAGTACAAGGAGATTCAGAGAGAAAATCTGGGGGCAAGAAGAGCAATCACATATAGGCAAGAAATGTTGGGACAGGTAACTGAAGACATTATCAGGTTGATCACAGATTAGGCAGAAAAAACACATAAGTTGCAAGGCATTGCATCTTGGACCATCTGACTGTACAAAATGAGGATGATGGACGTACTAAGGAGACAGAAGAACAGTGTTAGTAAAAGACTACAAAACAAGCATCTCCCTAATTTAGTCCATGCCCATACATTCCTTCATACCTGCAGCCATACTTTCACCTTGTTATTAGTGTTTTTGGCAAGAATTAACTAAAGTTTGAATTTGATCTTTTTGGACAAAATTTTCCATCTCCACTGAATCCACAGAGTGTTTTCAGCTGATCCAATGCAAGTTAAACCACCCCACATCTAGATGGATTTAAAATGTTCTGAAGTCAGTGGAGGTACAGTTTTTGATCTGTGTAAATCCTCCATGGTCAAGTTTTGCCTTGACACTGGTTCTTTACTCATTTATTCTCGAAAAGTGGTTTTGCTTCTCTTGGGGTGGTGGCACCAGGGAAGTCCCTTTGGAAGGGAGACCAGCGAGCGGCTGTTGATGTATGTGTGACATGGTCATAGAGTTCACCACTGAATTTGGCCCAAAGTCTGCAAAAAGAAATGGGTTATTAATTAAGGAACTGTCCTGCAATTTACTATCTCATAGATAACAACCATAGCAGCATTCTGAAAATATTAATGCAAACTACTGGATTGTTTTTAAATGCCTTCAGACCATCTGCACAGATGTCATGTAACAAAAAAGTACAGGGAAGTTTGAATTTATCTTAAGACATTTAACTTGTTTTTCCCCAAAAAGTAAAAGTACTCACAATAGATTTTCTTTCAGAAAATAATTAACTCAGTCTTAATTTGCATTTCAGTTTGGACCGATTGCTGTTTACTGTGTGTTCTTTTCTATAAAACCTCTCAAGGAATTTCATAATTCCAGAATGGCTTTTTTTATTGACACCCATTTTCCCAGAGTACTCTTTTCTTCATGATTTGGCTACAGTTTTAGATAATTTATTTTTATTGACCGTGAGACTACTCAATTTGTTTGACTTTTCAAACATTAGCTGCTACAACTGTAGTTTAGACTGCCAAGGTTTCCTCATTTACACAAGAAATCATCCCATTCACCTCTCTAGGAAAAGGCAAGTCAGATCTGTCATTTGTTGCTTTCAAGGAGAAAAAGAGGAGAAATTGTGGCACCTCCTCTTTGGAATTGCTCTTTCTGACTTACAGCTGTCACTACTGAGGACTCAGGGAAGATGGGCAAGGGCAACCACCCTCCATATTATTATCACAAAGCTTCTTACTGAAAAATGATGATGTTAACCTTTAATCAAAAATTATTTCTTACCAGCCTTTTCCATGATTCACCACTGAACGATGGTAGAACACTTTCAATATTTGGGCATTTTCTAGAGCATTTGTAAATCAAGGATTTCCAGTGGGTAGATGGAAAAGCAAGGCATACTGAGGATGTGGGATAAGCAGCCAGTGACGACAGAAGAATGGCTGCCTGTGGTTTTGGTGGATGGGATTTGGTGTCCACAGTGGCTCTCTGTTCTTTGTTCCTCAGACTCAAATCTCTAGATGGATCCCAGAAAATTTGATCTGGCTCTTCAGGGAAGGAGGAAGAACAGCTTCAGAAAACAGACTAGGTTTATCAGCATCAGTGATTGTTTTATTGTATTTTTCATCATCCTTGTTCACATGGCCACCACAAGCTCTTATTAGGCACAGACCAATGCGCAAGGGACAATTAATTAAGATTGTCAGAAAGTTCACCTCATCTCATTTAACGGCCACTCTGATCACCACATATAGTTTTCTACTGGGGAAAGGCTGTAAATTATTAAAAATGAAGAAAACAGTTGAGTTTTGAGGTTTTATCACTAGAAATTAGATTGCATTTTTCTTTAGTTAAAAGTTACTGAAAATAATAATTGTTTTTGTGTTGCTCAGATACTTACTATCGAGTATTGTTTCTTGCAGATAAGGCATCAATTACTTGACGACTTTTGCCCCTTTTAAATCAGCAACTGATAAGCATTATTAGATGCAGAATCAGAGGAAGCCTTAAAGATATGATCTTCATCCTATGCATCTGTGCCTAACCCAAATGGAGAAAATAAAAAATAATCCCAAGAAAAGAATAAACACAATGAGAAACAAGATCTGTGTTTTGCTCTCTGTTTTACGTCTCTGTAATCTTGCTTAGTACTCAGTTTAAGGGACTAGATCAGCCATGTTTCCTCTTGTGTTTTCTTCATTTTTTCTGTTCTCCATCTGAGAAGGATTCACTGGGAATTTCAGGCCTGGACCTACATTTCATGCAAATTAATATAGCTCACAGAAATCGACAAAGCTACAATGCTTGAAGCTGCTAAGGATCTTTTCCTACATCTTATTTATATATTTTTAGGATGGACATGATATCTTGGTTCATATAAAAGTGTAGAGATCATCATAGCACTAATCTCTAAGACACAGGCCTGCCTATCTTCTGTGATAAAGGAATTACATTTCTTCTGTTGTGATGATAAAAATCTACTATTCCTGGGAAGATGACTTGCTGGAACCTGAATAAATTGATCATACCCTAGTCTGTGGTAGGAATTGAAGAGATGTGACTGCTGACCTGACCAGCGAAAGAGATCTCTGGTGTTATTGAGGTTAAGATAGCAAGACTCTGCTGGTATCACTCACGGGTGGATAGTGTTGGTTTTATTATGTGTGTGTGGGATTAACCCTGGCTGGATGCCAGATGCCCACCAGAGCACTATCACTCCCCTCCTGGACAGGGGAGAGAAAATAAAAGGAAAGGCTCATGGGTCAAGATAAGAACAGGGGGAGATCACTCACCTCTTACCATCGTGGGCAAAACAGACTTGACTTGGGGAAAACAAAACCAAAGGTTAAGACACCTTCCCTACCCCTCCCTTCTTCACAGCCTCAACTTCACTCTTGATTTCTACACCTTTCCCCTCTCAGAGATGCAGGGAAATTGGGGGCTGTGGTCAGTTCATCCCATGTTGTCTCTGCTGCCTCTTCCTCCTCAGGTGGAGAACTCCTCACAGTCTTCCACTACTCCGCTGTGGGATCCCTCCAGCAGGAGATATCCCCCACAAACTTCTCCAACATAAGTCCTCCCTGAGGACTGCAGTTCATCATGAACTGCTTCAGCATGTGTCCGTTCCAGAGGTTACTGTCCTTCAGGAACAAGCTGCTCCAGTGTGAGTCTGCCACAGGGTCACAAGCCCTGCCCACAAACCTGCTCCAGCATGGTCACAGCTCCTCTCAACACAGGTTCACTGGTCCTGCCCAGAGCCTGCTTTGGTGCTGTCACAGCCTCCTTTGGGCCACAGGATCCTCCATGGGCTGCAGGGAGACATCCTGCTCCACCATGGGCTGCACCAAGGGCTGCAGGGGAATCTCTGCTCTGGCACCTGGAGCACCTCCTCCCCCTTCTTCTGCACTGACCTTGGTGTCTGCAGAGCTGTTTTCATCACACGTTCTCACTCCTTGGCTGCTGTTGTCCAGGTTTTTTCCTCTCCCTTCTTAAATGCATTATCCCAGAGGCTCTACCATCATGGCTGATGGGGTTGGCCTTGGCCAGTGGTGGACCTGTCCTGTAGCCATCTGGCATTGGCACTGTCAGGCCTGGGGAAGCTTCTGGCATCTTTTCACACAAGTCACCCTGTAACTCCCCCTCTACCAGAACATTGCCCTGCAAACCCAATACAATGCTCTGACAAAAAAAAAAAAAAAAAAAAAAAAAAAAAAAAAAAAAAAAAAAAGTTACAAGTTTGTTACTGTTATTGTGGCCATGAAAAATGCATGGATCAAATATGGGGTACCAATAAATTGCCACAACATGTATTGTAAAAAAATGTAATAATTTCCAGTAGGCAGAGTTCAGCCCTGTCACAAGCTATAACCCAGTCCACTGTTTGCTCCTGATTTTTCCTGAAGCCTGTCAAACATAGAGAGGGAACAAACAATGTTTGTTCAACAAAGCTCAGAGGTTTGGTATCTCTCAGCTTTCTTCCTTCTCCCCTCTTTCTCAGGGACCTGAAGCTATACTAACAAGACACAGATATGTTAAGTGACCAAAATAGAGGTGTTCCCTTACTCATGTGGTTGACTGTGGAGCTATGCCAAGTTATTTGTTGGGGATGTATGACATGCTCCTCAAGTGTTGGGAAAGCACGGGGTCAGGAAAACCGGACAGAAATTTCTGCTTATTTGATGGAAGAGGGAGATATGGTCTGTTCAGGTCAAAAGGCTGAATAATGTTGGTGCACAGAAGTTGTTCTAAGGTGATGGCTCACAGGCATCATTGTGTCCTAAAATTGGGACTAAGAGCAAAGTATGAATTGCCTGCAGCACATCACCTACTCAGCAGTTTTGCCCACGGCCAAATAACAGGTCTCTGGCTTAACCAGTAAATACTCAGCCTCTTTTGAAGAGACTGTGAACATAATTTATGAAATTATCACTTTTCAAATAAATATTTATTTATTTTTAGGCTCCTGAGTGCACTTTCTCTTTTTATTGATATTACTTCACACTTCTAATGCCTGAAGTATTTCCAGTTGTAATTATGAAGTGGAACATTTCTTTGTTGTTTCTGTTTGAGTTTTATGGTCTGGATAGCATTTAGCCGTAGTGAATGTCTGCCATTTGTATTCATTATTTACTGCTTATATTACAACAGGAGAGTCTGAGAACTGGACAGCTAATACATCAGATGGATTTGCCAGAAGTGAACATAAAAAGCTTTGCTCCAGGTGATTGTTGAGGGCTTCTCCAAGTCAACGCTTCCAGGAGCAAAGTCACGATCCCTGAGTGCACAGTGCTGCCACGGGTAGAGCCACATCGTTGAGCAGGGAGGTGAAAGCACCAGCATCAGGGTGGCTGCTGGAAAGGTGGACGGAGTCTGAACAATTTAGGGTTTTCTTGCTAAACTCTACTTTGAGAAATACAGAGTCAGAAATGTTGCTTTGCCCTGCAGGGAAGTCCTGAGGAACAGCCATGGAAAAGGGACTTGGAGAAGGCAACACAGGTAAATTGCTTTGCCTGGCATGAACTTGCCTTTGCCACTAAAAGTGGGAATGAAATGTAGCTCCTCGTATTCCTAGCTCAGCACATTACTCAATGACACTGTCCTATTTGCTCAGCTTTCCAAAATGGCTGTGCTCACCCTGCCATCCCCAGCCCCCAATGAAGTATCAAGCCACCTACAATATTTTTTCTGCCCTAGTTTCTTTAAAAAAAATCACAACACCGCCAACCACTTTTGCACAGCAGTCTCGGTCGTCTTTCACTACGCTGGTCCATCCAGCCTGTTATTTAAGTTCTCCCTGAAAAAAATCCCACCACTTTCTTCCACAATGCCCACACAAAGTGAGTCAATGTTCTTTTCCATTCATCTCAGAGAGACCAGGATTGCATCCAACATATTTTCTCAAAAAAAAAGACAAAAAGGAAGAAGCATGGGTAAAACCACCAGGACATTCATATAAATCAGCTGAATAGTTGCACAACTGTGTTTCTACAACCCTTAATCTTCCTCATTCACACTCCCCCTACTATCAAACATGCCATGTGGACCTAGGTGGTAACTATTAACTTTGTGCATAACAGAATATTAAAAAAACCCAAACATAGTAGCAACTTTTTTCCCCATGTGATCATGCTTTTCTCCCCGAGATGGGTTACACAGCTAGAATAAGAAAGTTCCCCTCTCCACTTCTGTAGAAGTCTAGGTCCTGGGTGGTGGTTCCATCTCTGCACAGCTGTCAGAGTACAGGCCTCATGGACTCAGACAGCAACAGAAAAGCTTAATTTCTGTGATAGAGATCTCGCTTGTTTCTGTATTGTGCCTTCTGGATGTTGCATGTCAGCAAGTTTCAGACCTCAGCCAGACTTAAACAGCCCTGGTGCATCTTCATGGGGTTTCTGAAAGGTAGAAGCAACAGTTATCCTAGTTTTAATAGCTAGGATGTCAGGATGCTGAGTGCCTGTGTTCTTTGTGCATCTCCCTTCAGAAAACCAGAAGAAAAACCAAGACCATCTTTGAAACATGGCACGGGAGCTTCTGTGAGCCCCAGGGGCAGTGCTCCGTGGTCGGCAGCAAGATGCTGGCTTGGGGGAGCATCTGTGGAGTGTGATCTGGCCGTGGCTCCAGGTCCTGGTGAGGGAAAGGCACCTGTGCTGTGCCCAGCACAAGCAGGAAGCCTGGTGGGAACTGTTTGGCACGCTACAGCTCTCTAACCCCCTCAGCACATAGCTGCTGACTGAACAGCATTTCTGAAAAAAGCCCCAAAACAAAAGAAAACAAGCCACATCTAAAGACCCAACAAGCTGTTTATTTATAAGTTTCTAAAATGTATGGATTTTAGGTACCCAACTTGCTTTATAAAATACATTCAAAGAAAAAAGAATGGCAGTGTAAACATGGAGATGTCAAAGCAGGCTGTTTCCCATCAAGACTGTTCAGAAAACTTACATTCTGTTAAATTCTGAAAAACCCTTTCTGTAGAAAGGCCCTGTGAAGGTGGGGCTTCTTCCAGTTTCTGAGTAATTATAGTTGGTAATAAATTTTCAGCTTCTCTGAAGTTAAATTGTACAACTGATTTCAGTGAGATGGGGATTTGGACTCATGGTCTGGACAGCACTGGTTTTGACAGACATAGCTTTCCTGGTATTCCAAGAACAGTGTTGTTGTTGAGGTTTTCACAATTCAGAATAATAAAATGCCAATTGTTTAAAAAAAGCTTAAAGCTGAAAGTAATTTGCTATTTTTAAAACAAGTACTCTGACCCCTTGCCTTTGTATTAAGTCACAAAGATGAAATAAATGTGAACAATTCTTCTGCTGTCAACAATTAGAAAAACTGTATCTGAATATTCTTAAAGTTATACCAAGGTACAAGATATGCTCATGAAAGCACAGAATGCAAAAATGTTATGCTAACTGATCATTTCTGCAGTAAGAACATATTGCTGGATTTTCAGAGACAACATGCATGTGCTAAAGGAATCGATGTGCCACTGCTCTGTAAAATTCACCTCTGTGTAGAGGGACCCATGCAACACTTCTGAAGTGTGCTTTAAGGATGAAGTCTTGCAGATGTCTCCAACTGAGCAGGAAGGAAGATTTCATCCTCTCCAAGAAGAGACTTTAGGAGTGATCATCAATAAAACAGTGAGAAAGCTCACTTTACCTTGTATCTAGCCCTCCAGCAATCCAGGGAAGAAACAGTTTAAGAGTAAACAGGTCAGATTTTAGCTCCTCTGAACTGCCAGCTGGCTTCACCCACTGCAGCATTCTGAGCTTTGCACTGGATCTCTACATTGGGTTAGCACTGAAGTGTGAGTGAATCACGGGGAAATGATAGGCCACAAGTTAAAAACAGAAGGAAGGAGTTCTGCCAAACAGGAATAATTGGCTGCAGGCATGAGCTTTCCCTAGTCTCCGGCTCATTCATTTCTGCAGAGTGGTTCTACAAAAGCGTCAACATAAATTTGACATTCTTATGGAAAACCACCTCTAGGTGGAAGTGTTGACCCTGCAGACAGAGATGAGATCATAAATATCTATGTGGCAGGAGTGATGGCAACATTTTTTTTTACAACTACTTCCTCCAATATTTTGCTTGAAACTGTAATTAGATGAGGTGCCTTGAGATTTATACACCTGTGAGCAGGTTGCAAAGCTCACTGGAGCCAAGAATTTTTTTCTCTCTGGGCCCACATCCAGTGACTATGGTTCAAAGAAGCACTTCAAAGGACATTAGCCTGGGTGAATGCAGCAGCACAGGTGCATTTTTGGTTGTAAACACATGCTTATGTGCAGTGATCAGACTCTGTGCTGGCCATCTTGACCATGTTTTGATTGACATTGCAGCCTAAGCCTGTGGTTCTCAGCTTATTCAGTGCCATAGAAAGTTTTGATTTTAACTGGACAAAACAAGAACATGGTTGCTGCTTCCCTTTCCCTCTTGTGAGAACAAATTGTGAACTCCTGATTCCATATTTGAGTGTCATTCAAAGGATGAGTCCTGTACTTCAACTGCTGCAGATTTTCAGTGATATGTAAGACTACGTACTGTCTCTGTTACTGCCTTGTAGAGTGAAGGTGTGATTCAGAAGGGATCAGAAATCGTCCTTCTCAGACTGATTTCTGCACAGATCTGAGAGTAAGATGGACTGTTTAGTTCACTATTCTAGGTGATTGTGACACTTCTTCCTTTCTTTTCAATGCCCTACCTGCCCCTTGCCCTCTTAATGCTTTAATAACGGTAAATCATTTCAGAAAGGTTTCATTTTCTTTATTTATCTTTCTGTTTCTGTTTTATACTAAAATGTGATAAGGGCTTCTTTTGCGTTGGGCCAACATTTTCATAAACAGCTAAATGACACTGGAGTACAGCTGAGCACTATTTTTCCACAGGTATGTTTTATTTACTGTCAAACCCATTGTTTATATCAACTTAACATGTCTCACTGGCCATCTGTCATGCAGCACAGAGTCTGGAAGGGAGGTGAGACTATTGCTGGTACATCTTAGAGCTCAGTGGTCACAGCTTGTACCTACCTACAGGGACAGTGGTTCAACTCCACTTTCTACCTGAGTGAATTTGTTTGTGTGTCTCACCCATCTGATGAGTGCCATAAATGCTGTACTACCAGGTACCCTAAGTGCAGCCTTTCTGATCCCTGCTGGTGCCTCTCTGTTCCTCACAGCAAGGTTAAGCTGAGAGCAAGGTTAAGCTGGAAGCAAGGTACCAATAGAAAAACTTTGGATCTGAATTCATGGCCAGGTAGTAAAACTTGTGCCAAATGCTTTGAGCATTGCCTGAGCCTCTAGGAAGGACTGTGACATTCATGCAGCACCTAGGCAGTGTTTCCACCAGCACAGTTACTCCTCACTAGCTTCCAGTGAAGGACTGTTTCATTTTCTTGTCATCACCATCAGGGCATGCCTTAAAACAAGTTTCCCAGATGCCATTGAACTGTGTCCTGTGAAGGTGTTTGTGTGTGTGAACAACCAAGTCAATGAGAGAACTGGCTTTCATCCACGCTGGAATGAGGCATTAATTAATCCAGGCATAAACCAGTATAAGTAATTTGTTCTTTGGAAGGAGGGGGCCAAAAGAGGAAGAGAGACAACTAACCCAGAAAGCAGATGTTGTCAGAGACTGGACAGCTCTCCAAAGGGAGATGCTGGGCACAAAATAAATATTTTGTAGCCCACTGGCAAAGAAGGATATATCATGTTTATGTATTTTATATCTTTATATCTATCCTTATGTACATATAGATAAGTGTATAAGTGTATTCTCTGTGTATCTCTCTCTAGATTTGCACAAACATAAAGCTTGTTTCCTTAGTCGAGATAAGCTCAGATCTATTACACAGCCTCAGCCATTTCATGAACACTTTTATACTTTCCATGAGGATATATTTCCAGCTGTGATGGTTTGTGGGGCAGGGAGATTGTGTTCTTTGGCTGAGCTCAGCTCTCTCTGCCAGAAGAAATGAGGAAGGTTCACTATTGGTGAACTCCACATGCCAGCTTGTCCTATTGCACTTCTCACTGAGATTGACCATTGGTCCTGTTAGAGCCAAATGTGGATGCCTTGTGCAAGAATGGATCTGGAAAAGAATTTTTATCACCTCCACCAGGCAGAAAACTAACAATGTTTAATAGATTCTCTTATTTTGGAGTTAAGAACTAGATGACCAGCAGAAAAATAAGGTTTTTCTTAATAATGGGCTGTGCATGTAACCTTTCCTTCCAGGCACAAGCCTTTGCACTCTGTTTTATACAAAACATATCATTTTCTCATAATGTCTTCAAGTATCAAGTACAAGGAAATGGGTTTTTGTTCACAGGGTAGCTCACTGATTGATTAAGTGTTCATACAGGGTCAAAGTCTCATCTTCTTTATACCCCTGTAAACTGCATGAATTGCCATAATCTTTATAGAGGAATATCACTTTACTCTTAATCTTTGTTATCATTAAAATATTTGGACTAGTCACCATAGATTTCTTGTAGTTAGTCTTGAAATTTCAGTCTTTTTTTATCTGGTTAGCTAAATGATCAAGAAAGAAGCTCAAAGATGCAGTTGCACACTTGGGTTTGTGCTTTGGATTCCGGCACCTTTTTGCACCCTCTCTTTATTAGGGGAAAAAAATCTAAATGGCAGAGCACTGTATCCTGCAAGTACTTCATTCCACCCACACAGTTCTTTTTCTTTAAAACAGTGGCTTATTCCCAACTGGAAAGGCAGCAGTCTAGCTAGAAGACAGGTTATGTTCAAGAGAGAAAGGAAGGAGATAGCTGAATCATAGCAATTTAACTCTGGCTGGGTAGATGTAAATCCAGCCACTGGTTGCTGCTATCACAAGCATAGTATGATTTTGGATACAGGGAATGGCATATTGTTCTGGGTAATGAAGGTTAGAGGTCAGAGCAGGCTATGAATTTGCCTTTATTGCTTGCACTCCAGCAGGTGCAATATTCATTGCCTCTGTTCCGTGCACAGCCATCTCTAGCATTACTAATGAAATGTCAAATCATATTTTTATTTACTTCCTTTCTTCATCACCTGCAAATAGCCACATTGACAACCCCCAAACCAATCATTTGTGGGTTTCTAAGGAAGCCATCAGTAAAAGTCAGTCATCAGTAAAGAGCAACGCTTTCTGGAAATAAAATAAACAGGTTCATTTAAGGCTTTTCATAAAACAAATGTTGCAACAAAATTAATTTGTCCAGCATTAGTCATCACCCTTTCAGCATGTTAATACTGCTTCTTCTGGAAGAAACCGGATTCTTGAGGGGTTGAAAATATCCTCTGTTACACTCAGAACTCACTAAGGGCAGAAAAGGCACACATCTGAGTGTGTCATATTAACATGCCTCACTGTCCTACATGTCCAAGTCATGCAGGCTGGTTTTGGTCATAGATCAGTTGTTTTTGTTTCCACATGAGTAGCTACTTATACCTGCTGTCTTGTCAAACTCTTTGCTGCAATCAGCAGGAGGATGGCTCTTTTTTCTGTTGATTTGCCTCAGAACCAGGTGGCTTCTAAGGAACATAAACATCTAAGAAGAATAGTCTCTTCAAGAATGTGGTAGAGCCCCCATCACTGGAGTTTTTCAAGATCTGATAGCTCAGAGTGCTAGATAATCCTATTTACGCTCCCTTTCCCTTAAAAGATTGGACCAGATGACCTTTCAAGGTCCTTTCCAACCTAGGCTGTTCTGTAATTCTGTGAAGCAGTATTTGGTTGGTTTCATACCCAAAGTTTCTTGTGTGATGCAGGCTGTGGTAACATAGATGTGGAAATGGATAGATGGAGGAATCTCCTCTAGGCTCACCCCCTCAGCCTCCTTCCTTTTGTTCCTTTCCTCTGGAGTTTGGCTTTTGCTTTTCATGTTGAGAGGTTGTTAGGGAAGAGAGTGCTTTGATTGAAGAGGGTTTCTCGTGAGGCAGAAATTGATGTAGGGCTCTTGGTTACTCCATGGGAGCACTAGATTTGTGCTGTCATGGGCAGGAGTGAACTCACCAGGAGTTATCTCCAGTAGCTGAGACATGAATGTCTTCTCGACATTGAATGGCCTCGTGTACTCATGGGGATGGAAATTTAGCTGGAGCTCTTGGGTAAGACATGTTGCTGTTTTTCCCATCATTTAGCCCCTGAATGTAAATGTTCCAACAGACTGGTGACAATGGGTGGTGTTTGGGGCTCTTGTTTCCTTTGCAGATATGGGACATGAGAAAGGCAGTGTTTTCTCCAAGGACGAAAGCAATCTGTCTATGCCTACAGGTCTCTTTGATTACAATTAATTAATCACAAGTACATGTTAGAACTGTGCCAATCATGCTCTGATCAGAGAAGCACCCAGTCAAAGGACAGACACATAGAGAGAATTCAGAGGAAAGCTAGGCATTATGTTACACTTTGTGGAGGAGCTGTTGCAAGAGCAAATAATATTTTGATCTTTTCAGGGGGGATATTTTAGGGAGCCTACAGAGAATGTCCGCTAGGATTAGAAAAGTGCTTCATAGTTTCTGCTGAAGAGGATGCTCATCGTCCCAGCTTTTCCTTCAACACCTGTTGTTTTTCCAACCTATGCCAATCTAGCTCCTGCTCAGAATTAATGTGGTAGGTAGGAGAGAAGCAACAACTTTCTGTCAAGGTGTGCTGAGGAAGTTCACCTCAGTTATATTTCAAAGCGTCTCAAACTTCTAAATGAAGTACCAGTTTCTTAAAGGCATTTAGACACATCTCGTTTTTTTCTGTTCTGTCCAAGAACATGTAGAACATGGGAGATATTGGATGCTTGTATTCCTCTGGTCTTTTAGCTTCTCTGTCCTGGAAATAGAGTTTTGTTAGGTGGACACTTGAGGAAGAGGAAGCAAAACTTTAATGACCCACTTTGTTGTGACTCATTGGAAAAAGATAGTTTGAGGCTTGCCTACAGCTCCTGCTCAGAAGCAGTGTGTTCTCTTCTTTGAGAGCAAAGCATTAATCTCATAGTTGATAATTTTAAATTTAATGCTTATGAGGGCTTTAAAGATTTATATAGATAATCTGTGTGTCCTTTTGGGGGCAGAATTTCATGATCATTGACCTAAACTGCCTTCCCAATCACTGAGCTGGTCCTCACCATTGCAGAGACATCCCATCAGCTCTGACTTGTCCTCTGATTGGCACATCACAGGCTGGCTTAGGAAGAGACTTAACTACAGGAGAGACTTAAGCACTTACACCCAAGTGCAGACCCATAACTGCCTGCCATTACTCTGAGCACCTGTCCTGGAAAGTTATCAGCAATAGCAGACTTCATCACAAACTCCTTGAGATTCTTGCTTCTGAACGTGGAAACTCTTCTTCTTAGAAGGATTGGAAAAGTCATGGTGTGCTTTTCAGAGAAAGAAGTGTCAGTAATCTGATATTCGGCAAGTTGAAATTTCTGTGGAAATATGACACCTAAAGCACATTCCATGGCACTTTAAGACATTTTTCTTCCAATGATTTTACTCTTCATTAGACAGCTAAATAAATTTCAGGCTCTGGGTCCTAGCACATTAAGTAGTGTTACTAAGGAGAAACAAAATAGGTACATTAACATACCTGTCACGCTCTTATTTACCGTGGAAGTTCCTGTATCTGTGTGCTCAGATTCATCCAAAATCTGGATCCTCTTTGTCCTCAAGGCTTTATTGATGGACCACAGCTGACCTGTTAGCTCACAGAGACAATCAGCATCAATGTCTACAATGCACTTGCTCCCTTTTGAGAGGTGTCTTGCCTAAAGCTTAAAAAACTGAACAAGTGACCTCAACAGACCCTACTTTCTCCAAGTCAGAAGTTTCATGTCCTACATGTCCCATGGCTGGAAAATGAAATAGAATGATAAAACATTAGAGTGATGACCTTTCCATGACAGAAATACTAAAGTTTGAAGTTTGTGTTTTTCCATAGAGGACCAGAATGAATTTCAAAATCTCAGCTTAAAGGGAATATCAGTGTTTGAGACCAGATTTAAATCTTCTGGTTATTTTAGAAAGAAAAATCAAAGATGAAATTTATTTCTCCTCAAAGTGCTTATATGCAGTTCCATTACTAATGTATGATTCTATCAAATTTCAACAGCCTAGGATGATGGGAAAGTGGAATTCAGTTGTGTCAGTCATTCGTCCTGATGAGTACATCTGTATTATCTTACACTGGACTTCTTCAGTGACCAAACTTTGGTGGCTCAGAGGATTGCTTGCTGTGTGGGAGACATCAAAAAATTCAACATTGCAGTACTAGTTCAATGCATTATTTGATACTAAGGACTCTTGCAGAGGTGTGTCTCAGGATGATGGGGAGGGAAACTTTTCTTTTGTGCTTTCCCTCAGGACAGTCAGTTTGGTGGCAACAGCTGCTAAAACTGTTAATCCACCAACTGAATGGTCATATGATTTCACAGAGACCAGCTATTATTCATGTGCAATGTGCTCTTTCTTTCTTTGTCCATGCTCTGGGTTAAGCACATCTGACATCAGTACTGCAGCTGTATTACACCGAACGCTTTATGTTTTAAGGCCTCACTTCTAATTACTGAAAAAAAAAAAGAGATCTCTCTCACGTATATTGGAAAGAGAGAAAGGCTGCAGCCCTACATCAGCTCTGATGAAGTTTTACCTGTTGTTC
Organism: Aphelocoma coerulescens; assembly: GCF_041296385.1. NCBI lineage: Eukaryota > Metazoa > Chordata > Aves > Passeriformes > Corvidae > Aphelocoma > Aphelocoma coerulescens. The sequence goes on along the minus strand of NC_091013.1, from coordinate 103,350,637 downwards.
AGGCTCCCTGTGCTCTGGTCAGCAGCAGACTGCTTACATGTTATACACTGTATTTCTACTGTCTATCAGATTAGTGCAACCCTTTATTCCTAAGACCCAAGACTTTCAAGGTGTTCCATGGACTAGCCATGGTTGGACACATCTACTCTAGGGCTGCCTGTATTGAATGGACCTGAGATGTTCATGTCTTCAGTATCTTGAGATACAGGGATTCTGTAACAAAGGTCAGGGTAAAATGCTCTGGACACGTGGTGTGTGGAGATGGCTATAATTCCTTGGGGGTCATGGGTACAGTAGTGCTGTGTCTGACAGAATGGTTGAGGGAGGCAAGACAATGGCATATAACCACCCCAACGAGAGAGGGAAACAGCTTTCCAGAGCACCAAGGGGAGATAGGAGCACATTACATTGATAGTGCAATCTTTGCATGAGGATTTTGGTACTTTTGGTTAGGACTTCTGGGAAGTTTCAGAACCAGTCTTGGTCTGTGCTAGTGTACAAATCTGGATAGCACAGAAAGGAGAAAGATTGATATTTGCTAGTACCATTTGTATTCTGGTCCTTAGAGGGCTCACTAATCCTCTTCCTTGGCATGAGTGACAGAGGCAGTCAGGAATGCAGAGCTTGTTCTGTAGTATAATAATGACCATCTGATGGATTGAATTGTGGGGGAATGTCTACTGTTTTCTCCAGATCACATGGCAGGGGCCACCATGGGAGATATGTGCTGGGCTGGATGCATCACCAGGCAGTTCTACATGGGCAGCTGTGGTGTCCCTCTGAAAGGCAGCATGCTGTGCACTCTGCCATTCAGTGTCCCTTCCTTCTCTCCTCTGGGAACGTCTTCACAGCCTGTCATAAGGGTGACCAAGGGAAAACCAGATGAATCACTAAAGACACCTCAGAGTTTTTGAAAAAGAAGTGGGTTTTAAAAATACTGAGCTATTAAGTAGCAGTACCCTATGCATTTAAAGCAGAGTTCAACTTTTAGCCATTCCAAGATAGCCCTGCAAGGCAAACACAACACTATTTTCTCCGTACTTCACAAGGAAGGAAATTGCAGCACAAGTGACATAGCTGAAGTTTCAAGCTAGGTGAATATCAGAGAAGGGATTAGTATTTATTCTCCTAACTACCAAAACTGGTGTTTTGTTCTTCAAGGCAACAATGCCTCCAAGGCCTTGTGTGGCAGAATGAACAAAGCTAATGCAACTTTAATAATGTGTATGTATATTTTATGCCTTCACCATAAGGACATGGGTTCCTTAGGCTATATGATTTTGACATATAGTTAAAAGTGGTGCAGATGTAATGCAATGAGATGGTCATGTCATAAAATCTGTAACAGAAGAGTTTTTCCCTCACTGTGCATCTGATTCCGTTCTTAGCATGAAGTATCTGGATTTGGGGTGGGGATATTCCTATTAACATGGATCCGAATTCCTTGAGCTTAAACAAATGTCGATTTTGCTGCCATGCTAGTTTTTTCCCATTTTTTATATCAAAGGTCTTTATTTCTGAACAAATTATACATACTGAAATATGCCAGTCCTTCCTGCTCTGTAACTGTAAGTAAATATGTTTACAATGGGATGTTTTATTTCCTGGCCTGATTGGAGCACAGAGGAGCTTACATATATTATTTTTCTCTTCAGAGTAAAATGTAGCTGGAGATTTTTTGGGAGGAGGTAGTTTTTTCCTCCTCAATGCACGGAGGGAGTTAGGTATTAAAGAGTGTGAGTACACAGATATAAAAGGGGATGTACCCTACTTTCTGTTGCCAGTGTCAGACTTGCTTAACACTGGGTAAAGATCCCTGTGTAATGGCTAGGGAAATATCAACGTGTGGGTGAAATATGTGGGGGAGTCGCCTTTAAATTCAGGATCTGAGTTTCCAAATACAGTTTTCTGGAAAAACACCATCATATTTGGTACTGGTTCTCCAGTGGAGAGTTGTATGTGAAATGGAATGTACAGTAGGGCTCGGGAGCCATTCCTCTCCACCTAGATACAGAGAATGGGATTTCCAAAAGGGACCCCTCAGCGATGCCGGGGTAGGGCAGTAGGTTTGTCAGCTTGCCGAGCCTGTCTGCCGGCGAGGGATCGCTCTGTAGCTGGCATTACATGCGGGGAAGAAATCTTCATGGGTAGGGACATGGGCCATCTAGTGGGGAGAGAAATTCACAGCTGAGAGTATCTCTCATTTCAGTTCCCGGTCTCGCTGCCTCCCCGGTACAGCCTCTGCATGCCAGCACAAGAGTTGTAATAAGGTAAATAATTCTCCTCTATTTCAGGAAGAAACAGTAAAATTTAAGTCAGTTCAAAACAACCAGCGATACTTACACTAATGGCATTCAGAGTGCTCTACTATCAGGAGCCCTTTGCAGAAATCACGACCTGGTTTTGTTCCTTTGCTTCAGACGAAGTGCCCTGCTGATGTGAAAATGAAGCTAGACTCTTATGTGTGTCCCCCGTCCCCTTCCCCCCCCCCCAATATTTCTGTGTCACATCACTTTGGTAAACTACTTGCATTTAGTCCAGGACCTAAAGTGTCAGCTTAGTTTATAAAAGCTGTTTCATAAGTTCACATGGTGGGTTTATGCTGAGCTGTCTTTAAGAGGCACAGGGAACTGACATACATCACATAAAGATATGCATTTGTTTTTTATCAAAGCCTGAGTCTTTACTTTTATTTATTTTTGTTTTTAAGTCTGAAGGTGCTTATAAGGCTGCTTTATGCTAAGTATGAGTTCATTTAAAATTTCTAAAATAGCTTGTCCCCACCCAGCACCCTCTACCCCTCCATTTGATGAGTGCTCCTATAATAAACTCATTGAAACTTGTTCCAAAAGGCAGTGCTTTCACAGGAACAGTACTCAGTCTCATGTAACAAAGATCTATATTAAGATCCATAGACTGAATCTGGATAAAATGCAGTCACTGTGACTGCTGACAGCAAGAAGATCTCCCCTGCCTTGCTGCGCTGAGACACCCATTGCAGGTGAACCCATGTCCCAGATGCTTTGCCTGGAATACAGCTGTATGGAAGAAATAGTGCTGCTGGGAGGGAGGGAAGGAAGGCGCTTCTGTTTCGGGTGCCACATAGAAAAACAATCTACCAAAATTTATTTGCATGAGTAGTTATTGTCTCCCCTCCAGTTGCTATGATCATTAAGCTGCATCATCAGCTTTGATGACTGGGTCCTGCTGCTGGAGTACGGGGCTGACATTGGCCACAATCTGAGGTTGTTGCCTTAGAAGGGGATAACTGTAGCTTTGCTGCCAGTGTAAAGCTAGTCCCACAATGTGCATTCCTCCACCCCCATCCACCTTCTTCCTCCCTGCTCCTAAGTGAGAGGCTAGGAAGCACCTCTTGACTGGCTCCTTCAAGTACAGGAGCCAGGGGCCAAAAGATTCTGTTGCCTGGAGCTGGAGAGGACTCATCATCCAGAGGAGGCAAAGTCCTGGCAGTCTGGATCTTGGGCCTGCTTGGGTCATGGAGAAACTTTCCTTGGACTGCTAGGAGAATAAAACTACACACACAGGGTGGTGGGAAATACCAGAGTTAGTGTTATCCCAGGAAGGGTAAAATAATTTTTGGTGGTGCTGCTGAGACTCTCATAGGGTGTGTGGGCTTCCCACACAATGGGGCAGCCTCCTGTGAGCAGGTCTGTCACTCCAGCCTGCAATGGATGCAATCTGTAGCAAGACAGGTCACCGTGGAGAAAATAAACAGAGCTGGACAGATGAGGATGTTTACTGACAACATGAATGTATTGGGTGGTGATCCCATTTCTAAGAAAAGTCTTCCCCAGCTCTTGCTTTCCACTGAACACTGAAGCCATACAAGATCTGAATAAGGCCCTTGAGCATTTCCCCACTGGCATTGTCCCAGCAGTGCTCTGAAGTAGGAGCAAAATCTAACATGAGCCATCAGGTGGGCAGTTATGATAAGACTTGATTAAGCCTACCAAATCCCCCCAAAAGGAATTACTTATTGATAGCAAAGTTCTTCTCCCACAGTACTTGATTCTTATGGCAATTACTGCTGGTGATTATACAGCAATTGCATGATGCAAATACATGCTTCAAAGCACCAGCCTTTAAGGTAATATTTCCTTATTCATTTTACCGTTCATGAGGGGGGATGGAATGTAGTGAGAACCAGGGAAGCTGGTATTTGATGCTCTGCTGTTATCACAGTCTTTCACGGTTTTGGAGACAGTGTCAGACCATTTAGATCAGTGAGCTCTGCTGCATGGGAATTCCCCTGTGAACTGGTTCCCTCACAGCCTCTCTCACATTCAGGGCTCACTGTGATCCTAGCAAACATAAGCCCTGTCTAACAGGGTCATATATTCAGAAACTTTCCAAGTGGATTCTTGGAAAGTATCTAGTAGATGTGTTCCACTTGTCTGTATATTAGCTTGACCTTATTGCTTGTTTCTGCCTTCACAATATATTCAGGAAATCAAATTATGCAAAGTGCTGGAAATGAAAGCAAACTACAATCCCTGGTTTCATCAATTCCTTAAGAACTTGTGTAATACAAAATATGTGTGTGTCATCCCATAGGCTATGATACTTTTGCCCAGACTCCGGTGCATTTGTGTTTCTGGAAGCGGAGCATCCCACCAAGTATCTGCCACAGTGATTTTCTGCCGTGGAAGCAACGACACAGCCTTTAAACACATCACTTGCATCTCTGCTGCCACCCCAAGACTCAGACTCTGATGGACTAACATCTCTTTTAGAAGCCAAACCACATGTCCGAGTTACTCATGCTGGAGTTGTAGCTCCTGTGAGAAACGAACATCTTTTTCCTCCTGACTGCATCAGCATCAGTAGCCTGGCCCTCAGGACACTTCGACAAAGTGTCCTCTGGAACAGCAGAAAGGAGGCAGGAGATGCTCTTTCACCTTCAGCTGTTCCCAAAGCTGTGTGATACAGCTGCAGCCAGTGCAGCATGATTTCCCAGGATGGAGGCAGAGGGAGTTGTGGCCCCAGAGATGGTGACAGCAGCAGATGAAACCTGTCCTGTTGGCAGGTGCAGGACGGGTGCTGCTGAGGGGTGTGGGCAGGGGCTCGGAGCCTTGCTGTGTTTCCTCGGATGTCCTGCCTCAGGTGAAGGCCCTGAGGCCCTCTGGCCATGGCGGGACCAGAGCTGGCCAAGGCACCAGCCTGGCCTCCTGCTGTGTTCATCTCTCCACCTTGCTTCCCAAAAGGCCATGCCACCCACCGCCCACCTCGGCTGCCCCCACCTCGGGGCCTGGGCAACCCGTGCCCCCCGACATGCCACCGTGGCCCAGCCTTGTAACTCCATTACCTCACTGTGCTGCAGGGCTTGAATGCTGCAATTGTTCCCATCACGCAAAGGCAGGGTGGAAAACAAGGAATTTAACAGGGAAGGCCTGGCCTAAGTTTGTTTTTTATAACTCCAGTTCCATTTTTTTTTAAATGAGTTTTTATTGAAATGCTCAGAGGGGCAGGAAAGACATCTTTGGGGTTTGCATAAAACCCTGACCACCTCCCTTGTCAGGGTTTGATCAAGATACCTCATTGCTTTTCTCAGTCTCTCTGCCTGCATGCTTTAGGAGGTGCAAAAGTGAAATTGTCATTGTTTTTACCATGTCATTGTTTTTACCATGCCATGTTAAAAAACCAGCCCAATAAAGTGATGGGGGGAATCCTAATTATGCTGGCACAAGCATAATTTAATTCAGATTGCTATAACAACAACCAGTGTCCATGCTCTCTGTAATCATGTTAAGGCCTATACACAAAATAATTAGCATCTTTATGTTTGGTAAATAGAGGTCCGCTCCAGGCCAGCCTCAATGAGGACACGGCATTGTTAGAATGCTAGGCCTTTTACAGATTGTGCAGAACAGGCATTGAAAATAAAATGCTGCTGGAAAGGACAAAAGGAGGGCTTGATTATCCAGGAAGCACCTCCACTTGCCTCTTACCCAGTTTTTGTTCCTCCTTCAGAAGAAAAATAATAATTCCTTTATTCAAGCACAACGAATCAAAGGAAACTCCATATAATAGACACACTCTTTGCTCAGTTTCCTTTTCACAGCCAAGCATTATCCAACAGGCTTCTAGAAAGCCAAGGCTGTATTCCTGCAGCCCTGAATCTGACAAAATGCAGGGCTGTTTGTTTATTTATTAAAAGATTCTATGGTCATTTGGCCTGGAACAGACCTGCCAGAATTTCAAGCAGTTCAGAAAAGTCAGAGGATGATTCCACAAGTAATCAAGAGATTTGGTCCAAAGCACCCCAGTAATTTCTGCATTTATGTTTGTATTGGGTTTGCATGGCCTGGGTTTTGGTAGTGGTGGGGCTACAGGGGTGGCTTCTGTGACAAGCTGCCAGAAGCTTCTTGCATGTCCAGCAGAGCCAGTCCCTGCTGGCTGAGACAGACTTGCCACTGGCCAAGGCTGGGCCGATTAGAAATGGTGGCAACACCTCTGTGATAACAGATTGCAAAGGAAGAAAAGAAAGTTGCTGCACAGAAGTAACTGTGACCAGGAAAGAGCAAAATGAGAATATGTGAGAGGAACAACTCTGCAGACCCCAAGGTCGGTGGAGAAGGAGGGACAGGAGGGGCTCCAGGTACCAGAGCTGGGATTCTCCTGCAGCCTGTGGTGCAGACCATGGTGAGGCAGCTGTGCCCACAGAGATCCACAGGGATGCAGAGATCCACCTGCAGCCCATGGAGGAGACCCAGGCCAGAGCAGGTGCGTGCCTAGAGAAGGCTGTGACCGCGTGGGAGCCCCAGGCCAGAACAGGGTCCTGGCAGGGACCTGCAGGCCTGTGAAGAGAGGAACCCACAGCAGAGCAGGTTTCCTGGTAGGATTTGTGACCGTGTGGGGGACCCAACCTGGAGCAGGCTGTGCCTGAAGGACTGCGCCCCGTGGAAGAGTGACCCACATTGCAGCAGTTCACGGAGAACTGTTGCCTGTGAGAGGGACCGCCTGGAGCAGGGGAAGGACTCCACTCCCTGAGCAGCAGCAGAAACATGTGATGAACTGACCATAACCCACATTCCTGCGCCTCCCTGTGTCTCCCTGTCTCTCTGCGTTTCCCTGTGTCTCCGTGTGCCGCTGGTGGGGAGGAGCTAGAGCTGGGAAGGAGGGAGGGGTCGGAGGAATCTGTTTTTAAGATTTATTTCGCTTCTCATTATCCTGCTCTGATTTTGTTGGTAATAAATTCAATTATTATCCCCAAGCTGAGTTTGTTTTGCCTCAATTGATTTGGTGAGTGATCTCTCACTGTCCTTATCTCAACCTATGAACCCTGTATTATATTTTCTCTCCCCTGCCCAGTTGCAGAGGGGAGTGACAGAGACTTTGGTGGGTGCCTGGTGTCCATTGTTGTTACTTACATCTATTTATTTGGAAGCAATCAATGCTTTCCAGTGAAAAATTACCCTACTTTTTATTTGCAGAAAAAGAAGTTACTGCACTTCACTTTTCCAGTATTTTGTAACTGCCACAAAAATCCTTATCCTTCTAGCTTGATTCCAAGATTGAGATAGCGTCTCAGACATTTTACCTTGCAGTTTTTATAAGCAGAAACTATTAGCTAATAACATTAAGAAAGTGTAATCAATTAAATTGCTTGAAGTTCTCTGGAAACTCTCACTAAGAAAGCTACACTGAGGTCCATTAGACACATTATTGAAATTTCAGCTGTATCTAATCAGTCTAGTATGCATGTGTTTCAGTGCAACGAAGCTGGTCTGCTCCATCAAATTGAGAAACAATTCATTCAGTCAGATGGGATCATATGTATTAACATCAACAACCTGTAGACCGGCCTGGCATATGGATACTGTTGAGCGCAGAGTTTAGGATATTTCAACAGCATTAACTATGTGCTTCTCTGGATCATGGAAAAAAACCTCTTTTCCTTTAGGAGGGACAAGTGCACTTCGCCCCATAGAGGTCCTCTCTCCTTCCTGTGCCATGTTCCTGATGCAGCGAAGTTTCTTGGGAAAACTCAAGCATAGTCCCCTTATCTGTAGTTCTTATACCTCTCTTTTTTCTTTCTAAAATATTCTCGAAATTTTAAAATTTTTTGGGGGGGGATGGTTAATCTCTAGTCTCCTATGCTTGGTAATTTCACTCCAAATGTAATACTGAGTGCAATTAAAGAGGGACAATGATGGCAGGGCAGAGCTCCCTTCCTCTAAGGACACTTTTTCTATAGAACAACCTTAAGAAACCTCCCTATGAATCTCTGCCTGCCCAACCAAAGCTTTGTTTATTTGCTGCCTTCTGAAAGTTGGTGAAAGCCAGAAGGTCGAGGAAGGGGATCCCGCCCCTCTACTCAGCCCTAGTGAGGCCACAGCTGGAGTGCTGTGCCCAGTTCTGAGCTCCTCAGGACAAGACAGACAAGAAGCTACTGTAGAGGATCCAGTGGAGGCCACAAAGATGATCTGGGGTCTGGAGCATCTCTTATGAGGAGAGACTGTGGGAGCTGGGGCTGTTTAGTCCAGAGAAGGGAAGACTGAGAGGGGATCTCAATAACACAGACAAATATCTCAAAGGTGTCAGGAGGGTGGTGCCAGACTCTTTTGAGTGGTGCCCAGTGACAGGACAAGGAGCAGTGGCCATAAACTGAAACACAAGAAGTTTCACCTTATAGTGAGGAGGAACTTCTTTATGCTGAGAGGGGCAGAGCAATGGAACAGGCTGCTCAGGGAGGTCATTGAGCCTCCCTGTCTGGAGACATTCAAAACCCACCTAGACGAGTCCTGTGTAATCTGCTCTAGGGGGAGGTGGACTGGATGATTTCCAGAGGTTCCTTCCAACACTAAAAATTTTGCGATTCTGTGAAAGTTTATGGACAAATGTGAATTTTTGTAAGTGTATGTAACAGAACCATTTGGGGCATTTCCAGGTAGGATGGGACAATACTTCCTCAACCAAGCTAGAAAAAGCTCAAATTACACTTTCAAGTTATTCCACATAAAAACAAACAGACAAAGTCCCCACAAAAAAAAAACCCCAACCAAAGACTAAAAAAGGCTTTTAAAAAGTGAAATTGTGTTTTGGTTGGTTTTTTTTTTTTAATATATAAATTTGTGTTATCTCAATTTGTTTTGAAGGCAAAAGGCTTTGCTTTTAGAGTTCACAGAAAAAAAATTCCTCTTTTGTTTATTTGGTTTGGGGTTTGTTTTGTTTTTTTTTTTTTCAAATATATTTTGCTTTGCAATAAACCAAACCAAAGCCAGAGGATAGCTATTCAGGCAGCGGCACTCTCACTCCCCGGTTAGAGGTTCGCCCCCCGCGCTCCCCCGTGCGCGCTCCGGGTAGCGGCGCTGCCCCGCCCCCGGCTGTGAACGCGCAGCGGCAGCGGAGCCCTGCAGGTGCCGCGGCGGCCGCCAGAGGGCCCCGCCGGAGAGCTCCCGCTTCTGGGAATGGGATCCCGCTTCTGGGAATGGGATCCCGCTTCTGGGAATGGGACCCCGCTTCCCGCTGCGAGTCACGAACCTCGCCAGGGCTGCCTCACACCCCGCTCGGAGCGGGCATGCTTCGACAAGAGCCCGTGGTTGGCCGGATTTCAGTAAAAGCCTCAGACGAAAAGCGCGGGTGGCACTGAGAGGGTTACGAGTGGGGCACTGCCGCACCTGCAGAAGTCAGGGTTTGAAATGTGGATGTGAGAATGGATCTCCACAACTGTTTCTCTGAAGGAGAAGGATTACAGATGGTGGAATGCACTTACCAGTAGCAAATCTGACCTGATTGGTGCTATTTCCCTTTTGTGGCTGGAGTGATTCTATACCATTTAAACTGCCAAACTAAAGAGGAGATAGATTTTTCCCTTTATTTGATTCTTTCTTCTAGTTATATGTAATTTCAGAGTCCACATCTCTTCTGGACTGCCCACCCTGCAGAGATGTCCTTGAATCCTCGGGGCTGCTGACAGCAGTGACACAAGTGCTGTGCCAAGACCTGGGGGTTTTCCCGGACCTGCTTTCACGCCTATAGGGTTTTGCAGATCAAATCAACTTGGAAGAGTTAAGTTAGAATGGAATTCACCCCTACACAAACCCGTTGCTTACTGCTTGCTTCAAAAATCCCATTCTGCATATTTGGTGGTTTACACACATCATCCAGAGGTTGGTGATGGGCCAGATCTGAAAGTCAGATGTTCTGGAAGAGATGCTATCCCAGGGGAATTACTGTAAAGCTTCCTATAGGCATTGCTTTGCAATTTTTTGGGAATGCAGTCAAGTCTCATTGTTCAGCACTCTGTGGTGTGGTCAGGACTCACTTTATTAACAGCTGCATTCTTGCTGTCCTTTCCACTCTGCTATATAACAATCGGACATACTGTTGTTTTTATTATTTGTACTGTACTGGGCCTGAAAATCACACCTCTGTTTGGGGTTACAGCTAGCTAGGACTCTTTTGTTGAAATGCAAATGTGTCACAGTTTGCAGGTTTATTGAAGCCAAAGTTTTTTGTCAGTGCAGCATGCTGCAGTGTCTTCCACGTTTCAGCAGGAAATGGTGTATCACATGTGGGACTCCCCGGGCAGGACTCCCTGGGGCAAGAGGATGATGCATGAGAGATGGCATCCAGCACTTCAGCTGAAAAGCAGAGATGTTCTGAAAAACACCTCCTGAAAAATGTCCATTTCACAAAGGAATGCTTGGGAGACTTGGTTCGGCTACAAGTGAGAATGTGCAGAGGTCTGGAGAGTTGTCATGTCCTTACTCTGTCCCCATGGCTCTCTGGAGCGTGTGGCACCCGACAGGGTGCAGAGAAGGGGCAAGCCTGGCTTCTCTGCCGTGCTGGGGACCTGAGGCAGCACAACAGAAGGGTGGGAGAGCAGCACTGCTATTCCCACTGAGCACTGCACAGCTCCTCTCTGCCTGGCAAAGCGGCAGGATTTCTGCTGATGATTTGCTCTGTGTGTCACCATGAAAAACTATTTGCAGCTCTCGTTACACTCCATTCATCTTCCAACAGAAAAAACCATTCTTCTGCCTTCCTGTAATGCTCAAAACTGCAGGCAGCAGTGGCTGAAGTAGTTCACCACTATCTTCCTGCAAAAGGCAGGAATGCAAATTAATGTACGCATCTGGTCAGAAAACATCCCGTCAGCCTGGCTTAGATCTCAGTGATCATTTTTGTACCATTTACCAATGATCTGCTTTCAGAAATGTCTGGATAGTGCTATTATCATACAGACTCTTACTGCTCCTCTATTTATTATTTTTCCCTGAATGACTAAAATAAACATTTCAGAAAAACGTGTCAATATAATCTATTGTGGAGAACTATTCCTTTTGCTTAAGTTGCCATTTGAAGAACTTTCTTTACAATGACTGAAAGTTACAGGAAAGTATATGACTTCAGAAGGTATTTGCCTCTTTTTATGTATATTTTTTCTTTTCTTATGTAGCAAAAGTTTCTTAAAGCACTACTGAACTACTTAATTTCATCATATCTCCAGCTCTCACGGTGTCGCATAGGCAAATCCAGAAAAAACAGGAAAGAAAGCTTTTCCAGGCTCATTTCACAGATGCTCTCCCATTTTTCTGTTGCAAGAATTAAAGACAAAAGTGCTCACTCTTCTCTTAATCATTTACTGTTTTCCACAGCTGCCACACTGCCTCCAGCCCAGCGCTCCTACTGCCAAGATCTCCGTGTAGGAAATTCACAGCGATCCTCTACTCATTCTCACGGTTTGCCTTCAGACTTCACCCGCAGGAGGAGCAGGGGCCGGTGCAGCGCTCGCAGAGGCAGACCTACATGTGGCAGGGAATTTGTCCCCAGTGAGGACACGGCAGCGCCAGAGCCCTGGGCGATGCGGAGCGCAGCCTGCCGGGAAGCGCAGCCTGCCGGGAAGCGCAGCGCAGCTGCTCGGCGGGACGCGGCTCTCCCGGCTTGGCTCTCCCGTGCTCGCATAGGTGGAGCTTATCCTTTTCTAAAGCAGGAAGGAATGTTTTTCGTCCTGTACAAACCATGCCTGAGGACACATGGCAAAACCATACGTTGTCCACCCTCCCCCACTTCCTCGCACGCCAGTCTTGAGGTGTCTTCTCCTCTGTAATTAGGTTAAGTAGCTCTTGCAGAATGAGCTGAGAGCAGAGCTGGAACATGGAGACACCTAAGGTCGGTTAAGGTTATTAGGCTTTAGCAGCATTGCTGCAGGAGGAATGTGTCCCTCACATTTTTTTCCTTTCAGCAAATCCTCGTGGATTGCCTTTAAAGACAGAAAATTTTATGTTAGAGGAGTGAGAAAGCTGCTTTCAGGAATCAGCAGACTCTCTTACTCAAATGAGAGAGCAATGTTTCCCTGCAGGTCTCTGCTCTGGCTCCCCTGCCCATTATAGGTCCTTGCCTTTAGTGTATATTTTGGCAATTGTGCCTTACTGCAGTTTCAAAACAAAAATCTCTTTACAATGTGTATGTGTATGTGCACAAAACATGCACTTCAGTAACTCATTGCTTGCTGCTAGTGTGTATATATGGAATAGTTCCAAAAGACAGGCATTCCTCTCTTCAGAAAGACCTTCTGAAAAGCTTATTTCAGATGGTACTGATCTCTGGAGGTGTAATTCTGGAGGTGATGGGGAGCTCTGAGTGGAAAGTGCTGCTAATGTGGCACTCACTGAGTTGCCAGGATGCAGATTCCTCAGCATCATGGTGCTTGTTTGCAGCTGAATAGAGCAACTCTAAAATACAGCAGTGGGCAGATCAGGCTCCAGCAGCAAGGTCCCTGGTGACTTCTTCCACTTGTAGTAGAATGAACACTTTGCCTTTCTGCAGCAACCCCCTTCAGGCTCTTTCTCACATGACTGAGTGAGAAGGTGGTTCCCAGCAGCAGCCAGCACTGTGTGAGAGAAAACTACAGAACTGCTCACCCAGAATAAACCCTTGTCCAACAATTTCAACCCCTTCTTCATCTCTTCATCTTCAAACAGAGACTTGCAGCTGTCTGAAGAGGGGAACATGTTTGCTTTGGGTTGAAATGTATTCCCAAGAAATCATGTGGCTAAAGATGATCCTGCCAGATGTTAATCTGAGATATTACTCAGGTATTAGTGACTATAACCAATAGGGGGTCCAATAAAGCCCATGAAAAGACCTGGTCTGTACTGGGAGCACAGTCTCTCTGCTTAGTGAGGGCAGAGTCCTGGGGCAGAAAAGGCTGGTATGCCTCAGGGGCACCTCATAAAATACTCTGATGCTCTCTACAACTGAGCAATGAGCTGCAAGAATGTTTTATCAGGACTTGAGAATTTCCACGCTGGCTCCTCTGCCCTCCTATTTTGACAACTAAATGAGATTAAAAGTTCACTCATGAATTTCAATGATGAAGCCAACCACCTCATTTCGAAGAGGTTGCAGTGAATTAGATTAGCAGAGGGACAAGGTAAAGAGAGGCTTACAGCTGTAATTAAGTGAGCAAGGAACTTAAGAAAGGAAGGTTAGGGAGGTTTGTGCTTGAGTGGAAATAGGCCATGACTGCTGCTGCAGCACTACGCGTAAAGCTTTACATTCAGGAGAGTCAACCTCAGCTGGCACCTTTTGTGCCACCACACTGAGCCTACTCATTTGTCCAAAACTTAAAACTGACCAGCCAAGGGTGCTTTGTAGTGAACATGCAATGGATTTGGCAAGGGGAAATATTGAGCTGAGCGAAAGAGGAGGCTTGGGTGGAAGTGGTGACTTTGGAAAGTCTAACAGTGCTCAAGAAGAAGTAGCAGTGGGAAGGTATTTTCTGGACTGTGGATACTGAGCAATACTTCATTCTGGTTGCAGCTCAGCATCTGAGTAAATGGAATAATCTCATTGTTTTCTGTATGAGCATATGGTTATCAGTAAAGCTCGGGGAGGACAGAGTGCAAACTCCCATGGAAAGTGAAATACTTGCATTTCATTGCAAGTCACAGCCTGTAAATGAATTGGTTGCTTTCATATTCAAAGTGTTAAAAACCCAGTATCCTTAAGCTTTCTGAATATCTGAGAAATCAACATAACATGAAAAAATCTCTGCATACTTTGGTTAAAAATCATAGTGGTGAGAGCACATGGGCAAGGAAGAAGATAAATAATGAGAAGCGGGCAATGAAAACAAAAGAGTGACAGGATGGAGTAAAGGGTAAAAGACAGGTCAAGTGCTGGAGCTGGTTCCATAGTAAAACTCCAGGTTCTGGAATAATGAACTAATACTTAGGTTTTTTCTGCTTGGAAACTTCTGTTTCTCTTTGTTTGCAAACATTTAAATAGCTGTGGCATAGTCATGAAAATGTTTATAAATCCAAAGCTTCATAAATCTACAGGAGATGTAAGTCATTTGTCATCTGCTATTTGCTAGTCTCTTATAAAAATGTCAGTCATCCAAGCAGGGTTTGGCTGGGATAGCCAAATTCAAATAGGAAATACTTAATAGGGACTAATTCAGGAACTGACAGCCAAGACAATCTGCTTTCTTTGAACACATGCTTTTTCTTAAGAAAGGCCAGGATGACCTAATGTCTGGGCATTATAGATGGCAGCGACATGGCAAGAGGCCTCCCTTCACTTAAACAGGGCTTACCATACCTTGCAGTGTGTCTGGAGCTGATACCTTGTCCTGCTGCTGCTTTGGCCCTTTTCTTCAAAGTGCACCTGGGCAATAGCAAAATGTTCCTCAGGGAGAAAAAGGCAAAACAGCAACTCCCTGACCTCAGGAGTGAAAACAGTGATACAACACTCTCCCCTCTCCCTGCTGCCTTCATCTCTCATGTGATGCTTTTTGCAGCAAATCTCATTTGGAAAAAAAAAATGAAGGGCATTTTCCTCCTTGAGGGTGTGTTTGAAGCCAAAGGCAAAGCCAGAGTACTGCCCTGCTTGGAGCACATGGAGCTTGGCTGGCCCTATTCCAGCACAGGACAGGGGCACATGGTGCCAGCCTGGGACCTCTGCTGGGCCATGGGGCTTGGACATGCCTTGTGCTTGTCACCAGCCCACACCCAGAGCAGTCACACACGGCACTGTGGTGTCACAGACCTGGCCGGAGTGCGCTTGTTCACATCCCATACCCCTCGGGGCTCCTGCAGTCCCAGGACAGGACACAGGGAATCCATCAGGATGGGAAAAAGAAAGTGTTGAGTTGTGAGCTGCAATAGCACCAAAGATACATTTTTGTTCAGAGCTGTGCTGGGCTTTGTTATTCTGCAAACAATTTAAAGCAGCAGGAGATCAGGGTGGCACTTGCTGGACTCCAGGACTTTCTGCTTTACATATGCGATCTTTTCAACACAAATGAAGGGGCTCCCTCCAGAGGTCTTGCCACTGCTTTCCGGCACAAATCCCATTTTTGACTGATTCAGTTACATGCTGTGGTTTACCCGGGTTTTACAAGGCTGGGCATGGATGGAGGATAAGGTGGAAGGTCTCAGGAGCCCTTTTGCTTTATTATAGATAAAGTGTAGGATGTTACTTTCACAGCGCTATGTGGATTCCCGCAGCAACACTTTCAGTAACACTTGCAAACCCCTGTGCATGAAGTAGTCAAGCAAAATTTACATTACAATATTTTGCTATGGAAGTGTATTAGCAGTAATTGCTGTTAAATGAGGTGGGAGCATTTTAAGATAACGATTTCTGTGGGGTGAAGAACCCAAGGAAGAAGATCTTTTTGTGGCCTAAGACTGGCACAATATGGAGAAGTGCTCTAAATAATAAGCTGACAGAGAGGTTAATCTGTGACAGAGCTATTCTCCTTTGCTCAGCTGCAAACCCATGTGTATAGGACTCTGAGGAGCAGCATGGGTTTCCAATGGTTGGCTGATGCTCCCTGTGCCAGGATGAGAGTGAAGTATTGCGATAAAAACCACTGTAGACCAAATAAATTACTGAACACTTCCTATCCTCCTACCTCTCCAGTGGATATTTTTGAGAATGTCTTGCTGACTGTAGGAAAAATACAAAGAAAGTAATTTTCATTTTGTACTGATTTTCTTTGCACTGCTTATTTGGAAAAAGACAACCAGTTTGTTTTTTTTCTTTAAAGATCATTATTAGTGGTTTTTAGCACCACAGAGTTACATTTGTACATCAGGACCACAGCACATTAGGTCTGGGGTGACCTCATTCCAGTGATGTGATCCAGTCTATAAAGAGCAACAGACTTTGCTGGGAGGCCACATGTGGCATGGTTTTTTAGAAACTGAATTTCCTCATCCACACTAACTTGGACTAAAAGTACGTAACATTCTGGCTAGACAACAGAAATAACTAACAATCCTCTTCTCTTGGATGGCAAATTTACTACCTTTAGGAATGACACAAACAAACAAAAACAAACAAACAAGTTGTAGTTCCCTTTCCTCAGTACCATCCTTGGACTTCTGCCTGAATCCTTCCAGTCTGGATAACTCCTGCTGGCACTCCGGGCAGCACTTGCCCACGTGGTGTGTCTGAATTGCTGCTGATGGCATGGTGAGATAAGATATGCACCAATATTTCCAAGAGATTAGGAGTAACTTTGCTCCACTGCTAGTTACTCACCCTTGAATTCTTCTTATATGAGGCATAATGAAATAAAATAATTTTTGAAAGAGATTATTCACGATAAAAGCAAAATTATCCATTTGTGTGTGTTTTAAAATGTGAAGGTAGATGACTTTCATTTGCCATTTTTCAATGATCAGATCTGTGGTAGCTGGAGCATTAAAGCACCACAGGTCATATGATCATAGGAAATAGGATCACCTCATCTATTCCCTGCTCACCCAGGTTAGAATGTCATTCCTAGCAGATAGTTCACTTACAGATCTGTAAAAACCTGATTTTGAGACTTCAAAGCTGTTTCAGGCAGCCTCTTCACATATTTCATAATCCCCACCAGTTACTGCACCTGTCAAAGAGGACAGGAAATGTTTTTCTCATGCCACAAATATTTGGGAGATGTGGTGGGTTGACCTCAGCCAAACAAATCAGCAGCCACTTGCTCACCCTCCCCAGCAGGGAGAGAGCAGGAAGAATGAGAGTGATAAAATGTGTGGGTTGAGGTAAAGACAGGTATTTATATATAAAGACACTCATATTTGCCTGCAATTACTCTTAGAGGCAAAAGAAGCAGGACTTGTGAAATTAATTTATTGCCAATTAACATAAACATTTAATTGCTTATCCAGGTACTGTGAAACAAGGCAGACAAACATTTCAATACTTAGGGGAAAGGCTTTTCCTTTGCTTTCCCAGTCTCACCTTCACTCCAGACACCTCTTCTCTTTCCTCTCTTGTCTCCACTCCCCTTGTTATTGCTGCAGGTTGCACTCACTCCCTTTCATGAGGCAGTACAGGAGCTGTGGGTCTGGGCACAATAGTTTCTTTCTGCTATTCTTTGTTTCTCACTCTTTTCTTCGGCTGCTCCTTCCTTATGCTTTCTTTAATCCTCCAACAGGGTCTTTCATGGGGTTCAGGACCTGCCCTGTCATGGATTATCCACAGGCCACAGTCACTTTTGGGGGTGTTACCAGCTCTGTCATGCAGTGCCTGATACTCCTCTGCCTTGTTCTTCCCTCTTTCTCAGCTTTTACCAGCCTTCATTAAATATTTCACAGAAGAGCCCTTGGTCAGTTCAGAGGAGCCACCTTGCGGTGGTACCGCAGTCAGACCTCGCTGCTCCTCATAGGGGTAAAAGCACACCCAAGACAGAAGAGTTCAACCATTTTCCATTCCATGACTGAATGAAGTGGACTTTAATATTTTGGTACACAGAACAGCAGAAAGTGAGACTCACTCACGCTCAAACAGCCAAGAACAGGTTGGCTGCTGTCACAGAGCAGAGATGCTCACCTGAGTGTCTTAATTCTCAAACACCTTAACCTGCAAGCTACCTAAACTCGGACTTTTGGGGTGGAAAAAGGTGCTAGAGACAGGAGTGATTTTCATCTCTTGATCACGGGTAGAATACCAACATTTTCCAAAGGAAAACATCTTTTTTGAAAAATCCTGATCTGTTTTCAAACCAAGCATGTTTTTGGAGGAATCACCATAGCAATTCCCACAGGAGAAGGTTGCTGATCTATCTCCACTGCTGAAGGATAGGGCAAGTGAATGCCATCATGAAACGAGTGCCTCTTCAATCTCAAGGTCTGCCTCCAAGCAGTTGGGATGATGGCAGTAATTGTGTCAAGGTTTGTCAGGGTGGTTGAAGGATTTTGATTTGTATTGCTTTACTGGAATGGTGAAGAACAGTCCTTACCCCATGAAAGCATATTCCTGATGACATAATCCCCTCAAGGGCTTTTTGACAGTTTTAAACACACATATTCTGACCCTTAGTGAGCGTGCATTGGTGTAGGTCCACTGCAGCCAACACATCTCTATGAAAAGGTGAAGTGTGTGTAAAGTAAAGAGTGGAAATA
Organism: Aphelocoma coerulescens; assembly: GCF_041296385.1. Taxonomy (NCBI): domain Eukaryota; kingdom Metazoa; phylum Chordata; class Aves; order Passeriformes; family Corvidae; genus Aphelocoma; species Aphelocoma coerulescens. The sequence continues at coordinate 103,332,248 of NC_091013.1, read as the reverse complement.
ATACTAAAACAAAATTGTTTGAAGGGCTCCAATACTCATCTAAAGCCATGCAGATTTTTTTTGACATAAGTACTCTAATTTCACTGGAGCTGTTACAGTAAGAGGACCTCAGAGTCTTGTATCTTGTACTTGTAGGTAGAATTGGCAGTAGATTCCATGTATTGTAATGACAGATGAAGCAAATACACGCCCATTTCAATCCCCAGGGTAATATATTTCTCTTGGGAAACCAATGCAATATTAGAAAAGTATGATTTTTATAAGCCTATAATTACATTTTTGCACAGCTTTATTTCCCCAGGGTTGAATTCACATTTATTGGATTACCAAAGTAATTCAGAGCGATGTCACACTGTTACAGGATAAATTCCAGGTGGCCAAGGCTACTTCAGCAGAGGGAACTACTTGATTGTCTGCTTTGAATCCCCAGAAACTTAGAAAGACTCCAAAGCTGAAGTACCAACTTTTCTATTTCTCTTTACTTGAATGTGTCCTCACTGTGACACTGTAAGCAGACCGCACAAAAAGTTTGCCATTTCATGAAAAGAAATCTTCAAAGTGTCAGAAGTTTGACAGCAAGTCCTTTATGGCTTAAAAATCTTTACAGATTTATCAAAAAATTCTAGGAAATACAGGATTGGTATTTTTGCTTTCTCCCTCTAAGTCTTATAAGGTTTGTGAATTGGCCTCAACTTCTGATATGCTCTGCCTTATTTTTCTTACTTCAAATCTCTTTCTTATCTAGGTCTGTGGTTTGATATCAATACAGAATTAAATCCGAGTGACACATTTTCCAAACTCCCAAAATGTTGAATCACCACAATATTCAAACATCATATCTGTGAAAGAGCATCTTTATCTTAGGAGCCAGAAAGCTACATCACTCAGCAGCACATCCTGAGATACTCAGGATGCTGTAAAGAAATAAATCTGCATCTCTAGAGTGCGGAAAACACAACTCTATCCTTACTGCCATACATTTCTCTGAAATTTAAGTTGTAGCCATCCACAGAACACCACACTGATCCAAATTAATTTCTCTATAGATCATTGTGAAAGAGGCACCAGTGCTTGATGCAGCTCAGCACACAAAATGAGATGTCTCGGAGAGCCTGCAGTTCAAAATACAAAGGAAGTAGCTGAGAAGCTGGAAAGACTGTTTTGTTTTCTTTTTGCGTTTCTTTTTCTCTCTTTTTAATTGATGGTATTAGCTTACTTCTCAAAGGAATCACAGCAAGGATGAGTCATTGGCAAAAGGAGGGAATGGCACAGTGGAGAAATGGATCTGCCTTTTCAGCAGAGTATTGCAGGCTAGACTAAATGATGGGGAAGATCGTTCACTGGTTAAGGGGCTTTCCACAGAAAGGACATGCAACAGGCTTCTGTCATTGGGAAGAACACAGGCTGTACTACAGCTCTCAGGAGGCTTTCCTGCTGCCCCATACAAGCTGAGCATTCCCACAGGCACAGGTGGAGAGCAGGGGATGCTGTCTGGGGATGCAGTTTGCGGCCAGGATGTTGGCAGGTGTTGGGAGGGATTTACTGCACTGGGACCACCAGAGACCATGTTCCCTGTGCCCAGCATCCCAGAGCAGAGAAAGCAGAGGGAGGGAGGGGGCAGAAGCTTGTGGGAGTTTAAAGCAGCCAGGAGCCCACAATGGAAGGCAGGGAGTGTAGTGAGGTCAGAGGAGAAGAAATCACGGGTGGGTACCAGCCTGTGCTAAATATGCATGGCTGCCAGCAGTGCTGCAATGCTCACATTGCTGAGCACATTCTTGATAAGCAACATCTTGGAAGGTTCTGCAAGTTTCTGCTCCATAAGCAGAAGAACAAAGCCTAACCTATTACATAAATCTCTTCAGAGTATATCAGGCACAGAGATTGTGAGCAATATGCATAATTTGACCTTGAAACTGCTACCACATCCTCTAACGAAAGCATACTCTTGGCAGTTAGCTGCAGTGGGACCTGAAGTTAGATGAAGTGGGATCAACATCTTAAGGATGATGCAGATGCTCACACAACACACTGACAAGGTGCATCTCATTATCATTGAAGTGCCAACAGTAAATGCCTATATTCCTTGTGTTAAAAGGATGCTCTCCTGCATTTCTTATCACTTATTTGAATGACTGTAGTTATATTCTAAGATGCCAGCCCAATGTCAGGTTGTAAAAAGTCAGCTGCCTTTGGAATAAAAGGAGAGTGACAGTTTGCATTACTGTCATTATTAAAGCAGGGAGACACACAGAACAGCAGACTGGAAGGGTAGTTAAGGCCTCTACCACTGCAGCAATAAACGGTTTTGGAGACAGATTAAAAAAACCTTTAAAATAAGTCCCTGGGAGGGACTGTGCTTGTACACAACAGAAGAGGAAAACTGTACATATCCAGCCTCATGATGTAATACCACAACCTTACCATGAAAGAGTCACCTCAAAATCTCCAGTTCAGTTCATACAAAGCTGTGTGTGAAAAGCTCTGTAATGCAAACTATTACTGTGTTTTGTGAGATCTTCCCTTTTCAGCCAGGGAAGTCAAAGCTGAATGAATCATGAACAAAACCTGGAAATTCCCCAAGTATATGCATCATCACCAGGCCCAGTCACAAACCATCTGGATACTGTTGATGATTAACCCTCTCTGGTCAGAAAGCCCTGTCCTTGAGTCAACTGCCGGTGTACCTTTGGTAAGACTTTATGGATCTGAAACCCTGAATTTTAGGAAAGATGGATCCGAAATATCATTTGCAGCCACTATCTCAGAGAAGAGCAATGATATTTGTCCTGCAGGTGTGAAAAGGGATGGAAGGATTTGGCCACTTTAGCAAAGTGAAAGAGAATAGCTTGATTGCTGTAGAGAAAGGAAAAAGGGAAAGAGCCGCTTAAGCTGCAGAGATGAGGACAAATAGATACCTGTGATCCATAGCTGTGCCTAGACCAGGAACTGGAAGATACCTAACTTTCTTTGCTCTCTGCTGCTAGTTGCTGTGAAGATGTAATCTGATACTCTGGGAAGGGCATTACAGGGGTTTTTGTCCATAACTACAAGGGACTACTCTGCCCTTTGCTATTAATTCTGTCTGGTGTGTCAAAATACTACAGCATCTACATTTGAAAAAGCTGGTGACTGAAAAAATAATGCAGACTTGTGAGTTTCTACAAGAAACCTGGGGCTTTCTGGGGTATGCCCAGGTCTTGTAACACAGAGAAGCAAGCTGGTGAGCAAAGGAGAGAAGTGCTAGTTTGAAGCACTGCACTGCATGTATTTGACTTATGAAATCATTCTTGTTTTGACTGTGTGCTGTTGAGGTCTTACCTTAACTTAGTGCCAGGAGAGAAGCAAAATTATTATCTCCTGTTCCTGGGAATCTACACTTAAAGGAACAAGAGTGATTAAAGAAAATGAAATTAGATATTTAGCAATGACACCCTGTCATGGTTTAGCATGACATAAAGTATGGTCAGCATATTGGTTCGCATAACCTCTCAGGATAGTTGGACAAATGTCTCTGTCTGACTGCAGGTGCTGGGTCTTGCTCCAATGTGTGTTTTGAGCAAGGACAAGCAGTAGCTCAAAATGTCACTTTGACAGGTAAAGGGCAGCCCATTAATTTAAACCTGGGAAACGTGAATGAAATTGCTTCTGGTCTACAACTTTGACTGAAAATGAGGTGTTGTTTCAGCTGTTGTTTCTTGGTCTGAAAGTGTCTGCAGTCTATGGGGGATTCCAGGGTTATGATGAGGCTACAAAAACCTGGCGACAACCCCCGTCCATTTTAGAGGAAAGCGTTTTAATGAGACAGATCTGAACAATTTTGTTCAGGGAACACTTGATGACTGGCCAGCAGAAAGCAGAAAGCATGCAACAATAAGCATCAGCATCATGACCACAACCTTCTCCCCCACTGCTGAAACACAGAGCTATAAATGTCACCTCTGTGGAGTTCTACTTACCAGTCTGTGTGAGAAACGGGCCCCTAAGGAGCAGCATTGCTGTTCACCTATGTAAATTCTCACAGGAAGAAGCGAGGAAGGCTGGCTGTGTGACACTGCACCATAGTCACTGCCAGGCTCAGAAGGCTTTGGAAGAACTGTGTTTTCACAGGAAACTCTATTTTGCTTTCCACAGGCTGCTTGAACAAAAATAGAATCAACTTATGGCCTCCAATTTTTTCCCACAGCTAGGAAAAGCAGCGGCAGGCTTCCTAGAGGAGCATGTGCAGCCTGCAAATGTCACAACTCCTAGCATGAAACAGGGAGCTTGCTTTCCTGTCTTCCCATATATTTTTATTAATGCAAAGAGAAGATGCATTTAGCAAGTTAGCCTGGAAAAGAGGAGTCTCTATCCCAAACTACAGTAATGTGTGGAGTTGCTTTTTAAAAGCCTATGTAGCCTTAGAGTTTGATTCAAAGAACACTACCCACTCCAAAGGCCATTGAACAGGGACCATAAAGGTAGAATTATACAAATTCTTAAAACAAAAATATCCATTTGTCCTCTTTGAGTATTGGATGGTATCAAAGTGTTTTTCCTCCTTTTTCTCTCCTCAGTCATTTTAATGAATCTGCCAAAAATAGGTTTGTGCATTGGTGTGCAAAAGGCAAAACCAACTTCCAGTAATATAAATCCAAATCCAAGTGGATGACAAAGTTGTGGGGGTAAAAATTTAACAGAGAATATTTATAAAAGCGCCATAACAGGAAGGCATAATTTCTGCTCTCAGTCTTTCATCGGGGAAGCCAAGCTGGATGCAGGCGTTGGAGTGTGAATTGACTGCAGGCCTTCCTAAGAGCAACACTGGCTGAAGGGGAAGAGCCTGGTTTTCAGGATTAGGAGATGTGCATGTTCAGGTCAAGATGGGCAAAGCACACAGCTCCCAGCTGCACAAACCCCTCCAGTAAGCTGCAGCAACCTGGGAGCTCCTGCTTTCCACTACAGTGAACTCCACACAAGTTACACCACCGGCAGCTGGAATGTTGCAGCATTAATGGCACAGAAAGCAAACTCCTTTAAAAAGCATGTGGTCCATAGGTGACAGCTCCCACAGTAAAAGCAAAGATATGCTTATAGACTCTCTGAGTGCCTGTGAGCTCCAAAAGCTTTCCTGTTTTATGAGTTAATCTTATAGAGCATATTATATATACATCTACTACATACCTCTACTTACCAAACTTGCCTTTTTTTGTTTCTTCAGGCTTTTATCACTGCTAACACAGCATGTCTACCAGCAATATCTGGTTACCTTTAAGCAACATAGGCATATAATTGTTTAGAGTCATTCTGTGAAGTTTGTTCTTCTTCTGTGTTATCAGTAACACATGCTGTTCAGCACAGCTGAATTTCCTTTTTCAGTTATCCAGTCAGGAAGTAAGTACAATAACAAGTGATGTATATGATAATTTCCATGTCCTTGAACTAAACAACTTGTAAACATCTAATTAATGGGGAATTATTCCCTACATCAATACTGAAGCCTGAAAAGGCACAGGATAATGTCCTCCCTTGTGCTCTTATTTCCCTAAACTTTTCCTAAAATTCTCTGCATATTAATTTCCTAAAGGAAGATGCATGAGAAAATGGGACATGTCTGTGAAAATTCCAGTTTGCAAACTCCAAAAAAGAGCAAGATTCTGGCTTGCCTCAGGCAAACCAAAAATTTTTTTTCTGTTTCCCTTCCCATATTTCCTCCACTTAAGAGGTGTTTCAATGATACCAAAAAAAAAAAAAAAAAAAGAAAAAAAGAAAAAAAAAAAGAAAATTGAAAGAGAATCTCCTGCTGAAAATCTGGCTGGAAAAAGATGTTAGAGGCATTTCAAACTGAACCACAATCAGGTAGCTAGGAAAAAGCAAAGGCAACATTCCAGCAGTTTACAGAATGACAATAAAAGTCTCACTAACAGAGAGATGGGCTATGCTCTTTTGGAAAGTGTATTGCAGTAATTGAAGTTAAAAATATGCTCTGTAACGAACACAGGAAGACTTATTAATGTGATCTCTATTGCCCAGCTGATTCTACAAGCAAACAGCCTGAGGATGGATACTTCAGTTAAGGGTTGATTTTTCTGCCTTCGGAAGGGAATGGGATTATCTACAGCCTTAAAATTATGCAGTGCAGAAGGGCTTTCCCTTACGTGGTGGGGACGCAACAGCTCAAGACACTCGGAATTACAAACACTTCCAACAGCGCCTTCCTTTGTCAAGCGCAGCTCCAGAAAGCCTGAGTGACAGCACAGTAGCAGAGAGAGCAAGGAGGCTGAGAGGCGACCTGTATGCCGAGAAGTAGGTACGAAATAAGGGGGGACATCCGCATCCTCCCTGTTCCACCAGCCCTCCGGCCCTCCCATCCCCGGCAGGCTCGGGCTCCCCTCGCCTCCCTCCCGGGTCGGGGCTCGGCAGCGGCGGAGGAGGCTTCGCTGGCCCCGCCGATCCCTCCCCGGTCACCAGCGAGCATTTCTGGAGCGCTCTCGGCCCTGCTGTCCGCCCTCCAGCGCCGAGCCCCCGCCGAGGGAAAACTGCCCAGCGCCTCGCCCGAACCGCAGCCGCCACCAGCAGCAGCCCCACAGCCGGGGCTGGGTGTCCCCAGCCGGGCAGCCGGACCCAGACCTCCGAGAACGGGATTAGCCGACAACGAGCGCGGCAAAAACGGGCACGGGGCGCTGCTTCCCTCTAGGGGTGATGCATCCAGCCCGCTACAAAGCATAATGTGATGTCCTTAGCCAGCTGGAGTTTCTATAGCAGAAATCCACCACATTAAAAAGAAAAGTTTTCCAGATGTAACGGATTGTTGGGAATAGGTGGTATCAGTATCATGACTTACTGACTTACTATTAGGAGGAAGTTGAGTAACTTTGCAAACACCTTGTAAAGGGATAGTTATGCTCCTCTCGTGTCAAAAAAAAAAAAAAAATCAAAGCCAGGAAAATTAAAGTAAAAATCTTCTGGCATCTTAATTTCATTCTTATTATATTATTATACACGGAAACATATTTATACATTGGATAACAAATGTTCAGAACTTAATTCACTGCTTCATTCACCTTTGCCTTTGCAAATATAACTGGCTTTGGCTGTGTTTGCCCATGTTCTGCCAGCCCCCTCAGTCGGCACAGCAAGCTCACACTGGGACAGCAGTGTTGCTGTTGCAAGACACAACATCAAGCCCCAACTGTGCCAGGGATTTCATTGGAATCTAGCAGGGGACAAACTGTGAGAGTGCTTTGCTTTTCCAGCTGAATTTGATTTTTTAAAAAAGTGATGTGCCTGGTTGACATGTTTTTCCTTATGAAGTTCTCCAGAAGCAAAACTTTAGTTTCTCCAGATTGCTCACCAGATTGCTCACCACTCTTTCAAGCCTTTTATTTTTGCATGACCTCGACAGGAAAAGTTTTGCACCACACTTCTAGAAAAAATCATTTGATCTTTAAGAGATTTAAGCTCCTTGTCTCTTTTCTACTCATCTTTCTAGCCATGATCAAGTAATTAACTAATTACTCACCCTGAATTTTAAAGGTGTTTCATCCTACTTCTCAGATGGTTTGGGCTGCTCTGTTAAATCAGCCTGTCCTTGCAGACTTTTCCTCTTTTGCATAAAACCTTAGTGCTTTGTACAGCCTCACCTTGCTAAAGGGGCAACCCTTGGTTAGTGTTTGTCCCCTTGCTACAAACATCCCCTCAGTGGCCTGGGCAGGGACATGTGCCATTGATTCACAGGGAATTCATCACTTCCCTCCCAAAGCAAAACAGAATTTACCCGCTACTCACCTGACACCAAACCAGCTCTTTCTAGGCAAGGGGCTTCCTGGGACACCCCTGGGAATGAGGAGGAGGAATAGAGCAAATATGGGAGAAAATAACCTTAGAGAAATATGAGGGAGGGCTACCTGCCTCAGTGGGAGCTGAAAGGAAGCCAGCAGCAAAGTGGGCCAGTGCTCTCCCTGGTGTCCCTACATTTGCCATCTGATTTTTAAAGGTGCAGGTATTTTTTAAAGGACATGGGGAGGAGAGGAGAGGGGAAAGCTTTAGATTCCAGTGAAACACTGTTAAGAACTTTAGCTGTTTACAAAGAATGAATTTAGTGTAAAACAAATAAAATGAACATTTTTTTTTTTTATTGACAGATTTTACTGCAGCTTTACTGTAAGGCTGAAGAAAAATTGTTCTGAAGCACTCTGGCTTTATGCTTATTTTCTAAAACTGCAGATGTTTTACAGGGTCTTTGGCCATTTTACAATTGATCTGTATGGACACTGAAAGATGAACATGTTAAGCATTAAAAACAGTTTGGAGTTCAAATCTGATTTAGAGTCCATGGTCTGAGCTTTCAGAAAATGAGTGTACAAGCATGAAGAGGGTGAGTACAAAATTGTGCTGAATAACCTCTGAGCAAGCTGATCTTGTGGTCCCTTGAAGCTGAGTCCCTAATGCTGAATGTATTGCATACCATGTGGCCTGAATATGCAGCATATCACTCTGGGGATCCTCACGATCTATGGATAATTTTGTATGTCTGATAGCTTTGACTTTAGTGCAAAATGCACAAAGAAACTAGTGCAGAGACAATCAAAGGAAGGAAGGGACAAGTGTGTGCATGGAGCAGGGGAGCAGTTACCTACCCAGTGATTGGCTTCACAGGGAGATGCATGGGAGGACTGGAGAGCCATAAAATTAACACTTGAAAAAAATTCTATGAGGTTTTTACATGCACAAGGAAGGAAAATGACAGCAACAGAAATGCTGGTGTCAGGAAATAAAAGATGTGTACAGTGCCACATCTGATAATGGTATCTTTTTATCAATATGATCCCTAAATAACAGTAAAGAGGTTATTCCACTGGAGAGTGGAATAAGATCAGAGGGACCCTATCAAAGGGGAGATCTAATGGGTAAAATGAGGCTCTAGCCATTGAACACACCATTAACAGTGGCAAACACTGAATGGAGAAAACTCAATATATATTAAAAAAAAAAGAACGCAGGCACAGAATATGTAGAGAGCAGAGGCATTACCAAATCACCTGACAAGAAGCACTAAGAATGAGACCTGTTTGCTCTGGAAACGAAGATAAATTGGAAACATGGACCCAAGAACACAAATGTTACTGCAGCTGCCAAAGATGAATGGATGAGCAAAGGCTGCATCTCAGATACATCAAATGCTTTCGTCTCAAAAGCATGATCACCAAACCTGGGAAGAAAGCAGAGAGCAGGACACACCATCAGCCTCCTTGCAAGCTCAGCAGGCAGTGTGCATTGGAAGCCCGGGGTATGGAGAGTAATAGCTGCATAGGACTAGGAACTAATGGCAGGGTTATAAAGTGAATTGCAGATCTCTCTTTGGTAATTGCAAGCATTGCTGAATAAATAAAAACTCTGCATGGAGAACAATGCTGTTGAGACATAGGCATTAGTTGTTCTTGATTTATTGTTTCTGCTTCATTGTAACAAACAGTCCTTTGATTTAAATGACAATACTTTTCATCTTGCATCCTGTTTTTGATGGTGGTCAAAAGTTAAAAGTGAGAGTAAAGCCTGAGAGTCAAATCCTCTTCTGATCTTCTGAGAGGATATGACTTCTAGTTCTGAGAAATGAAATATGACTTCTAGTTCTAAGAAAGGGAACCTTGCTACAGAGTTTATAATCAGCCTGTTGGAAAAATGCACTGCAGCATCAGAAACTGACATCAGCAGGTAATGTCAGAGTCTGTTCTGGGTCTTCAGATGCATGATGGAGACAGAGAGGATGGTCTTCCTTCCCTCCTTCTTTAAATTGTGTATTTCTTCTGAGGAAGCTGAGTCAGCCTGTCCAGAAACATGACAGAGACTGATCTCTTCAAACCACTGTTAGCAAAGACAGACTGAAATAAGTGACAAGGAAAACCTCAGTCCAAAATCAAAAAGCTTTTTTAGAAGATTGATGGGCTGCATGTAAAATCTGTCATATGAAAAATCAGTTTATCTTCCAACTTCCCTGTCCCCTAAACACCTGGTGCTCTGCTAATTTCCTTCAGTAGCAGGAATGAATAATGAAAGGAACGGGAAAACCCATGTAATCAATAACTACCTTAAAGATTGGTGCCATCAGCACAATTTTTGGGTTTTTTTAACATGGGGAGATTTTTATGGCACCAGACCTGCCAGAGTCTGATGGGCTTCATCTCTCTAGCAAGGGCAAAAGGCAAAAACCCCTGAGTTGGCAGGGCTGATTGAGAGGGCTTTAAACTAGGTTCGAAGGGGGAAAGAGATGAAACCAGGCCCTCCAGAGATGAGCCCAAGGGTGGTTAAGTCAGGGGTGAAATCAGCAGCCCAGCTGAAGTGCATGTACACTGATGCACACAGCGTGGGTAACACACAGGAGGAGCTGGAAGGCACTGTACACAGGGAAAGCCATGGCACTGTCACCATCTCGGAAACGTGGTGGGATGACTCACGTGACTGGAATGCTACAATGGTTGGCTACAAGCTCTTCAGAAGAGACAGGAGAGGGAGAAAAAGTGGAGGGGTGGCTCTGTATATCAGGGAGTCTCTTGACACTGTAGAACTTGAGGTCAGTGATGATAAGGTGAGTGCCTATGGGTAAGAATCAGGGGGAAGGCCAACAAGGCTGACACCCTGGTGGGATTCTGTTATAGACCACCCAACCAGGATGAAGAGGTGGATGTATTATTCTATAAGAAGCTGGAGGACGTTTCAAGATCACTAGCCCTTGTTCTTGTAGGTGACTTTAACCTCCCAGATATCTGCTGGGAGCTCAACACAGCAGAGAAGGGGCAGTCTAGGGGGTTCTTAGAGTTTATGGAGGACAACTTCTTGTCACAGCTGGTGAGCAAGCCTGCCAGGGGTGAGGCTCTGCTAGACCTGCTGTTTGCAAACAAAAAAGGGCTGATGGGAGATGTTTGTGGTTGGAGGCTGTCTGGAGCACAGTGATCATGAAATTATAGAGTTCTCAATATTTGGTGAAGCAAGGAGGGGCATCAATAAAACTTCCACACTGGACTTCTGGAAGGCAGACTTCAGCCTATTCAAGAGATTTATTCAGAGAGTACCTTGGGAAACAGCCCTTAAAAAAAAAGGAGTCCAGGAAGGATGGGTGTGCTTCAAGAAAGAACTCTTGAAGGCACAGGAGCAGACTGTCCCTATGTGCTGAAAGATGAGCCGGCGTGGAAGATGACCAGGCTGCTGGGCTTTTGTAGGGACCAGGGAGCTTTTGTAGGAACTCAGGTAAAAAAGAAGGTGTATCACCTTTGGAAAAGGGGGCAAGCAATTCAGGAAGTGTTTAAGAATGTCATTAGGTCATGCAGAAAAAAACTTCGGAAGGTGAAAGCTTAATTAGAACTTAACCTGGCAACTTCTGTAAAGGAGAATAAAAACTGTTTTTATAAACATTTAGGGGCAGGTCCTGTGGCATAGGTAAACAGCTGTGACCTGTGTTGTCTCTGTGGCCTTGGTTTGACAGTGGTACTGCTAATTCTGCAACATACTTCATTTGTATGGTTCATACAAGGTACCTTATATTCTTCCTTGCCTTTTAGTTGGAAACCTTTTACTGTTTCATAGACTGGTGCAAAATCTCTTCAAGTTTTCATCTGAAAAATGGGAAAAATTCTGCAAAGCAGAAAGAGTCCCTTTCACAGCCTCACGACCAAAGAAAAAAACCTCCAGCCTCAGCTTTTCAGCGTCTTGTCTCTTCCCTCAGAACATCTGTTTCTAGGTTGCAAATTGCCCCTTCTAAAATATGCAATAGACAGCAGGGAAAGAGTCTGCAGCCATGGCCTCTCCAGGGCAGGGAACGATAAGTGAGCAGTGGTTTATTCTTTTATGTTATCTTTTATGCTTGCTTTTCATAAAGCTGAACAATACTTTTCCTTTATAGGGATAACTCACATGACACATCTACTTTCATGCAAATATCCACATTTCTAGGTGTAAAATATCAAGTAGCAACTTGTATGCTCTCATAATTTCTGGAAGAAATCCTTTACTGAGTGTATTTGATAAAGAGCATATTTGTCTCACTGGAGATAGGACCAGTAAAGAGCAATGCTCTCTACTTTCCTCCTCTTCAATGCCTTCAAAGTCCTTTTCCCCTCCCCACTTTTATTAGCTAAAAGCCTTCCTTTTCTGAGGAATAAATAAACCAGCTGAAGCCACTATGTCAGTTCTGCACACATACGAGACTTTTGTGATGGCATCAAGGTTTGCAGATGCCCAGTGGGTTATCTTGATACAGCAAAAACCATTGGTATAGCCAAGCAATTTTCTTTATATCCTGGAAAATTTTTCCTGTAGTAGTGTGAGAAGTCAGTGTCAGGTAGCTGATATAATTCCTGAAGGTTACTGTGGGCTGCTAAGGCTCTATTTTTCTCCCATGATGTTAAATGACACTTTCCCCCTCCTTCCCTGCGAAAGGGAGAGCCCAACTTCAGGAAATGGGAGGCTGGATGTCTTGAGGGAGATACATCTCCCATCTCTTGTGTAGCATTAGGCCTAGCAAGCAGATCTGGGTGCTGAAATAAGGGAAGCATGTGCTGTTCTTCATTGCTGGATTTGAAGAGGAGCTTGCAGGAATATACAAGACAAATCTATAAACAGGGCTTGACACCACAGGGGAAAATTAATCAAGATCTTTCATCCTTCTTTAAGATGACATGGTGCACATTCAGAAGGGACCAAGCATATATTTTTAATGATGTAGAAGATCATCAGGGGTTACATTATTGTAGAATTAGGCTAGCTCAGTAGTTAGCAATAAGCAAGGTGAAAAAAGAGAGTCTTAATTGCTTTTTAAGTGAAAATCACCATTGGTAAGCAGTTTTGTATTTTACAGAAAGAAGATGGTGGTGGTGTGCAATGAACCGTATGAGCTGGAGATTTAAGTTTGACAGGAAGAGTGGCTATTTAAATTAAAGGAAGAGAGAAAATCTCTAGACTTGGGAATCCAGTGGTAGTGGGTCCTGTGGCTCCTCTGTGGGCCATTTTTGAAGCAACAGGTATGACCTCAAGTGCAGAATAGTGACTGCAATCAGATAGCTCCTTCCCACCCCCTGTTTGTCACTATGCTGTTTGCTAATAATCTCAAACCTCTTTTCTGGTTAAGGATCCCTTTCCCCACTTTATTACTTCTGTTCTCAAGTTATAGTCCCTAAACACTAACCTATTACACAATCTCTAGCTCCCTCAAACACATTACTTTAACTACCTGAAAGCATTCAAGGAGAAGAGAAAGGAGAAGCCTATATTATTTTTGGCTATATTTTAATATATCCTTAGGTAGATTTTACTCCATCCTAGGCAGCACTCCAGGCCATCATCACTCCTTTTATACTAAATTCCCTTTTATCACTGTTGCCTAGGGCAACCCAGTTTGGCTTCTGCCTTGACTGGGTGGTGTGACTGCAGTGTTAACCAAGCTTGGTAGACCAGATCCTCTCCTGGAACCTCTTCCTTGAAAGATCAGACAGTTAAAGTAAAATAAAAGGGTCAGTATGTGAGTTTGGGGATATCAAGTCAAAGGCAGCTGGGATCTCCCTTTCAAGTGGTAGCTGTGAAGACAGTGGTGGAAGAACATGTGTGGGTCCAACCCTCTTCACAAATTGTGTGATCCAGGCTCCAGTAGAAGCTTTTTCATTCATTCAATACTCGTGCAAACTGCAGACACGGTGTTGGGAACAAAACCAAGCAGGCAAAACATCTCCCTTTTCAACTGAATATCCTAACTGCTAGGTTGGAAAGTCACATTTCCCTTTGTGCTGCTTTTTTTCTGTCTGCACTCAGGATTCTCTGGGGTACAGACAGGATCCTATTTAATATCACTGTGAAACAACAGCCTATTTCATATCATTTTTGCATCAGCATAATTACCAGAAAAAGACTACTGTGAGTTCTAAAGAACCTTAAAAGCATGATTTTTTAAAAAAATTGTATCTCAGCATCTGATGATGGAGATCATCAGATCTGCACTCCACTTAGCTACGTTGTCATACCTTGATTGCTCCTCCTGCACTATGTACCATGCAATATGGGAAAAAATGGTGCAGTGGAAAAGCTAAGGGCTAGGTTCAGGCTGCATTTGAGAGGCCCTACGACTTTCTGCCCCAGAATCCTACTGCCTGTGTGTGCCTAGTGGTGCCATGCTCGTAGGAACCAGTGACAGGGCTGTGTTTGTGGCTGTGCTTGCCGGTGATGGGTCTGACCTTGAAGACACATCCTTCAAGGCTTCATAGAGGCTGTTGCACAGCTGGGTTGGATTTTCAGGCCACCTGAGTACCTCATGGGCTGTATGTCCAGCTTCTATGGATCTCTTTGGATGGATGTACATGAATGACTTTGAATGCGTGCAGTGGTGAGGGTGCACAGCAAATACGAGGTAAAATAAGAGAAAAGGAGACAGGGATGCCTGAGGTGGTGTCATGTCATTCATTAGAGCAGAACAGCTCAGAGGAAAAAATGTCCCCAAAAACCTAGTACTTGATGAGTTGGCCCCACTAGTGAGCCTAACTTGTGTGCCGTTTTCCTCCATAGAGATTTGCTGTCATTTATACCAGCAGGAAGCAGCTGATTTCATAAATTTCTCATCTTCAAACACTGCCAAGTACATAAAAAAAAAAGTCCTGGCAGCTGGAAAAAGGTTTCCAAAAAGAAACAGAATGTCTTCTTCTAAATATCCTCATTTTAAAGGGGTCTGTCACAGCAGCCAACTTCTATCACCCTCCAGTATTATTTTGTAGCTGCTAAGTGCCACCAAGGCCACCAAGGCATGGGCCAGGAGGGGAGAGACAAGAAGGTGAGGACCAAAGGCAAGGGCAGCCATGTGTCCCCAAGGCCCCTCAGAACACAGGGACAGTTGTAGCTGCCTCCTCACTGACACTGCTGAAACTGCTCTGGGGTCTTCTGACATGCTGCTGTGTGGTAGAATGGATGGCAGTGAGTCTCAGATGGGTTTACACTGTGATGGTAGATTTGGGAAAAGGGGAAGAATTCTTCTCCACATACAGGAAAATTGTTTTCTTTTTCCCTTTCGCATCCCAGTTTTCTCTTTCTCCGCATCCTGCCACAAGCCTGCAGTGCCGAACTGGCACCATCTCCTGCCTTCCCCCTGCAGTGATTCACCATCTCTCAAACACAACAACGGATGCCGACTCCTCTGCCTGATTGTTTAGGGAAGATGCTGTACGTGGAGACAGAAAGCTCATCTCCACCTGGAGAGGTGCAAAAGCCCTTCTGAAGGGATGATGAAGAGCAGTGCCTGCCATCCATGGCTCAGTGCCATAGGGCTCTGTCACAAACAAGTCAGTTACCTTCAAGAGCATGTTGTAAAAATAACCCCAAACTGAGCATCTGTTTGAGCTGATGAATCCGCTTGGCACTAGGATCACAGATGTGGGTATTCCCATGGGGCTCCAGTCCTCTTTTCTTTCTGTCCTGAATTTGCAACCAGTCCCACTGATGTGGTAGAGTGGTGAATGATAGAAATAAAACTGTTCCTTCAAGTGTTTTGTGCCAGCTTGAGATGGGGCCTTGGGGCCCATGCTGATTACAGGGAGTTAGAGCCTCACAATTTTAACATCCTTTCCAGATGCCTGTATTTGCATGTAGTGATCTGATGCAGCGCATCAGAAACTTAGCCAAAAAGCTGAACAGTGCGGCCATGACTCACACCTGAGGTAAAAACAGGATAGGCATGTAAAATATCTGCATAAATTTACCTTTGAAAATTCATGCAACTGTCTTTTGAAGCATTTACAGGAGCTGACTGTCTCAAAGTGTGTTTGTAATTGGTTTTTTTGGGACACAGATACCTCTTAACCCCAATGCCCTGAAAACACAGCAGCATAAGTGATTTCTGGGACTGTTGTTTTTCCTTGATGGTCCCCAGGGTACATGAAAGAACCTGTGTGTTATTTTCCCCCAAGCTAGTGGCAGACATTAGAAAATTGAATTTAACATTCCAATATACCAGGCATAAATATGCTTTGCATATCTCACACCAAACCTAAATGAAAGGAAGTTTTGAGAAGGCAGATAGCTATTTTTCAATTATATGGGACAAATGTGCCATTTCTGATAGCCTTGTCAGTGAAAAGCAAGAGCTGGAAATGCCAAGCTGTTTAGTGAAGCAGGATCAACATTCCTAATACTTCATGGGATCGCTAATAGCTTTTGCATCTTTCAAGACAATCAGCCTTGATTGTTCCTCTGGATGCATTCCTCCAAAATTCATCCTACTAATTGCAGTATTTCAGAGCTGGTATGTGTAAATAATAGCAAAGACTGTAAGCCTAGGGACTTTGAAAAGAACGTCCTGTTACCTTAGTGTTGTCAGATATTTTGTGGCAAAGCTGTTTACAAAATATACAAGCTACAAATCAAAGGAATTTGATGTACTGTTATTTTATTCAGAAAACTTAGCATGAAAAAAATGAAAATATGCTTCTGAAGTTTACTATGCAAGGTGAAGAGTTAATGTGTAGGTGATGGTGAATCTTCTAGAAACATTTTCTTGCATCTGTGAAACACAGTTTTTCAGAGGCCCAAGAGTAATATTCCACCTTCAAAAATTTACAGGCAGATGAAAAAAAAGCAGAGGTTGTCTGTTGCAGACATGCCTTAGAATGCTGCGCACACAAATTTTTCTTTCTGTATTTAACTTTCCCTTCAGTGATTTAACATTGCAAATAAAACCAGTTAAAGATCTTCTGCAAGCACAGTCAGTGTTCTCATAGAAAAGGACCAGCACTATAATGAAGTGATCTCTTCAAGGAGTTAAACAGCAAGAATACTAAGTTAAATTTTCAAGAAATTCTTCTATTTGAGTGTGCTTCTTTTAAGAGAGCTGGAAAGTGTGTCAAAATCAGTACCTGGGACTTGGGACGTAAAAAGAGACTGGCACATTTTAAACTTGTTTTCAAATTATGCTAGATAACTTTTGATTATCCCAATGCTTATTGGGAAGGGATGGAATTTTTAAAATCACAGTTGTTCTTTATTTAGCAGCACAATTAATAAAATACAGAAATTATTAGAACAATAAAGCAAAAAGTTGTATTTCTGCCTCAGTTTTCCCAGCACCTTGAAGCAGTCTTCATGCTGAAGTTTAATTATTTTGGGAGAACGCAGGATCTTTCTGGGAGATCCAGGGCCTGTTCTTGAACTCTGGAGGCCTTCCAGCCCAGCCATGGCTTGGCTTGAGGTTGGCCAGTAGCATCTCTGATGCTCCAGCATGGAAAAGTCTGAGAGTATCCTTGATGATGCCTTTTTCCTCTCTCCTGATGTGTACCCATGCTCTTTTGTGTGAAGCTACATATCCCCTCACCACCTTTGTTTGTTGCCAGCTCTCTAATATGTAGACAGAAAAGAAAAAAATGATTTGTGCCACAATTCTGCTGTTGGAATACAGTAGCAGAGACAAATGTTATTGCATCTGGGACTGACAAGACATGCCTTTGTTAGCAACTACATGAAGAAAATATAGCTACTTCCTAATTTACCAGCCTAGTTCACCAGCTACTATCTGTGCATTGTCCTTGCACAGATTTGCAAAGACTCCCAGCAGATTCCTGCTGCTGAAAGCTCCTACCCCAAACAAGTTAAACATGGACCCAATTTTGCACTATCTGACTAAGGTATTACAAGGAATAGTGTACTGTTTACAGTGTTTGTTTTGATGGCTTCACAAAAATAAAGCAGCACCCTGCACAATATCTACAATACCTTTAAGGTTTTGAACAAGAACCTTGCTCCTGGGAAGGGTCTTTGCATGCGGATCTCAAGTATCTTATAAATAACAAGTTTCAGAACTTTTTGTAGAACTTTTCCTTGTAGAAAGAAAGCAGAGTTGAGAAAGTGGTGTGCCAAGCTAGTGAGCGAAGGACGAGCCTGGGGGCCAGGAGTCCTGGCAGTCAGTTGTGTGCAGCAACCACCAGACAATATCCTGATCATATGGAAAACTAATACTCTGAGAGTGATTGTCCCAGTGTCATTCTGTCCCTGGAGAGACACCACTGTAGGCTGCACTGATTGAAAGCTGCAGCAATGCTCCTGTTGCAGACAGGTCTTTGTCAAATTTGCAGGGGGAATCTGTGTCTCATGAACACATGGCCCCCTGGCAAACCTACCCAGCACTACCCACCACTCTTCCAGCCTCCCTAACCTGCCACTTAAAAACACTAAACTGGCCCACCAGAGCTCCCCATTCCCCTCTGGCTTACTGAAATTTGTTATGACCTGGTTTTGGTGTACCATGTAGCTTGATTATCTACTGCAACAACATGGCTCCCAAAAGCCATTAGGTTAATCTAAAGAAGAACGATTTTTCCCAGTGATAAAGTTAATCTTCACAGTCTTTTGGAAAATAAAGTCATGACTAAAATAGGCATTGCTCCATGCCAGCTTTCTTTATGGCAAGCTGCAATTACTTCATATTCCTCCTTGGTATGTGAACAACAGCTAGAATCACTGGCTCTCCTCAACTTACTCCCACAGAAAATGTCAGCAGGATCTAATTATCAGAATGAAATGGATTTTCACTGATGCCTGCTTTCTTATCTGCATAATAGTTGAGCTAGGCATTCTTACTATCTCAGTTATGAGTTTGCACATTTTGTTATCTTCCTGGAAAAGGTGTTCAGATTTATGTACTCCATGTTTGACTAAGCTGAAAGAAATCAAGCCTTAGCTGAAAACGCTGAGAAACATGGTGGTACTGAGTGAAGGATTTCTTGCAATTCATCACACTGTTTTAAGGATATCTCCTTCATCTGAAACATGACAGGTTCTGGTTCTGCAACTCTTTGGGCTGGCACCCAGCATCCCTATGAACTGCAGTTTTTGTCTTACATGTTTCTGTGGGAATGGCCTAATGTTCTTCATCTGAAAGAAGAAATGAGATTGTCTGACTGTGCTGCAAAGGCGCGTGGGATACAGAGTACCACCAACCCAAGGTGCACACAGTCCAGCTCCTACCCTTGGGCAGGGTCAGCTCTCTATTGGGAAAATTCAGAAGATACACAGTAACTTTTATATGTCCTCTGCTAGTGCCAGTGCTGAGAAAGAAGTCTGAACAAGTGACTGTAGCAAAGATATCTACAAAGAGCTTAAAGCAGCTGCTGAGTCAAAGATCACCAAAAAATGCACAGGAAAGAAAGTGTCAGAATAGTGTTAACGGGATAGAAGGTTCCTTCATGCCTAAAACAATTGCAACAGGATGAATCACTTATTTTCAAGGCAGCAGGATGGCCTGAGATGAGCTGTGCTTGTTCTGCATGTCCTGCTCATATTCATGGTATTTTTAGCCCCCTGGCCTGCACCCTGTTCAGAGATTTTAAACTGGGGATAGATTGACACTGTGACCATTTGCTCTTTATAACCCCAGCCAGAAAGCCTCTCCCCTCCCAACACACTGCTGCCAGCCCCCAGGAGCAGCAATATTAATGAACTTGGATGGAACTCTGTTGATCCAGACTAAGAATTGCATTGTGAAAGACTCCTTTCCACCATTTATCTGACCCTCTTAGACTTAAGGTTGAATAAGAAGTAGCTCTCCTTTTCCAGTGCTTAGGTTAGAGAGTACCCACAACCTCCTCCTTGTCAGGGGCAGATGTCTCCCTGTCTCGGGACAGACAGGAATAACAGCCTCATGCTCCTGGCATCGACAGGGTTATAGTGCAGAATGAGAACTGGCTTCGTGTCACTTACCCCAGCTTTTCACCGGTGTCATACATTCCTCTCTCCATCTATGTCCTGGCACAGTCTGGAGAACAAGACTTGAGTCTTCCAAATACCCACATGAGTTTTCAACTCTCTTTGGTTCACAGATGTGTGTAACTGCTGAGGGTGAGGGTTTGTGGTCTGTCTGTATCTCAGACCTAGGCAGAGGCGAGGAACAAAAAGGCTTGTTTAGTGTAAGAAATGCTCTGGGGAAAAAATGCCAGCTCAATAGCACTTGGAAACCAGCAAAGTATATAAATAAATTGACAGTTCAGGTGTCTGTTTCCTCTAAATAAATCTGTATCTGCCATGAAAACACACCTCATGCTAAGCCAACAAATTGGTGAAAACACAAATCTTGCAGGGCTTAAGTTAGACAGCAGCACTGAAGATCACTATCAATTTTAGCATTCATAGCAAATGCACAGAAGATGCTGATTTTGAATATTGTGGCTTCATTCTGCAGATTCACTTTGAATGGATTATCAGTAGTTGTATAAGCACATAAAAGTGCCTGGAGTTCAAATACTAGAAAATAGCTGTATTGTGTAGTGTAGTTACATTATTTTATTGGCGTTTTCCTCCAGCATGTCATTTAGCCAGAGAATAACCAATGGATCCTTTCTACCTAACATTCCTTTGGATGCAAATGGATGCTTCAGAAAATCTGACAATTTATGTGGTACTCCAAATATCAAAGATCAAGGACTTATGTATTATATCAAGTGATTAAATACTGCAGATGAGAAAGTTAAATATTAGATTCTCCCCCACTCGATTGCCCATGACTTCCCTCCGCTGGTACAACTCTTCAAATAAGCTGCATTTTTTTCCCAGCACCCACACCACTGTTTTATATCCAATATTGAACTACTTAACATCATATACAGTCCTTTAGCTTTGATACTTGTTCTGAGAAGTACCAATAGAAGCGCTGGTGACTTTGATGAAGAGAGATGTGTTGCAGTCAGTTCCTAAGAAGCATTGTTTGTCAAAGCAATTTTTGTGTACAGGGGTATAAGCCAGACAACAGCTTGCCATGCACAGTGCTCTACCTATCACCTTAAAGTACCTTTTAAATTTTTCTTCCATCTGTAAAAATATTGAGCAGTGTGGTATTACTTTCCCTCCTCCAACAACTTGGATAGGTTACAAACTTGTCATTTGTTCCAGCTAACAATTATTCTCTGTCACTTTTTAATCACGGATGGAAACAGAAAATACGTTAAATGTTTATCTCAATTTTTCCTAAGGGTAGAAGATCCCAAGCAAAACCCCAGCTCCTGCTGTGGACACTAGACATTACAGGGATTGGCATAACATTTTTAGGCACTAGGAGTGTGCTGGGAATTCCATGTGGCTGGGGTGGGTGGGCTGTGGGCACTCCATGACCTCAGCTGTCCCTGAGATGGAGCCAAGGGCTTAGGGATGGATAAGGAGGTGAACAGATTGGTTTTTCTGTTTGACTTTTATCAAAGTGACATTACAGTATTTCCTTTGCACATAGAGAAAGAGTAGCTGGGCAGCCTTCTAGGACCTGGAAGGTAGGAATGGAAGCTACCAGGCAGCTGGAGAAGGGCATGCAGTGATAGAACAAGGGGTAAGGCTTCAAATGGAAAGAGAGTAGGTTTAGATTAGATATTAGGAAGAAATTTTTTATTCTGAGAGTCGGGAGACACTGGAAAATGTTGCCCCGAAAAGTTGTGGCTATGCCATCCTTGGAAGCGTTCAAGTCCGAGCTAGAAGAGACTATAAACAACCTGGTCTGGTGGCAGGTGTTCCTGCCCACGGCAGGGGCTGGAACTAGACCATCTTCAATGCACCCTTCAGTGCAAACCATTCTACGATTCAACAGCGGCATCCCACTGTGTCGGATGCGGGCTTAGCTCTTTTCCCTGGCAGGAATGCCCCCACAAGGGACTCCCACCTTGGTCCCTGAAATCTGTGCCGCCTGGAAACCCTCCCGCAAATGTCTCCTGGCGCTCAGGGCCGGCTCCGAGTCCCAGCAGCCGAGAGAGCCGCGGTCCCGGCCGCGCCCGGCAGGTGGCAGCGTCCTCCCGCGCATGGCGCCGGCTCCGTCCTGAGGCGCGGGCCCGCGGGCCTGGCGCCGGGATGGAGAGCGGCTTCCTGCTGAACGTGCCATGCCTGACTCCAGCAGCTGTGGAGGTATTAGCCGCCCAGAACATAGCTTTAGTCTTCGACCAAAACATCTGGCGTTATATCAGGATCACGACCATTTTAAGCCGTGGGATTCCCATTCCCACGAACAGCATCCAGAGGAGGAGGCAGGACAGGAAAGGGGTCTGGGGGGAAGTGCTTCCTTAGTCCCTTACCCCCTTACTCCCCTTCATTTTCTCTCCAAAATTTCTGAAACTGCCTTCTCACCTTAGCGATTTTCATGTATTTATTTATTCATTATCATCTTTAAATCCCAGGGTATTTTGAAAGATTCAGGCTTTTCTGCTGAGAACGAATCCTTAGTAGAATGAGTGATAGGAAGTTAGGAAAATAATTACAAAACAAGGAAGGAAACGTGATGCTTTTCTTTTCCTTACCCATTTCTGCATTCCCTCATTTCATCATGTTAGAGCAGAGCTGAGAGAGCCCCTTGGGTAGAGCATGCCAGCATGCTAAGTGGGGGACCCACAGCTGTGGGAAACAGACAAATTTTACCTCAAAACTGTTTTCTAAATGGAGATTTGTAGCAACAAAGCAATGCTCAGACACTGAGTCTTTAATTTCAAAGAAAAATTCTGGGGCAAGGACAAGGGCACCACAAAAGTGAGTGTGAACCAGCCAGCCAGTGAAACAGCATTTAAGGCAGTGTAAGGCAAAGCATGAAAAAAGTGGCCATGTTATGGTGGAAAATCCAAGAACAGCCTGAGGCAGCAAGAGGACTCTCAGGGCAGTGCAAGAGCTGGAGGCAAAGCATTCCACCAGACTCACAAGAGAGGGTTGAGGCTCACAGGATGACCACACGGTGCCAAAATGTGAGAGGCCACTTTAGGTGTTGCCCAGATTGATTAGAAGGCTCTTGAGTGCCTGCCTGGATTTGCCTGAAGCAGGTAACCATTGGGTATGTGACTTGAAAGCATTAGTAGCAAAACTGTAGCATATGTACGTGCTTTTAATGTAAGGTTTATTTACTAGGCATAGAACAGTGTCTCAGTCAAAGCTGCTTCCTGGGTAGGGCAGACCTGTGACTGCCTCACATGCAAAAAGTGATCTACCAGTTTAGTTCTGGTAGTGCATCCACTGTGTACCAAGGAGATAATTTTGGTTTAATTGCAATTTTGTGCCTAGAAGAAATGAATTAACAAGTTGGATTATTCGTACTTGATAAAATTTTAAACTGTGCATGTTAATTCCCAGGATTTAATTCTATTAGTATAATGTAACCCTCTTTTCTTTTTTTTTTTTTTTAATTTTACTTTACATAGCTTCTTATCTTTCAACATAATTTACTTTAAAAAGCTTATAAGTTCAGCAGTAATATCAACTTTGTTTTCAGCTAAATGAGAAGGAATCCAGTAGAATTATGGTAAATTTGATATGATTCACTTTTAGCCTGCTTTTGCTGTTTCTTTTTGTCTTTTGAAAATAAGGGCCCTGTAGCAGCGTAAGTTTAATTTTGTTTTCTAACACCACACATACTACAGCTTGCCCTGCAACCTTTAAGGGATGGGCAAGGCCACTTTAACCTTTGAACAGAAGCAGATGGTTTTTAATTCCTTGGGATTTCCTAGCCTACCACAAACAGGTCTGCAGTTGGCTGTAGATGGTGTCTTGGACATGGGTTCCTGTCTGGGTTCCTTGGGGTGCATTGGCTGAGGTTCCCAGTGGATGCACGCTGCCAAGTCCACTGTTTTTTCACAACTTTGCCACTCAGGAAAATTCAAAAAAGGTGAAGTAAATACCTGTGAATGCAACGGTACCATACTTATGTCTTGATAACAATAATTTGAAGCATATTCCAAGTGCTGGCAGGAAAGATGAAAGTAGACTTCATTTAGGTGTGTGAAAGAGCTGCAAGTGTTGATTGCTGGCACGAATAATGCAGTCCTATATAAATGTTTGATCTTGCAAGCTTTTATAATGCTGTGAACAAATCTTTCCTGATGAATGATGACTCAGAACAGAGCTCTTCACTTGGCATTTGATAATTCATTTCAATTGCACTGGAAAATAATTGTTCTATTCAGGCATACCAGGATGTACTTACTCTGTCCCTAATGAGCACATTAGAGCAGGCAACTCATCCCTGTCTGATTTTAGCACAGGCCACAAACTTTATGACTGACTCATTATTCAGTCAACTCTCAGTCCTACAGAATAAAACTCCAATAAGTTGCAATGGTCTTATAACCATATTTTCCCTTTTCATAAGTCACTCAGATATTCACCGATTTCTTGGAAGGATCTCTGAATCTTTGGGAATACTACTGATGAACCTCATGTACTCTCTATATTCTGCTTGAAAGGCTTAAAAATGGAGCAATATGAATTTGATTATGGAAAAGGCTGACTAAAAAATAAATCAGTGTACATTTTGTCTACAGTCAGAACGAGTCTTAAACAAATAGTTCAAATGTAGGCAGAGTTTTCAAAAAAAAAGTGGATGACTCAGGAAAACATGTCTTACTAGCACTTGGTATGCTGGTATTGCCTATGAGACTGCAGGGACCATTTAGCATTGCATTTAGGGAGGGCTGAGTCATCAACAATGTCAAAAGACATGTATCACTTGGGTAAGAAACTGCTCTGCTGCATTGGTGACCCTTATCTCACTCAGGGAATATAGGAGATGATTGCTTTCCAGAGTATCCTTGTTGGATAGTTTCCATTAGGAAAGACAGAACTGGACCTTTGCGTTACCCAGCTTGTTGGAGGCAGGAAGGTGTAGTGAAGGAGTGGGCCAGCCCTTGCCAAAACCACCAGGTTTCAGAATTTTTTTTTTTTTTCCAGAAAATGGTTTCTAAATCCTACAAAATAGCAGCGGAAAAATTGGTAGGTGTATCATACAGTGTGGAAAATTTGGGTACTTAATTCTCACTGGGGCACTCTGGCTGTCTTCAAGGAAGGTGAATGAACGCACTGAAATGTCTCTATAGTAATGAAAGAAAACTCATTGTGCCACTGGAGATTGAAGCTGCATGGCCCCGTGGGTAATAAATTGCTACTATTCAGGCTCATGAGCGCATCAAGCTGATGCAGAGCACTCTAATGACCATTATAACTGACTGCAGTGAAAAAGACTGTTATTTAAGTACATTTCAAAATGTACTGTAAATTGGGCAAAGGTACAGCTGCACTTATGCACTGAGACAGCCTCTGGTTTTATTTGGTCTGACAGACTGTGCTCTTTGAATTTAGGTTTCATCTATGTGAGCTGAATGCTCTTAGTATTTATGGCCCCCGTTAATAAGGGAAGCAGCAAAGCCAGGGAGAAGGGGTCCTGTTCACAGAGGCTCCAGCTGGAGAGTGCAGGTTTAGGTGAAGGCAGGGGAGGGGAGTGTCCAGCCACCATTCACATCACACTGCTACCCTTCCCTAAAATCACCTACTTGTAGCTCACAGCAAACATGACCCCTCTGAAGACAGTGTTTCTTAGTGAACATTAGCAGGGTCTTTGACACCAAGAGACAGCACTTCACAGATCTTTATACAGCCACAGGGAAGCAGTTTCTGTGCTTTATCTGGACCACACAGTCCAGACTCCCCTCCACACTATGCCTACCTCAGGTTTGTTTGATTGGTGTCTACTTCTACCCCACTTCATAAGTTACTTGGTTTACAGAACATGAAGTTTGTTTGCTGTGCCAGATGGACCGTGAAATTTATGGCATATGGTCGGTGAGTGTGATGCAGCCTTTACTTGGGATTTCCAGCTTGGGGTACATCAGTAGTTCTCATCATACACTTTTTACAGCTGAGTCCTTCATAGTCAACTTTGCCTTTTGGTCTGTTTGGCTCTTTTGGGTCTAGTTGTGTCTTTTTTGAAGGGTAAGAGGTGGTGTGTGATGTATTGTTATTTTTTTTTTTTATCTGAAGAGATCTTGTGGATGCTGTGGAGTCATGCAATATGGCCATTTAAATCAGTTTATCACCTGGCAGGTACATTGTGATGGAGGAACTTGCAGTAAGCAAGCTGCCAGCAACATTTGGGCAGCCAACACTGCAACAAATCATCTATGTGAGCCTCATGTTCAGCACATGGGGTCAGACCTGCGCTTCCGAGGAACCAACCAATCCCCAGTTTGTTTGAAGTGTAGTAAATAAAGGTGGACATCTTAGCTAATGAATTAGCCATGGAGAAAATGAAGCACACAAATTACAGTCAACTGTTTATAATTGTGACCTTCCTAGAGAATGACTGAGTCAGGATTAAAGAATTATTGCATGGGTGTTTGTTGACATAATTTGGTTGCTGAATAAATTTTCAGTAATTGGTGGCAATCACTCCAGTCTTTGTCAGGCAAAATGGAGACTTTTCTCTGAGTGAAGTCCATGAAAGCTAGCAGAAAGACAAATGTCCAAAAGAGCAGTTTTCAAAGGAGGGGCTCTATGGTCTGCATGAAGCTTGAGGTGAGGACATCACCCAACCCTGAGCGTGTTCAGAGCATCACTGAGTAACTCAAAAGAGAAAGGAAAGAATTAAAAGGTTTTTATCCCAATTGCTTCTGAGTTTCCAAAGATTATTGAGAAGTTGCACAGAAATAGCTCATTAATTCTAAACCATTTGTTTTTCCTTTTTCATATCTATGAATAACAAGATTATTTAAGTCACCAGTCAGATGATTAAGGTTAATTAGCTTTTATTAATAGGTCAATGTCTTTATTAATGTTGAAGCCGGTATAAACAATTCTACAAAGTTTTTTTTTTTTTTTCAAATGGCACAAATCTTTCTTAGCTATTTACTTTTCTTGATATAACCTCTGCACCATTCCTGATTCTAGGAGAAATTCAAGGGAATAGCTGACATTTTGCTGGACATGTAGTGTGAAAAAAAAAAAAAGGGATCTGATCAGGCATTTTTCTTCCAAAGTTAACATTCTGCTGCATTTCTTTGATTCTTTGTCTATTTATGATCATTTTTGAAACTCCTCTGAAGCATGAGAGCTGAATGTCTTGAACCAGCTGAGAGCATTTGTGTTTCGGCATGAAATTAAAGATCAGAAGTTTGGATGTGTAACAGCTGTAAAGGAAATATGTGCTAAATGCTGTCAGCCTGCCCAGATTAGGCTCCTTCAGGTAGACAGCTAGCTGGAAATATTAGCACATCTGTACGAGACAGTTCAGTGTTTGCACTGAACAAAAAATGCCTTTTGTCTTTATTCATTTCCAGTTTACAAAAGCAAAAAAAAAAAAACCCTCCCAAAATCCCCTAAAAGCCAAGACAACAACAAAAACAACAACAACAGTAGAGATGCCTCCATTGCCATGTGTCCTGGGGTGACTGTATGATACTGTATTCCCTAGCGTCTGCCCTATGCCAGACATGAATCCCGTGCCTTTCTGTGCCTTTAAGGGAGAGGAGGGAGAGCCGGTGGAATTCCTTCGGCGCTCTGCTCAAAACCCAGATAAGCTCGCTGGCTTCTCCTGCCCGGCCGCTCCGCCTCTGCAGCAGGGAAGAGAGTTACATTCCTTTTGCTTTTTAGCTAGTTTCTTGTTCATTAGCTAAAGTACAGAGCCCTGGGACTTTGGCTGCTTCTTCTCATCTGGACTGTTCAACAACACCGAAACGTCGGCCGGGAGGTCTTACACCTTCACCCGGAGGGGCCCATGCCGAACCCCAGCTCCGGAGAGGAGCCTCTCCCACAAAGGACTCTGAAATCTGCCCAGGTTCTCTCCACAGAGAGAGGTTTCAGTATTTAGCATTATTCTTTTTTCCCCCCTGTGCCTGCGTGCACTTTACTTGTTAAATAAATAGTTTTTATTTACCTTCCTCCGAGGAAAATTCTTCCCGAACCTGATGGGGGAGGGATGGCTGTAACCTGCCTTCTATCAGAGGATGTTCATTTCGGTCATTCCTCCGAAGTTGTCTCAAACCGGGACACCATGTAATAACATCTCAGTCAGTTGAAGCTTTTTCCTTTATGTGTTTGGAATGTTTGGTACACGTTTCCCACCTTGCCCGGTGGTCACTGATTCTTCTCAAGATATTTTATTGGTCCATTGCCTCAAAATGCCTAATGTTCCTATACCCTCCATTTTAGCTGGGCTAAAATCGATTTGTACCATGTTTTGACACTTCTTTTGAACCCCTGCCATCTAGTGACTATGCTGATAGGGTAGGAGCATGATTAGGCAAAAAGAAAGTCACAAGAGAAGGATTAAATATACTTAAAATTATTGTCACTATTCTGTGGCATTAAGGTTTCAGAGCTGTGAGGAGTCTATGTCGATGGATATTGTTCTATAAGTTGAGTTGTCTTAACTCACTTTGTGACCTGATTCGGAAGGAAATTTCTTAATTAATGTTCTACGTATTTGACAATAAAGTTCAAACGAATCAAGAAGTATTTAAAGTGTAGAATTAAAAAGAACTCTATTTCTGAAATATCTGATACTGGTTAAATATACATCTTCTATCTACATTTAATTGCATTTCTTTTTAAAAATATCCCGTGGTTTCAAGAATTAGGTCAGTTACTACAAATACCTTGACTCACTTAAACAGTCCTGAATATTACCATTATGAAAACTGACTTATACAATATTTATAATTTCAACTATTTTTGGTTTTCAGTTAAATAAAAAGTTCCTTATGCTTCTAAAATGGTGATAATAAAATAAAACACCTTATTTGTGGTTTCAAGTCAGCCAGAAATTTGCCATTGCCTTTAACAGTAAGGCAGACAGGTGGTCATTGACTTCAGTGTGATCTCCATCAGGCTGTTGTGCATCCTTTTCTGTGAAAACAGTTTCCTATGACTCTCAGGAGTGTGAAGGACTCCGAATTGAAATAGACCAAAATTAGTTGTGCTTTTTTTAAAAGAAAGGACTCAGCCTTTGCATTACACAGTCAAATAATTCTGCTGAAACCAATGAGACTCTCTGGGGGTTTTAGCTTGCTGCAGCTGAAAATTGGGTCTGAGTCTGCAGGATTAGAGACTCAGGCATCATGAGCACTGAGTGAAAGCTAGAGCTGTAAGTGTGGAAATCATATACCAAAGAACATTTTGGGCATTTCCCCCTGATGCTCCACACTGGAAGTGCACACTCCCTCCTCTGATTATGGAAAGGACTGGGCCACCAGCACTTGGGTTAAATATCGAAACACACTTAAATCCAACAATGTTAATAAACTCCCACTTCTTGTGCAACCCTCTAGTCTTTTCCATGTTTTTCCTAGGAGAAGGAAGGCATGCAGCTGGGAGAAGCACACATTTCTGAAAAGGCACAAGAACTGAGTGGGTCCCCAGTTAGGAGAAGTGGCACAGTGATGATCCCATCCACAGCTGCAGCCATCTGGACTGCCTGTGAAGCTGGGTGGTCCCCCAGACATGCAGAAGCAGTCGGCACAAGACTGAATTCCAGGCCAGGGTTCTGAGATTAGGATATAAATACACCTACCACTGACTTCAAATGCTGGTGGATTGAAAGGTACAGGAGGTTAAGGTAACAGGCAGGCAGGGGTCATTCGGTCCAGGCAGGGCCACATGCTGTTGAATCAAAACAAGTAAGTAACACACTGAAACCACTCATGTAATTTTGCCAAGCACAGACAGCAGGCATCAGTGAAGACCACAAAAATCTGAAAAGTAAAATACTGGTTGACAGCTGCTAGACATGAAAGTGAGACACAGTTTGGGATGAGGTAGCGTATTCCTGAAATTGTCACTGCTCCTGATTTGACAGCATTACAAAGGAAATAATTTCCCCAGTTTTGAAA
Source organism: Aphelocoma coerulescens (assembly GCF_041296385.1). Taxonomy (NCBI): domain Eukaryota; kingdom Metazoa; phylum Chordata; class Aves; order Passeriformes; family Corvidae; genus Aphelocoma; species Aphelocoma coerulescens. Next base: position 103,302,648 of record NC_091013.1, on the reverse strand, counting down.
TATGCATTCGAACGTCTGTTCCATTAAACACACATCAGCATGTTGCCACCTGTTCCAGTCATGCTTGATAATGAATGGCATGCAGAGATAATACACCTGCCTGGCCTTGTAAATGTTCTGCAGAGAAAATCAAAATTAGGTAATGTAAGTCAAATTTGGATGGATAGTCCTGTTACAGTCAATGTTAAATCCCATGCCCTTAATTACTTTGTTGCCTGAATTGGAAACCCTTCAAATAATGAGGGGGGAAATAAAGCTTCTTGACAGTTAAGAGCCAAGGAATATAATTTTGTTGCAAGGTCCATCAGTTACCCACAGATGACAGCAAATCCCATGCAGATCAATCAGAGAGGTGATAGAAAATGGAAGCAAGTGTTGGCACACACACTATTCAAAGATATTAAAGCTAATGTTGACACGGCTAAAGATAAAGCAAGCAGAGCTGCCATTGAGATCCCACTGAAATCAGTAAAAATCTTCCATTTACACTGCGGGACTGTGATGTAGCTATTAAAAAAAATAGGAAGGAAAAGACAGCAATTAAGGACAAAAAAGGGGTTAACTTTTAAGTGTATACTAATGCCTTTGACTATCTGCTAAACTACTTTAAACACCAGCTTATTTTCTGTCTGAAAACTGGGACTCTTATAATAGCTTCCAAAAACCTTTGTCTGAGGGAACCTCAGTCTTGCATCCATGCAGAGCAGATGCAGGCTTATGGTGTGCTTTAAACCTCAGGGTGGAAATTTCTGCCTAGGAAGTTTTCCTGCATAAATATATAAGACATTGAAGCTGTGGGTGTCTCTGCTAGAACGACTGTGAAGTGCTGTAAATCAGCAAGAGATGAGAGGATAATATGCACATCTCATGCACTCATTTCTGCCTGTTGGGCTCTTACATGGTGTTGACTTGCAAAGAATCACTGCCAAATGAGTCTGCTCCAAAAAGGCTCTTGGACTGTTGTCCTACCATGGCATTTCATTACCCATCACGTTTGAGGAGGGATGAGTGACTGCAAAGACTCACTGTGCAGTTTATCAAGCTTGCATGTGGCTTTTCTAGGTAGGAGCTGTGTGAAACTTAGAAACACTTCTTTGGTCTCTGCTTTTTTTCTTTTGAGAAACAAGGGTTTACAACCCTGCAGCCAGCAAGTCAGTTGCCCATTTGTAAATGTCTAATGAACCTGCAGTTGCAAAGACTGCCTGTCTGTCACAAACCAGGTGGATACTACACGGCAGGTACCTCAAATGCTTTATATTTTTATACATATCTATATCTATATATATCTGCCATGCAAGTGAATCAAGAATGGGCACAAAGTCAGGTTTTATAACTGGTTAGTATTCCTTTTGCAAGCTTCTCCCCTGAGCAAGCTGTCACTGGACTGCAAGATGCCAAACTCACTCTCTACATATTTCAGCTAGGAGCCTCACTGATCTGACCAGAAAGTGGCTATGAGCCACGTCACTGAAATCCAGCTACTGATGTAACTTTGTCTGAATTCAAGGATCACCAGTTCTGGATTCAGTAAATTATTGCTCACCAGTTAGGGTGTTAAACATAGAGTTGCAGACAAATACCAGGATAATTACACAGGGAAGTTCTCATACTATGTAACTTAGGAGCTGATTTAGGTACCCAAGCCACTTAGAGAGCCTGCAAAGAAATACTGATTCCCTCAAAGGAGAGTTCAAGGCTTCAAAATTAAATATCTAGGAGAGTTTAAAATAATTGATGTGAACACAGCAACTGTTCTCCATGTTTGTAATTCCACTTGTACTTTAACTGGTCATGAAATTTCTCACAACCTCCTTGTATGTAGCTGTTGTGTGATCTTGCAGAAGGCTGACAGACCTCTCTTGAACCCCACAGTACAGAAGGCTGCTTGTGCCTGGTGCCCCAATGGTCATCCTTTGGTAGCAGGGGAACTCTACTATTAAATATGGTCGCACATTGATTCCTGATGTTCCCAATTGAAAATATGGTACTGAGTTTGTACAAAATACCTCTGGCAGCAAGTTCTTGAATTGTCCCATGATTCTGATATGCCCAACACATTATTAATGTTTTCTTATTCCAGGCTCTGGTTTGTGAGGCTCCTATACACGATGCGTGTATCACGCGTCCCTCACTCACAGTGTTATCCTATGAGTTTACACTGAAGCAAGGCCTGACACATATGAGGAATTAAAAAAACATTCAGGAGTGTTAATCCCTGATTCTACTTAGTTCTTGAAAGGCCTCATCAGCTTGATACTTTTCTGACAGACACCAATTACAGAATTTTCATTTAAGTGTGATGTGGTGAGACAGGAGGCTTCCTATCATATAAACAGTCTTCTTAAGTATATGTAACATGTAGAATCATAGACAAGGGAGCTGGAAAGGACCTTAACATGTCTCCCAGAGCAGGCCAGACAGCCTGATGGATATTTCTCCAACCTCCTCTTTAAGAATCCCACGGGTGGATCTTCCCCAAGTGGGCTATTTGCTGTCTTTAATGCCCTTAACTGAGTCAATGTGCTACCTAATGTCTTGACAGAATCTTTTTTTGCAGCAGATAAAGCCTGCTGGTTTCTGTTTTATTCATCATGGGTGCAGAAAATGTCAGGCTCCCTTCTTTGCAGCAGCCTTTTCTGTATTTGAAAACCATTATCATGTCTCTGCCTCATTTTCTCTTCCATAGATTGCACAGTACCAATTAGTTCACTCTTTCATTGTAGATCATGTTTTCTAGTTCTCTAATCATTTCCTAGTTCTCTGATCATTCTCACACTGCATAATAAGAGCTTTGTGAAAGAAAAAAAAGGAATCAGAATTATTTTACTTATTATTACTTCAGTTAATTAAGTCAATCACAATGCATTTTATTTGGGTTATTGCTAGTCTAACTTTACCTTTGATGCTTAATAACATGTACACAGATAAATCCCTATGGATTGTGCTTCTGGGTTATGTTGGCTCACAGTCTTTGTGAGTTGCACTTCAGGAAATAAAAGAAGTCTACAAGCCAAACAGATATGCTCTCAGGGCTAAGAAATATAGACATCCTCTCTTTCTTGCTATGTGGTAGCTAATGCTCCCCTGATAAGACCAGATACTTGTCTGGAATTGTGTATCTGCTGCCAGATGGTGTAAACAGCTTCAGTCTGGCTGTCCTTCCTCATCCTGTTGGGCACAGCCCCAGTCTCTGGGGCTTCTGCAGCTTCTGCTGCACATACCTGACACCCTGGTTACCCCTCTGGTCCCTGCTTGTTCCCACAGACCCGTGGCTGACCATGGACTCAGTGACTACAGCATAACATGTGGGAGGGCTGAATTCAGATTACACACTGTCCTTAGTGCCAGCCTTCCTTGCCTAACAAAGCTGCCATCCAAATAGGCTCCCTCTGGACAGGGGTTGAAGGAGGGAGTTTCCATGTACTGCTGATGATACGAAGCTCCATGTTGAACTGCACTTCTAAAGTGTTTCTGACCTAGCAGAAGTGAGCTTTCAATGGAGGCTTAAGTGACAGTCTTAACACAGTTTGCCAAATCAAAATACAAGGGTGGTCCCAAGGAGCTGTTACTAGAAAGAGGCTTAAGTTCTTGACTCTTCTAGTCGAGTAGCACCTAAAAATAAAGCTACTGAAGTCCCATATAATACTGAAATAATGTTATTTTATATGATCCATATATAAAGACAGTGCAGTGCTTCCATGGGTGTGTCTTTGGGAAAATACTCGGTCTGCAATGAAGGCAAGAAGAAACTTTGAATCATGTCTACCAAAGCCAATAGACCTCAGTAAAGGAAATCATGATTCTTATTATCCCAAGTGCTATATAGAGGGATATCTGACAATCAAAGAGTTAATACAATTGCAAAATAAAAAACTTTCCATGCAATCTGTTCCTTTAAGAGGTGCTTTCTTCATTTTCACTCAAGTTCTGTAAGAAAGAAAGAAACAGAAGATAAAAGCTGCTAGAAAGCTGTGCAATTTAGGGGAGAAAGGAGAGGAACAAAACCAGAGGGGAAGAGAGGTGGAACAAAAGAAACTCACTCAGAGAAAGGAGAGCAAAGAATATCCACTAAAAAGGAGAGAAAGGCTGGCATCAAAAGGGGTTTTCAGACTCAGAAAGCAGCCAGCAGCCAGGCACTGCAGGTGATATCACCAACAAATCCAGTCTGCAGAGAGACATACTCTTGCAGGACATGCTACTGGTGTAGGGGTTAGGAGAGAAAGTGTGGTTTTTACAGGACTGAACTTCAGAGGGATTCTTTGAGCACCAGGATTCAAGCTATTTTCCAGTTCCTGAATGAAACTCAGCGGTCTGTTTCACCTTTCGTGTTTCTCTTTTTTGATTGACCTCTTATTTGTGGACTCCTGCTTCAGTGAGCTATAATAATTAAAAAAATTGAGCTTTTAATTAAAGGCATAATGAATTTGGATTTTGCTCACAGAGAAAAATGTTCCCTGTGGAAAGTTGATATTTTTATGTAAGAATACAATGCCTCTGCTGGAACGCCCTTTTGAGGGAGACACAACTAAAGAAATGGGATATGATCAGAATTTTGTGGACTGCTCTAGTCTCCTTTTTGCCCTGTAAAATAAATTATGCATTAACATCTTTGAGTTCCCTGAGTCATCTAGCTCCTAATATCCCCCAAAGGATGCTCAGCATCCTAATGCACCCAAAAGTGATGTCACATCTGTGAATCACTGCCACCAGAATCAATTATTCATAATTTGTCACACACATGTTTTCTTTTGTTACTGTTAGCCTTGCCCCTGCACAGGCACTGTTCCAAGGCCTGACCATCTCCCGTTTGGAAAGAGTGTGCCTTTGGCATGTACTTACAGGGGCCTGGGGACCCAGCCTCCAGTGTCACCAGGAGGGGAGCAGGGCAGCAGGGGCAGCATGCAAAAAGCCCAGTGCCTCCCTCCAGCCCTTGCCAGGTTCCACCCCAGCACATCTGCTCTCCAGTGCCAATCTGTCTGTGAACAAAAACACAGAGCAAACATGCAGAGGAGGAGAATTCATTTTCCCATAGCCTGTCATCCCTATGAGTGTTCTCCATTTCCAAGCTCAGTTCTTCAGAGATCTTCACAGTCGCTCTGTGAGCTGCAGAAGGAATAAAAACAATGGACAAGGCCAGGTTAGATGGGGCTCTGAGCAACTTGGCCTAATGGAAGTGTCCCTGCCTGTGGCAGGGGGCTTGGGACTGGATGATCTTTAAGGTCCCTTCCACCCCAAACCATTCTATGACTGCATGACTTTGCAGTGGATGTGTTTCTGTTGCTTGAGTAATATTTTTCAACAAGACAGTTGTTCCCCTTCAGCAGTTAGTGGCTCTTTTAGTCAGAATTAATCAGTTGTTATAAAATTAACCCTGTTCTCCCTAGCAGCCCTCCCTCCACAGCGGAGTTGGTGGTAAAATGTGGGGTGGTGCTGTGCACGATTTCACACAGATCTACGAGCATAGGAAGTGGGTAGAGAAACAAAGCAATTGCTTGAGCCTGGTCACATATCTCTGCCACTGGCTATTTTATGAAGAAGGAAGAAATGAGTTTACTTAGGAGGAGCCACTGCTCCTCTCTCAGATTTGAGTGTTTGAAAGTCATGGAGAGTGGAATAGCAAAGCAAACAGACATGCACAAACTGGCTAGTTTTTGTAAGAAACTGAGATAGAATATGTGCTTAAAGTATTTTTGAGTACTGCACTGACCTTGAGCTCTTTCACTTCATTAATTCTATGATTTTATCACCACATTGTCCAATTAAAAAAAATTCTCTTCCCCCTTCCTGTGAAAAAATTCCTGTCCCTCCCTCTCCCACCCCTCACCAATCTCCCCTTCTCTTTCAACTCTCATAATCCTTGGCATGATAATGGGTAAGGAAACATTTTCAGACAAAAGTCTGGTAGTTTAATTTTGATAACCTTCCTGAGCAGCGAGGTTTGTGTGGGATGGAGATTAATGAAAGCCAGGCACAATGCGCCCTTGTCACCAGGTAGAGTAAGAAGCAGATAACCCTCAGGGAAGCAAGTGGTTCAGAAGGGGAGTAAGTAATAACACATTTTAATTTTTCACGCATCCTTACCCACTCTTTAATGGAAGGAGAACCCAAACTGCAAGCAAAGAGAATATGGAAAAGAAGCAGCAGCCTTACCTTGGGATGGGCTGAGAGGAGAAGGGGCCTGGGGGGGCCCTGCCAGCAGCAATAATTGGGCTTGACCCAGGGCGTGCTGTAGCAAGTGGATGGTTTTTTCTGCACATTTTCATCACCTATCATAAGGAGCCAAGTAAGCTCCACAGTCCCATAATCCCCAAATCCACTTGGTGCCCACTGTTTTGGGTAGCAGAGGCAGAGAGGGGAGGAGAGATGACAGCAGGGTAGAGCCCTGGGCAGCCCTCACAGGGTTGGCAGGGCTCTGTGAGGCACCATGGCTTATGAGCCAGGGCCCAGGAGGTGCCCAGCCAGGGCTGCCTGTGCTTGGCCAAGATGGGCAGCTTGCCTGCCTGGCAGAGGCAATCCCTACCAGCTGAATAGGACATGCTTTCCTCACCATGTCCTATTCAGCTGGTAGGGATTGCCTCAAGCCTGAAAGTTGCTGAGGAACCCACTCATTTTCCTCTCAGCCACAGGGCTCATCAGAAAGCGCTAAACCCATGTCACAAGCAGATCCTTCAGCAGGAAGCCTTTCCTGAAGGCTTGCACAGCCTTTCCTGATGTGTGGAGGTAGCTACCTGCTGCTATTTACCCCTGCATTTCCCAGTTAGACATTTGGAGGGAGTCCATTCCTGGTAAGGCACATCCCAGATATGTTTCTATAAATAGGGCAGGGCAGGAGAAGTGTAGGAAGGGATACTCCTGCTTGATGGGGGTGGAAGCTGAGCCATGTGTGTCTTTAGGACAGCTGCATACATACACAGCTGCCCTGGCCCCCTATTCCCTCCCTCACAGACTTTCTTCATCTCACAGATGGTCACTACCAAGAGATGGTGTAGATGTGGCCAGAAAAATGAAGATTTAGCTACTTTCTGATGTTTTAACCACAAAGTCAAACCTCTCTGAAAAGTTGCCCTTGATCCTATATTGTTATGAGACTTGGATAAACCTATAGTACATTTTCTACTTGGATTATTAAGTCTTTGAGTATAACTGTTGGCCTTAGCTGGTCTCCCATCACCTCACCCAAATTGTATTAGAATGAGAAATTACTGAAGTAGTCACGGATAAGTAGCTCACTTCTTGACTTTTCATCTCATGAAACAAGCTTCTAAAAATCATTTCTGAAGTGTTTCTTGAGTGACGACAGTGCTCTCTCAGAGGGTTTGAGAACCAATAGTTTCTGAATGAGTATGTAGATCAAGAGAGTTGCTAGAATGAGGAGGGCAGGGAAAAGGTTGCCTTGAAGCACGGAGGAGACAGGGTGAATGTTTGAAAACACACAACTGCAGTACATGTACATAACAAAAATGATAAACAAATAAAAAAGAATGAATTCACATGGGACAGCTTGAAGCTGTTACCCATCATGGTGCCTTCCTGTCACTGTTTGCATGAGGAACCTACAAGAGAGAAAGCAGAAATGAAAGCAGCATACCCAGACTGCAATTCAGTTCAGTGCAGCTGGTGGATCTGGGCTTCTGAGACAAAGGACAGCATTTAGATGGTGACAGGGACCACCCCGACAAACAACACTGAATATGAGTAAGAATTATTGAGTAGGTCAGGCAATTTGGGGATCAGTCTGTTTCCCTTAATTATGAGTTCAAGTATGAGCCTTTCAGTTTCCATAAGGTCCAGAGAGCAGCTCACTTGTCAGCCCTGTCACTTCAATGTTTGTTGTTGTTTTCCTACAGCCCAGACCTGTGCAACCAACTCCATCTGCATTTGGTGACAGTCACTTCAGGACTCTCCCCTTCCTGGCTGTGTGGCAGGTCTGTCCTTGAGTCCCAGCTCCTTGCCTGCAGCCTCACTCTGGCTGCAGCTCAGACAAGTTTCCACATCTCGAGCTGTGCTTTTTCACTTTTAACTGTAGACATGTGTTTACACCTCTTTTACCTGTCTGCTTGCTGCTATGTCGACCTTGTGTGTTCAGTTTGCTAAAACTGTGGCTGGGTTTGAGCAGTTACAGCCTAACCAGAAAGCTCAAGAAACTGCTTGTTTCCACCCACACACATAAATAGTCATAACAGACAAAAAGTTATTCACTCATTTCACATTCTAATAAACAAAAACAACACCTATGTCACTGACCCATATTATATTTATCCTGTTTTCTGCAAGCTTTTTTCAGCATTAGAGTGTCAGGGGCAGAGCAGACACTTGCTGGTAAGACTGCATCTCATTTTGGAAATTTTGCCATGTTCTGGATTCCCCTCAGACACCTTATTCCAAAATATGACATACCATCAAAGAATTTGTCTCGCAGCAGCAGACATTTTCCTGACAACATGTTTTTGATGGAAGCTTCTGCTCTGTTCATTTGCAACTCTTTGGTTGTACTTAAGCTAGTGGATTCATCTGTTTTGTAACAACACAGGGGTTTGTAAAAGATCTTGTGCATAGGTATCAAAATTTTCTTCTGCGACTACTGGCTACTGCGATAAGCACTGCAGAAAGCAATAAATCTCACTCTTAATGCAGTAAATGTCCCTGCTCTTCCTTCCTAGGCCTGTTTCCCAGCTTCAATTTTCTCAGGAATCTTTTTCTGATTTACAGCTGAAGGTTTCTCATAGACAGGGTGTCCCTGTTGGTTTTTACCAGCTTCATCCGTTCCTTTCCCCAGTTTTTCTGCCTCCCTCGTGCTCAGTTACTGGATTGATCGACAGAGGGCAATAGTATCTCACTCCAGCTTCCAGTCCTCTTTGCTGCTCCTCTTTCCTCCTCCCCTTTGAGTGTCTGCATCCTACATCTGCTTCTCCTACTTCCAAACTTTCGCCTTTGACCAGTGAAGGAGAGTGCTCCCAGCAGTTACAGGGGCACAAGAACACGTGTCTTTCTGCAAACCCTGGCACAGTGCTCAGCCAAAGGGCTTCTCTGTGCCCAGGGCAGCCATGGTGCTGAACATTGACAAAGACTCTGAAAGCAATTCCACACATCACAGTTTGAGGGTTGTTAAAAACCAATGCACCCATTTCTTTTACAGAAGTCCTTGACCTAAAACTTGCTGGAGGGGCAGACAGCAACCTCCTGGGCTGGCCCTGACGCTCAGCATTCCTGCTGCCAGGGCATGTATCTGCCTGTATGCCAGGCAGATGCTGAGGATGCTACTGGTAGTGATTCCAAAACCTGTGAGCATGGATCCGTTGTCCAAGGACTGCAGTGAGCTGATGGCCAGCAGACGTAGATTCAATCCATCCACACAGGCATCCACTGGAAAATACACAGGGCTCCCCAAACAGGAAAGGATTGAAAGGAACTCTCTCTCTAAGGTTTAATCCCTACTGGAAGTTGCTGCTTCCATCTAATTTTCAGTCAAATACCTGCACTTTTCTGGAAACAGTTTGTCATATGAATATACTTCTCTTCCTTCTGGGTAGAATTCAGGAAGGATTTGCTTATATGTACAATGGTCTTCCTGGAATGGGAAAAATCAATGGTGAGTGTAACTACCATTGTATGTTCCAGACAGAAGTCAGTACTAATCCTACAGGAAAATATGTTAGGGATTCAAAGTGCAAGTATGTTTTTGATCTAGACTGCAGCTTTAAGCCCTGGACTTAGAAAATCTTGCTCTGTTCATGTTACAGACTGTGAGTTGCTTGATTGAAGTTGCTCAGGGCTGTTCATGCTTCATGACACTGAGCAGGCAGGGAAGGCTTTGAGGGGCTGGGGACTCACACAGCCAGCAATGGGCTGTATCTATGCTCCCTCAAGGGCAGACAAGGGAGCAACTAATAACTCTGCCTCTGTGATAAGAATCTGTTTGTCTAAGGATGCACCTCTGTGGTCTTCTGGCTGACAGATTTTCTCTGCTCAGACTCCAGGAGAGCTGAAGGGCAGCTACTTCTCAGCATCTGGGTACATGATTAACATGGTATTTACTGCAATGAGCATAGGCTGCCATGTAGCTATTTTATACCTTTAGTCTGGTCTTGTCTTCCTAAGAACAGGAGAGAGGCCATAGGGGATCAGTCTGGCCATAGGGGATCAGTCTAGAGCTCCATCTAGCCCAGCATCCTGGCTCTGCTGTTGCCTACTGGACAGTTCACAGGGAATGTGTGTAAGGGAATAGGCCAGTATGAAATGACTCACAGCTGACAGTGAACATCAGACAGTGTTCAGGCACTTTCTGGCAAGGTAGTTATGTCCAAACTGTCATATTTAATAATAACTGAATGTGAATGAACAAGTCTAAATATTTTTGAACAAATATATACAGTTGAGTTCAACATCCTGTGACAGTAAGTTGTACAGTTTTCCTTAGAGTCACAAATCATCCATTCACTGCTATTCTCTTATTACAGAAAGCTAATAATATCTTACTGAATCTTCCCTGAAGCTCACTGTGCTAGCTTGCAGGAGACCAGAAGTAAGATTTTGTCTGTTTTCCATTTTACAAACCAGTTGCCTCTGTGGCTGCTACCTGTCTTGCCTTGCATCTGCCCTTCACTGCATCATTGCCAGATTTTGTGCATGTGACTGAATATTCCCATACTCTTTCTTCCTTTCTGAGGTGACAATATCTGCCAGCCCTTGGGAGGAACCCACCCACCACATGTGTGCCAGCATCCATGGAAACTCTCCAGGCAGAGATGGCTTGCAGTTTTCTTTTATGGCTATCACTGTTCAGATGGAGTTTCCCTGCAAGTCTTGTTGAGCTTGATTATACTGGAGTAGAAGAAATCAGATTCTCCAGGAATCTGAAAGTAGCAAGGCACAGAAAAGAACCCTCAGCTCTGCCCAACCTTTTAAGAAGCATTGAAAAACCAATGAACTGGCAACCTAACATTTCTGAGGATTTTTCTTGCACTTTTTTGAGAGATTTCACACTTCCTCACCTTGATGCAGGTGAACTCTGAAGATGTTAAGTGACTAAGGCTGCCATTTTTGGTCAATAAAAAGGGTGTTTTATTTGTCTTCTTGACAAAGGCACATCAGCAGCCTCATTATTAGAAAAGAAAAAAGGTGGACCTGATAGTCATGGGGTACTCATGTTATATATAATTTTCTTCTTATTGTTGGCCTTAAAATACTTCAGCATGACAAGATTAGAGCCAGTGTCATCCTTTTTTATTTAAATTCAACTTACAGAAAATAATGTTCTTCTTGCTCCATTTCTTCAAATTCCCTCTCTTTTTCTCCCCTGTTTATTATTCTTTATAATTTCAAAGTTAGTCCATTCACCAATGTCACCACCCTCCACAGTCTCACATTTCACCTTTGGTAAACATAGCAAAAAGCCAGCCATTTATGCTGCTTGCTGTTTGTAGCTCTTTGTTGCAATTAAAAATAGGACTTTGCAAATTGAGTTGCACTGTGATTCAGCAGATGTCATTCAAAGCTTTTGCAAAGACAGACAAAAGTTGTTGATCTTCACTGTTTGATTTTTGTTTCTTCTAGCACCAGTGTTACCTACCCTTCTAGGACAAGTGTGTGTTGCAGCATGTTTTTCTTTTTACCAATATTACCCTTCCTTGACCCCACTGGCCTTTTTCAGCTGGCTCAGAGTGGCTTTGGAGGCCAGTGTGCAACTCTGATGGGCGGGAGTCTGGCATGTGGTTTAGCTCCTGTAGGCCTAGTGTGGGTGGGGGACAGTAAATGGATGGTGGGATGTGGAGCACTGCATTAAATCACACACAATTCACTCAGTTGCTGGGACTGGCTGAAGCTGCCCTGCCCCAAGGCCAGATGAAAATCTCCCTCACTTGGCTTTTAGTTGTTGCCTAACCACTACTGCAGAAAAATGGTTTTATCAAAACCCCACATTTTCTGACTCTTTGTGTCCTTCCTTCCCACTCAAAAGCTGCTCCTGTCTGCTTAGGGAGCAATGCTTGCTCCCACACATCCAACTGCCCTCAGGAAAAGAGGTCACAGTAAAATCTTCAGAAGACTCTGCACATGCAGCCTAGAGACAGTGAGAGTGGTAGTTTTAGGTGTCCCTAAACTCGTCTGTGCTAGTGAGCATCACAAGAGCTCACCCTTTGCCAGCCCATTAATGCATTGCAACTCTGGGCTCTTCAGCCCTCCAAAAATCTCATATAAAAATTAGAGATTTCACAATAAAACTCCGTGTTTCTGACAGAACATCATTGGCTCCTATTATAGAAATAACATACACCCCAAGCATTCAACAGAAAGAAATCCATGTCTGGAAACTCAGGTAATGAGGCAGCCAAGCATGACTGGTGTTGGGTGTAACAGAAGTTAGTGCTGAAGCTGTACAAGTAATATATTAATTCATACATATATGGCTGATTATGTATTATTACTACAATTAAGGAATATTGCCAGTGGAATACAATGTTATGACAATGTAATGTTCCCTAAACTACCCTCTTGGCAGATATAAAAAATAAATGGAAAATCTGGAGACAAAAAGGCCGTGAGTTGCAGAGCAGATGAATTTGGCCCACCTTCCATGCTAATGTAGAACAGTTGGCTCTGGAATGTGATGCTGGATCACTTGCTTGTACAACAACATCACCTGTCTGCGACAAGCATTTGACACCCATCCATAGTCCCAGTCACAGTAACTTGCACCATCACTGCCCAAATCAGCAAAACCAGCTGCAGTTAACAAAGATATTTCCTTTTTAAATTTTTTTTTTCCTTGCAAGAACTTTTGGTTCAGTAAAGCAGGAATTAAAAGCAAAGGAAACATCTTAACGTGGTTTTTGCTGTGGCCATACAGAATAATCATGTTTAAAAATGAACCATATGCATTCGTCTAGTGTTATGTTTAAATAACCAGTGCTCCAAAAGGCATTAATTATCAGGGTTATGTGAAATTGTCATCATGGCCCAGTACAACCCCTCAAGGGTCAAGGCTGCTTGGCAAGTATGAGAAAAGCCACTGCTGTGAGCCAGAGATGAGTCTGTAGCACTGAAGAAAACTATGCAGACATGGACAGGCTTATCTTTTTGTGGTAGGTCTGTGCCCAGATGTTTGAATGGATGACAGCTCTGGAGATGCTTCAAGGAAAGGAAAAAGGAAATCAAGATTAATTGCCTTGAGGTTTTGCTACCTACTCAGCACTTCCTCACCTGAGCTAAGCCAGTAACGTCTGGAGAAACTGCATAGGACAGTGAGGCTGATTTACACCAGGCACAAAACTGGCTGTTAAAATCTTTGTCTCCTAGAAAATGCTTTCTCTTAACTAGCTCAATTTACGCAGACAGGTGAGTGTATCAGGGTAGAGTGTGGATGTAGAAAAGCAGCAATGAGCCCCAACTGGCTTCTAACAGCAGCATTATCTTAATAGTTATTAAATGAGGTGAAAATAAGCTGAGGGGAAGCATGTGAGGAAAATTCAGGGGCAAGTGGCAGAGCTCAGTGAGCTGCATCATTAAGATGCTGCACGAGATAGAGGACAAACATCTGCAGATCACAAACACATTAGTCAGCTCAGAACTGCAGAGAAGTTTGCCAGTTTCTCTCCTCTCCTGTGCTCAGATGGAGTTCCTTTAAAATGAAATAATTATAAAACCTTCCAAGAAGGCCAGTGGAAAAGAAAATCTACCCCAATGCCTTGCTTAGGTAGAACTATACCTTTTAGCAGCTTAATGATATAGTCGGGTGGACAATTACATTCTGTGCTTAAGGAAAACTCTTATGCTACAAAGGAGCCTCAAAACAAACAAGCAAGATCCACTTTTCAGGATCTCCAAGTGGCAAAATAAATTGCATAGATAATATGTATTTTTACAAATCCATTTTCCTGTCGCTTATTTGTTTTATCCTTAGTGTGCAATTTAGATGCAATTTAGATAATAGAGAGCAAGGCTGCATGAGTGGGCTAAGCTAAGTGCTTAAGTCCTTGAGCACTAAGTGCTGCTGAGTTCTGCAATTGGGCTGACAAGGCTGGTGCCATTAACTCAATCATTTGTCCCATAGCATTTTAGGCAAAGTTCCCTTTGGAAGCTCTCTGACTCTTTTTTTTACTCCAAGACTCCAGTGTCAGAGAAAAGCTTGTGTCTTCCTTGCTGGTTTTGCAGATGAATGAGTCATTGCCTCACGTGTGTGTGCTTGCAGCAGGTCATCAGAATTTATGGTGTGATCCTTGTCCATCTTTCCCACGGCTCTCTCCTAAGTTAGATCAGTACGTTCATACAGGAGAGGAACAACCTACTCTTGTTGGATAGTAACTTCACCTCACTGCATAGGTCACTTGCAATACTCCTGTCACTATTACACAGCAATATCTGCACATTAAATTCACACCAGCACCCTTTCTCTTCCAGCTCAGGAGCCAGTTCCAGAAGATGTGGTCATCTCTGAGCCCTGAGGAGTGGGGAGGGAGGCAAGTGCATGGTGTACAAAAAACACATGGCTCAAGGGGTTTTGCTGCCTGGAATTTCTTGTCTTTAAACTTCACCTGGTCAGAGAAGCTGCTTCTCCCAGTGGTGTGAAGGTGGGAGAAGAGAGGCAGCCACTTCATCTTAATCAGCCCTTTTCACAGTTCTGCTCTGGATGGCATACCTGAAAGTAAGCAAAGAAACCCTCTGCTCTGACTTAGACCATCCTGTTGGCTTTCAGTAGAAAGTCGTGTCCATTCCTTCCCCAAAGGAATGTGGCAACCCCTCCCAGAGAGTGTCCCTTGTGCTAACACAGCAAGCGGAGAAGGCACACAAGGCTGTGTGCTGTGGGGGCAAAGCTGTGATCTGGGTACAACCAGCAGCCATTCTGCACCTTCCAGCTGACCTATGGTCTGAACATCCCCACAGGATGGGCTGTGCTCTCAAAAGTTTTCTTCAACAGAGATGATTTGCACTCTGAGAAAAGCCTGAAGCATAATGCTCTGAAAGCTGTGTGTTTGAGAAGCCTGTGTTTTGAACAGCCTCTGAAGACACCACTGAAACCCAAACTTTGCCAGCGTAGTCATGCCCAAGTTTAACTCAGTCTGCACAGTCTCTTGGTACAGGATGAAATTTGCCAAATCAGACACCAAACTGTGTGAATCATCATGACGAAATTCCATCTACATATACGGGCATTTTTCTATTATGAACAGCCAGCTTCTTTTTCTCTCTCTGCAATTAGCTGGGAACAATCAGTCTTCCCCATGGTCCTCTAAAAACTGAAAAGATCAAATATATTCAAGCTGTTTCAAAAATTGCATGTCCTTAGGAATAAAAATGAGAGGTTATGACACTGCTCTAGAGCTTGCAATCAGTTGGTAGGAAAGCAGGTTGTTTTAAAGGGCTTGGAGCTGCCTATTAACAATGAGTAAGAAGTCTTGGGGAGATGGGACTGGATGTGGGCCAGAAAAAGAGGAGCAAGACACTAAGCAAAAACATTTTCACTCCCTCACTTGTGAGAAAGGGGCTGAAAGCAATGATTCAAAAACATCAGAGGTAGAGTGTCTTAAAAGTGCTTTCAAAATGTTTCTTAACAGTGATTCTTCCAATCTCTAGAATTATTGTGGTCTGTCTGCTTTTAACAGGTGGGGTGCAATGAACATGTTTAAAATACCCCAGGAAGGCATTTAAACACGTGCCAAATTTTAAGCCAGGATGAGGCTATAACTGAATTATGTGGGGCACATTTGTGCTACTCAGTGGTGCAGAGATGCAAGGTTTCTGCAGAAAAGTTGTCAATGTATTATGGAAAAGCAAATTCTGTTTTCTAAGCCAGAACTATTACCTCTGCCTGGGATGTCTGTGTGCTGTGTAGACATATATTCACATTTTCTATGCAGATTTATTCTAATTTATGTCTTGATACTTGATGAGAAGGGCTCCCATGTTTTTTTCTAGGGATCTGACTGGTTGTAGAGGAGTTAAAAATTGTGTGTCACTTATGAAGGATAAATTCCTGCAGCCATATTTGAAAATCACTTTGCATGAGCACCTCTGCTTCAGACCTGAAGAAGGCCCTGTTTGATTTTTCAACTATATTGGTTTCATAAAACCCATTACTTTTTCCTACAAACCGAGTGTAATATGGGAATAACCTGTTGTCTCGGTTTTGAAATACAGGTGTCTGCTAAGGAAGGCAGAAGCCTCCCTTGAAGTGGCAGATGTAACCCTTTTCCCTCTGAGTTATTATAATTTTGAAATCAAGGGCCTTTAGGCAAACATGTGGGAAATAGGAATAACAGTTCTTTACTATATAGATATAGATATAGATATAGATATAGATATAGATATAGATATAGATATAGATATATAGCCAGTCAAATGAAACAATAACAACTGTGGCAGTAACAGCAAACACAAACCCAGTCCCAGCCTTCTCGGCTGTCAGGCCCTTTCCCCTCGGGTGCAGTTCCGCTCGCAGCCGGCAGGGGCGCTGGCAGCTCCCGGTGAGCAGGGCAGGTGCGATGGTTCCCCCGCAGTTGCAGGGGGCGCTCCAGAGCGAGCTCGGGGAGCACGCGGCACTGGTGCCCTGGGATCCCGGGGAAGGATGGAACAAAAGCTTCACAAACTACTGGGCAGCCGATCCTGGACTCTTGGAAACAGCAGGCTGGAACGGCAGGCACAAGCACAAATCCCGGGTGGCAGACGAGATGTATCCAAAAGGGGAACCCCCCGGAGGTCCAGGCAGGCAGGGCGAGCACGGCTACAACGCAGCGAAGGTTCAAAGCAGCAGCGGGGCAAGGCGGCCACAGCCCAGCCTCCAGCAGGGCAGGGAAAGCAGTCCTGGGATCCCGGCGTTGTTTCCAGCAGAAAGAAAGATGGCCGAAAAACCAGGAACCAGCAACTCCCCCCTCTGCAGCCTCTCTCTCCGGACCCGAGAGCGAACTGAACTCACACCCAAGTGAAAACAAAAAGCCTGGTGAGGCCCTTTTGTCTTCTCTTAAGTACGGCCATTTATCTCCTAGCAACATGCACATGGGAAAAAATTCCTTTAACAGGAAAAAAAACTAGGACTAAACTAAAACCCCAACACCTGTACTGTAGAGGAAAGAAAATTAGAATAAATATCCATGTATTTTATATATTAGAAAGACATGGTGTTTTCATGAATGGACAAATTTACTACAGTTCCACCTATTGTGGTGGGTGGGCTTACAAGTGGAGGCTGAAAATGCCAAAGAGCTGCCTCAGGAAATAGTGGCAGACAATGAGGGGCATTACAGTAAATGACTACAAACAATCTGGCTGAGTGAAACCAGTTATTTCACAAAGCCAGGGCTGGGCAGAGAGCCACAGGAACCAGACATTCTCCTGGATCACCCTGTGTGTCAATGGCAACAACAAGAAAAAAAGACCATCATTGGCAAGCACCTGACACAGATTAAAAATATGGATTGGTTTTCAATTATTTTCAGGAAATTAACGTTTAAAATGAGCTAGTTTGACTACTTGCCATGGAAAGCCCAAATGCAATTCTAACCCAAACCAAAAAATCTGTGTCAATCAAAACAACATGGAGGGGAAAGAAAACTACTATGATGGAATCTGTCAGAATGTTGGGATTTTAATGACTGATCTGAATGGCTCTTGATGAAGGGATTAGTTGATTAATTTTGTTATTAGTTGATTACAGGGCCTTTTTAATACTATGGATTTTCTAAAAACAAAACATAATCTTAACCCTTCACTTTGCATTATAAATATAAACTAAAGTCTGGTAAAGCTTGTGCGAGCATTTGCAGGGCTGTCAAACCATATGGATTAACTTTGGGATGTGGGGGAAAGAAAAAAGGAAGACCTATTTCTAGATGACAAAGAAGATTATTCCAGTATTCCCTTTCTTCCCATTGTACCAGGGAGAAGAAAATACAGTCAGGCCATGTTCTGCATTGAACTCTTCGCATGATTTTCCATGCTCAGTTTAGTAATGAGACTTTCCACAAAAACCCTCACCAACCCTCCCTTTCTGGGGGGGCTGATGATAAGAAATCCAGAACTGGCTAGGGAAAAGCACTGCACCATGCAGCAGAGCTGAGATTGTTACCTAAGAAATACATTTGCTTTCTCTTTTTGGACCAAATTATTTACAGCTGAAGAGCTCATTTTACTTGTATTTTTCTGTGAAGCAGATAATATTCAATCACCTGCTGAGTTATAGTCTAAAAAACAGGAGGTCTTCATTATACAGGGTGGTGAACTCAATTGTCTCATGCAAAGGAGTTGTACACCCATTGACTGCAGCAAGCTCAGTTCAGACAATGCTGGAAAATGGTCTTTGTTTTACAAGAATTGAAAAGTGATTAAACACTTGGCTATTGTAATGCATTCACATGAATTCCTGTCATGCTGCAGTCTCCCATTGCAAATACTTGTTTTGTCAATTATCTCAACTGGAATAGCACAGGAACAGCTCAGATGTGGCATATGAGGTTAACTTCTCTTATTTACTTTCAAAATACTTTAAACTAGCCTCCTCATTTTTCTTTAAAAATTGCAGGTAGAATGTGATCTTTCTCAATAGACTTTCAACCTTTACACTCAGGTTTTCAGTGAATATTATTTCAGTTGAGGAACAGCAAGATATGAAAGCAGCTCACTGCTTCAGAAAGAATATGACATTTTTCCTTCACATCTCTTCCATCTCTTCCAATGAACCCTCATACTACCAGTGTTGTAGAATAATATAATTAATTTACGAAAAAAAAAATCTGAAGTATTTAGATCCCTTATCATGCATTATGGGTGCAGTATTATGCAAGGTGATGAATTAAATATTGCATTTTGAGGTATTATGCTGGCTCCTAGCAGGGTAGGATGTCTAAGTTAAAATTTTACCCTACTCCTTATTGGTCTAGCTGAGGAACTTTACCTGCTTTGCTAAGCATCAATTTTTGTTCAGTGCTAGCAGCTTAGATATCAGTTCTAGGTTTTCCCACCAGTAGTTTGGATTATTCTTCAGAAGAACTACAGCATTAAGAACAAAAAGTTTCAGACATCGAAGTCCTCTGGAGTTGAAAGTTATTTTGCTTGTATTCCCTGAACCCTGATGCTCATGGTTCTTTCCTTTTGAACGGCAATAGGAGCACTTCCTGTGAGCAGCACCCACCTCACATCTGAGTCTGAGAGCTGAGAGGATCTCTGCAGCCACAGAGGTACCGCCTGAGCCTCTAACACATTTTGAGACATTTCTACATCATCTTGTATGGATGGTGCCTGACAAACGAAGCCCAGTAGACATTTGAGTACATCTGTAGTAGTGGTTGAATAGCATAAAAGGAAGAAAAACAGAGTTTCATATATAAATAATATACAGCTATATAATAATACCCTAGAGGTATTATATATGTGTATATGTCCTGGCTTGCAGTGTATTCTATTACCATCCTCATGAGCTGTTGAAATCAGGTGGGGCAGTGTTTCCTTGCCTCCTCCCCCCAGACTCTCTTTCTGTTAATGGCCCATCATTGTCCTGCTGCATGACTCAGAGATAACTCCCTCCAGACTATCTTCTGTTAACGAGCCTAATCAACACTTGGCCTCATGACTCATTACCCCATTGTGAGATGCTCCACCCAGAGGGAGGAACCAAGCATCCCATCGTGGATATAATCTGGGACTCTGAACACCAGAGACACTCTTTCCACTGGATTTCCAGAGGACAGGAGCTACACAGCCACCACTGGACTTTCTGAGGAAGAGCAGACTCCTTCTACTACAGGATCACCACTTCAGAGGACTGCAGCCACCATTCTACCGCACTGCTACCACCACCCTGCCTAACAGGGACTCAGGTTGTATCTTGACTCTGTCAGTTTTGAACCAGTGTTTTCTTTTACCTTTTTTTTCCTTTTCTTTAATTTCCATTAAATTGTTATTCTGACTTGGTGCCTCCCACTGGTTTGTTTTCAAACTAGTACAGTATACAAAACATGTACATTTATATAATAATATAGATTTCTTGTATATTAGATGGTGTATATAATATATACTACATATTATATATTACAGTCATGGAATAAATTGTTGTTATTACTATTTGGATAGCTCTTTTTTGCAGAGATCCTGTCTGACCTGCAAAAACTTCAGAGTAAGGACACTATTTGCTGATGTGATTGGAAGAGCACAGGTAAAATGAGCAGCTGGTACTGGTGATTTTATTTGCAATGTCATGGGTAGCATGTGCCAGAAAATGTCAGAAGGAGATGCATAGTATTTCATCTGTGGGTTTTGCCCTAGGCTACATCTGTGGAAGTGATCACTAGTGTATATGCAATTAATTTTTTTAAGGTTTGATAACTTGTAGTACCAGGGAGAAAACTGTGTTAACTAGAGGCACTAGGATAGAAGAAGAATGACTGATGGAAATACAGCTCTTTTCTTGGCAGTGCAGGGACATAGCCAGTGGTTGCTAGCAGTCTCCAAACTACATAGGGAAGATTTTGTCAATATAGTGTCTTCTGGGACAAAAGTGCTTTATTTATGGGGACAAAAGAATCTCTTTTCTCTTCATATGGAAGAAGCAAGGACAACTAAATCAGAGCTCTGTTTTGAAAGAGAAAACTTCAGTCTGGAACCACCCAATAGTGCATGAAATCAGTAATTAAAAGAGGACAAAGTTATTTATACCTTATGTTAACCTTGAACAGGCAGAACAAGTGGAGGGAGGGCACACACATGTGCACACACTCTGTGCCTTTGTTAAAAGCAAAAATCATTAATCTGTTTTTAGTTGGGTAGAATATTTGTTGGTGATTTGGATAGGTTTGTCCTATTTTCAAGAGCTACTTGGATGCTTGGACACTTCCATCCTTCTGAACAGCAGAGACAGAGGCACTGTGAGCTGGCTGGTTAAGGTGGAATTTTCTCAGTGGCTGTCACTGATGTCTGGGCTTAGGCTGAGTTAGACTTGCATGTAAACTGCTGCTACTTTGAACTATTTATTGTTTTTTAAAATTGTTTTTTGATGCTGTATGAACAATAAATGTTGTTGTTTCAATAATTTTGGCTCGCCACTGCATACTGCTGGCTGCTGATTCTCAAAGGGGAACCACCAAACTTGCCAAGGGGTAAGAGCAGTTGGCATACATCAAAAGTTTTAATTGGATTAAAAGAGAATGGGAATTATGCAAGTAGGCATGGAAAGCATAAATGTGAGGCTGTTCCAGGCAGTCTACATGCAGAAACAGAAAAAAAGGTAATTAACCCTACAGTTGTTATATGGAGGGACATGAATTCCTGTAAGGGAGAAGACACACTTCTGATGACAAAGTCACTCACCTGACCCTCTCCATGTCATCCTGGAACAAACAACCACCTCTTCTTCTGAGAAGTTGTAAGCAAGCAGCCCTTTAAAAAAAATAACTTTTGGTCCACAGCTGCACTGAGCTGACATTAGCCTTCACCTCTCTTGTGTTGCTGGAGAAGGTCATGGACTTGCTGTGAAATCAGTAGCCCTAAGCACCTTCTCCCCACGGAGAGCTCTGAAGGGAGGCTGTAGTCCAGAGGCAGAGCCCACTGCCACAGCAGCTGTAGGATGGAAGTGATCAAGGAATCATAGAGAAAGTCATTCTGCTGGCACTCAGGCTTTTAAAATGTCTTTCTTCTCCAAATAAAAATAAAATGGTTGGAAAGTTCTGCCTGAAAACTAGGAGTGAGGGAAAAGTGAAAGAGAAGAATATCAGTGTGATAGGACTTGAAAGACTTTTTTTTTTAGTTAAATTTTGTTTCCTTCTGGGACTCCAGAAGGTGCAGATACAGGAAAAGCAGAGATATTTTTCTTCAGATTATGCGGGTGCTGGGGATAATAGTAATTAGTTCATCTACCGCAGAAATGTAAAGTCTCCTGGCTGGAACTCAGGCACACTGACTCACACCTTGGAGGAGATTAAGTATTGTTTTAATTCAAATCCCTACAGGGAAGACAGGTGGACAGAATGTAATTACTAGGACATCTAGGATAAATGTCTACCTCTGAAAAAGTGTATTATGCTCTATAATATCTGTGAGCAGACAGGATATTGTTTTTTCATCTTCAAGTTGGATGTCACATAAATTCATGACTTTCTCAAGTGTCCTGTACACATTTGAAAAGGGCAATTTTCGGAATGAAGATTGAAATTTCAGAGACAACTCTTGCTGTCATGTGAAGAAGTAATTGCTAACCTGTGACAGGGATCATCCTTTAATATCTCAAGACAGCAGCTCTCAAAACTTGTTGTATAAATCTTTATCCCAGTTTGTTTGAAGGGATCTACACTGGATTGTCTTATTCATACCTCCCGCATCAGTACAAGACTGAATTTTGTTATGCCTAAATAATTTCAAGTAAATTTTAGCACAAGGGTCCAGCCTGGTTTTCACAGCTGAAGAACTTAATTTGTTCTGATTTATTATTGAAACAGCTCTTCTGTAGCAGAGAGTTTGATAAAAGAATAAAAAAATGGGCGCGCAGGCAGGATCAGCTTATCAGTCACAATTATGGTTTGTCAGACCATACTGATGTTTGCAATATGTGTGATGGCAGCTCTTCAGGATGGTTAGCATGAAGTGAAAACGTGCATGGTGCCTACCTTGGTGTGGCACAATTGTAGGCAGTGAGAAACAACCTAAAAACAAACATTTGTTCTAAGCATCAAAACCTAACAAGGACATATCCTTAGCAAACTTTCCCCATTACTCAAACTTCTGTTTTGCATTACTGGCAATGGTGCACACCATTGAAAAGCATTGTCTAGCCAAGAAAATATAATTTAAGTTAAAAATTACTCAGACAACCATGTACATAGAGGCACAAACACAAGTGCTTTGGACAGTGAAAAAAGTGGTGACTGTGACATCCATTAAAGAAATAGACAAGAGGAGGTGGGTGTGCAGGGCCTGGAAAATCAAACTATTCCAAAGTTGCTGAAACAGGATCCCACAAATCTACAAATTGATCAGGGATGAATCCAGTTAACAAGGACTCAGTCACATCTGTTGATGAGAAGAACAGGGCTCTCTGAAATCCAGTGGAAGTTTTGTTAATTGTGAGTTCAGCATTAAAATTATTTATGGAGACAGAAAATGCTTAAGACTGACATATGATTTATGTCCAATTGGACCTGGATTTGAAAGGCATCTGTCAATTGTTACTTTGCTTATATACACTTGCCTCTTTTAAGGAAGACAGTATGCAATCATTCAGTAGGTGACAGTCCGAGGGTAAAGGTGTAAATGTGCAGAATAGCTGGAAGGACTCTGAGTGTGTGAAGAAACTTAGAAATTGAGATCTTTTAAAGGAGAGAAGAAGCTGTTAGTTCAGTATACTGTGAAACACTTCCAATTTTCACTACCTTATTTTTTTAAGTAAAGGCTTTCTTTTCTATTTCAGTGATTAAAGAAAAACTAACAACACCAGTCAAATGGTCTGGAGGAAAAATGCCCTGTTCTGCCATAAAAGTTATTGTAGTGAGACTGTCTCCCACAGGCTAGACAGCAAACCTGTGCAGCTTATGCACCTGGTGCTGAATGACAAAAAAGGGCTTATTTTAAAGTTAAAAAATTTTCTCATGCGAAAGCTTTATCTAAAATTTTAAAAGTGGGCAAAAAAACTTTAATGCTGATCCTTGCAGAGGTCCTCATTCCATGTGGCATTTAAGCTCATCTTTAACGTTTAGCTAGATAAGGACTGCAGCTTTTGTGTTCTTTGTAAATATCATATTATATGCATGAGCTTACTTTTTGTGATTCATGTTCCCTGTAAAATGAATTACAAACCTTCAGATGGGACTTAGTGTGGATTTCAGAGATAAATGTGTATACATTTTTATATACTTGGTTTGTATATGTCTCTGCATAAATATATTTATTTTATTATAAAACCCTATTATTTGAAGTCCATAAAAAATTCTAGTCAAACCCAAGATTTTGGTTTTGTCCAGAAATCTTTGATCACAAATGATACAACATGTGCTCTGACTGATGAAATGCATGACAGACGTAATCCTCTCTAGCAAGAAAGGATCTAACTTTGTGGTCTCTCTATTTTTCATTAAAGGACAGGACACAAAGTTATTTTCTTCCAAAGCCTAAGAACCCTTTTTCACGAGTGATCTTTCTTTTTTTTTTTGGGCAAGGCTTTTCTGTCTCTGACTGGAAAATTATCCTTGGTTTGTGGAAATAAAAGAAAGCATAATCTGTATAAAATATTGTAGTGAACTTAATGAAAAAGCCCTCTCAAGTTATTTTTATCCCTTCATCTGGAACTATGGCATGAACTAATTTTGCTTTCCTTCCTTGACCAAAGGTCATCACCTTTCAATCTCAAGGGAAAACCAGTTTAAATTCACTTAAATGCACTTAGTTTAAATTCACCATTGATAAGATGCAGTGATGTGGAGTCAAATGTATGTACCCTGTAGGTCACACTGCAGTTGTGCACTGTGCTCCATTTAGCTATTCTGGGTCAGGTGGAACGACCCAGAGGAACAGCTCTATATCTGAAAGTCACAGTTCCTCCTTTGCTCCCTTTACTTCTGCAGTTCTACTTCTTCATCCTCGTGTCTGTGGGAGAGGGGAGCACTGCTTGCTCTGCTGTCTTACAGAAGCTCATTTCCCCGCACTGGTGTGCGATTTAGGATGGGGGTTTTGGACAAGGGGTAACGTGACCCTGCTTTTTTATCCAGTGCTGATTGCAGGTGCCAATGGTCCTGCTCTCACTGAGCTCACAGATGGGGTCTGGTCCAGGACCTCACTCATCTTTCATAGACATACAGACAGAGGGAAACAGCTTGTTGCTCTTCTCCTGCTGACACCCCTGCTCCCAGCAGGCAGGAAAAGAAAGGTGAGTGGTGGTGCTCACTCCAGGGAGGGTTTCTAAAACACATTACAGATCTGTAGAGAATGTCAGCAAGGCTGTACGTTGAAGACGAGCTGTGCTTTCAAACCTCTAAAAGCAATGTATTTAGCTTAAGCTTGTTGGAACCCTCACAATCGACAGCCAGTGCTGTTTAACAATGTTCAATCATTCATCCCACCAAGAATGGTGCCTAAATCAGACTTTTCAACAAGGAATCATCTCGCCTCCCTCCCAGCTGGCTGTAGCAGAACCCAGAGTATGACCCTGTCAGGCAGAAGGTCAACATGCTCTGTTTACAACTTGAGGTCCCTTCAAAGCACCTTCCTAGTAGATAATAATATTTTTTTAAGTCCATTAAGGTATGTGTATGTTTTTAAGAGGGAGAAGTGGCAATGGTAGGTACTGACAGAACAGTAGGGGAGGCAGGAAATAAAATGTTAAGATTCCAGTGCTGGACGTAGACAAGGGAGACACTGAAGGTGTCAGAGCAATGTGGCTCAGGACAGGTGTGAACTGTCACAATCAGACATGGCAGAAAGAAGGCGGGCAGCCTCTGAAGGCTCCTCATCAAGACTGTGTTTGAAGAGTGGGAACCAAAGCAGTGACAAAGGGACAACATCATCACAGGAGAAAGTCCTGCACAATCCTAATAGGATGTTAGGTGAAGCTCAGGGAATCTGGCTTCCTGCAGTAGGAGTCAGGGAAGAAGCTGACTGTGATAAGGTGAAAGGCTGAAAATGTTTGAACAAAAGCACTGTCAGAGTGTGAAACGGGGACGGTTAGGTGCAAAAGCAAACAGATAGAATCAGAAAGATCCAGAAAATAGGTGGATAAACAGACTAAAGGAGAGAGCTAGGTTAAAGATGAAATAGAGAGCAAAAGCTTGAATAAATTTCCTTAATATTTGCTAGTGCATGAAATCTAAGGTGTGACGTATAATGAACACTTTAATTGAGAGACGGGGGAGAACTGGCAACAAAGAAGTGAAGGACATGCCCAGATCTGGGAGGGTTACATTGCTGCAACTGGATGGAGTTTTCACAAGCTAGAGGCCAGCCCTGGCACTGTCACTCTAAGCAAAGTCTTTTAATACAGCAGAAGGCAAATCTTTCTCCAAGTTCAATGGGAGCAGGTTGAGGCCATGTGTTGATGGATAAAAACTTAATGTGTGACTTGATAGCCATAATCCCCTGTAGTAACAGGAAAATATAGGACTGGTCTCATATGGTAGTGTTTCACAGCCAGCTGCTGCAAGTGCATGCATGAAATGCTGAGCCGGGGAGAGTCCAGGTGACAAATGAAGTAGCTTGTGTGCCATATCAGTGCCATAACAAAAAACGAACTAGAGAGGTGTTTAAAACCAAAATCTAAATCATTAAGTCTCTACCTAAACAACACCTTCTTAGGATCAACCAGGCATTTCCCACTCATTAACATCCAGGAGTTTTGTATGTCTGCCACTGCTTTCTCAGTGAAGTAGGCCTATGGTCATCAATCTGCAGCAATGTGTACTTCCCCTGGAAAGATCAATCTTGCTTAGGAAGGAAGCAGGGCTGCAAAGGAGAAATTCTTATCTAAAAAAATGTCCTGTGCTCTGAATTTAGTCAGGACACCAGCAAAGAGGGATGAATCAAATATACAGTGTATGAAGTACCCGTTCAATTGCCAAGTGTAAAACCATGAGTAATGTCCTATCTATTATCAGCTGATTCACTCAGGGAATTCTCAATGTGTTTTAAACCCAAGATGACTGTCCCAGCCAGTATCAGAGCAAATGGCATTTCTCCTGATGACCTCAGATTTGGTTTGATAAGTTCTTCTATCACATAAAGCAACTGTGAAAGGACAACCAGACCTGAACACGACTTTATGAAAAAGCAAAATTTAGCATTACTATTGCAATCTTGTTCCTTATGCTCACAATAGAATCTATAAATTGATGGCAATTTCTTAAACTATAAAATACATTTTAACAGCAGCTTGTGTCAGGCTTTGGAAGGTCAGACTTCTAACATTTTGGAGTCCATCACTTAAACATTTTGATAAGAGAGAACGGTCCTCTGCTAAAGCAAAGAAAGACAATTGATCCAATAAGTCTTAGCAGCAGCAAAGATAGCTTCATGGTACATGATTTATGTTCCTGTGAGGCAGAGGTAGTGGGCTAGGCTGGGAGGTTGGATGGTTGTCTGCATGCATTTGTCTCAACTAAGAAGCAAACTCCACCTCACTAGAAATGGCTCTGTGTGTGGTGGTTTAAATTTTTCAGTGCTTTAATGCACAGGAGACATCCAGGCTGAAGAGAGCCAGCTGTGTTTTGCTGGTGTGGCTGAGGGCTCTCTTTCAGGTGAGCACCAGAGCACTCCCCAGACCTTTGGGGAGATGCTGCACAGCAAGGGAATTGGTAAATGCAGATCTACTGGAAAACACCACGCAGGCCTGGGTGGGGTGGCCTGGGTTTGGCAGGCAGGGAGCAGAAGAGGGAGAAATGCCCCAAGGTTACAGGGCTGCATCAGCAGTCACAAACAACCCCTGAACTCACCCATTGCCTCCCCAGCCCCAGTTGCTACAGCACATTTTTCTTGGGCTGTGCATAGAGTCTGGAATTGACATCAGACAGGATTTGCACATAGAGAAGAGGCACCAGGGCAATCTATTATAAGTGAGAACACAGAGGAGAAGAGCAAGAGAACTTGATGTTTATGCCTCCAGGCAGGGGCAATAGATAATTTTGATGAGTAGTTGTAACCAGACAGCAAACCTAAGCTTTGATCAGTAATTTGATGGTATGGTAAAATGTTTTGGTGATAGAGGAGAGTTGGTGCCTGCAATCAATCACTCCATAAGCAGAGGTGAGTCTGGAAGCTGATCAGGACTTTTTGCAGATAGTCAGAAATTCAACAAAAGGAAGAATCCTTGACTCTTTCGGTGTGATTAAATGCAGGTTCATGTATTATCTGCTGCAAAGAATATCTGTGACTGGGAAAGATCATTGCTGGTGAGGCACACAAAATGTCAGCTGCTGCTCTTAGGGAATTGAGCAAGATCTATTGCCTGGTGATAATTAACTATCCATCAATAAATGATAAGTGCTCCAGGAAATCAACACAAGGAAGAAGTTCTTCAAAGGCGAAAAGCAAGTCATTAGAAGGAACAAACGTACTGGAACATCTACAGGAGATAGATAGCACATCAAAAAGCACAGATCTGATACGCATGAAGGTGATGGAGGGTTGGTAGGAAGACGTCAGAGTTGCAAGCATCTGGCTGGAGGCTGCAAAATGAAAAAGTGATGAAAAGAAATCTTCCAAAATAGGCCAGGGTCATTGCACTGCACTGATGGAACTTGACACAGAATCTGTCCCTGTTGCACCAGGCTGACTGTCAGCAGAAATTTAAAGATAACATCTGCCAGCAGAGAAAAAAACCCCAATACTTCAGTTTTCCAGATAGGCCAATCAGCTTCAGTAGTCCAAACCTCAAACCCTGACAGACACTCGTGGGGCTTCTCCAGGTAGGCAGGAGCATTTACTGGGAGATGCACTCCCAGTCTTCCAACAGCACTAAACCTCCACTAGTCACTCAGTGTTTTAGTGGGCTTTCCTCTGTCCTGATGCATAAGGCTTACTCCATGACCCATTTTCTCTTTGCAAGTGTGCTTACACAAGTTTGAAATAGCCTTCAGTGTCTTCTTTTCTTCTACATTGTTCCTTCTGAGCCTTTGGTGAGCATCTTTCAGGACTAAACAATTATGGTGAATTACATTATCTGACAAGGTGGTGAGAAAGGTGAATGAACCTGCTTGTTTAACCTAATGAAGCTGTGGGGAGGACAGTGCCCACAATGATTACTCTGTCTTGATGCTGCTGGGCTTAGATTACAGGAACTGAGTTTTAGGCTCTCAGTTTCACAGTGGCAAAGCTTTTTGCAGGTGGACATGAACTAAAATGTGGCAGCAAAGACATGAGAGAAGGAGAGAGTGCCTAAAGTGTCATGTATTCTTCCAGAAAAAGGAAAGCTCAGGTGTAGGATTTCTAAGTTTTGCAGTTATTTCTGGACCCTTTTGATGCTGCAGTCATTAGAGGTAAGAGGAAGCCAGGAGGAAGTCATTATAAGTATAGGAATCAAAATCCTTGATATTTGTCAACAATATTTTTCTAGCCCTGGTGAGGATGAAAGAATGGCTGAAAACAGAGATATGGTCTGCCTGGGCATAGAAATTGGAGCTGCTCATCCAGGTCACAAAGCTCCTTCTCTTGGCTATCCAGCTAATCTGTGTTTTCCAGCTTCGCCTTGAGCCATGATGATCACGTAAGGGACATGTGGGAACCTGAATTATTGATGGAAACAAAGACCTTAAAGACAAATTAGATAAATCTTTAGAGAGTCAGAGTTTAATAATCCTGCTGCCTGTGGAGTGAGCCATTTTTCAAGCACTTAGATTTTTGAAGACAATATTTAGTTGGAGGTTTTGAGACAAGTCTGGACTACCTGGGACTAGCAAAGGTGGAAAACAGCTGTCTATTATATTGTTAGAAAGACAAAACAGGGCAACAAGTGGCAGAGACTGCAAATGTAGAAAGAGGGAAGAGGGAAAGAGGAATGTGTGTGATGGTGATTCATTAACACTGCAACCCATCAGCAGAACCAGAGTTCTGATAATAGGATTTGTGTTATTTCCAGGCTAGCCATGCAGATTTTATTGCTGGAAATCACTGTGCTTCCTGACTTTGGTGTAGTTCTCAACTCGAGCATCAAAGGCCTAAGGAAGGCTAATACTTAACAAAAAACCCTTAATGCAAGGGTTTCCTGGGAGTGACAGCCTAGGGCTTTCCCAGGGCAGGACTGAATTAAATCTTCCCACCCCTCTTACTCAGAAGGTGACTTGGCTGAACAGCTGGGGTTGCATTTGCAAACCTCTCTCATCCTGCCTTTGTTGGTGCTCCAGCAAGCTGGCTGCACAGCTCTGCTGAGGGCACCCAACCCAGGGTCTACCACCAGTCCTAGTGTGAAGTTTTACCCCCCTCAAGCCTTGCTCCTTGGCATGTAATTTTCTTGGAGTGGGCCTGACAAGGCTAACAATATTGCCAAACCTCATTCCTGAATTTCCTCATATCCTCTGCCTGTTCAAGTGGTCCTTGCCTGGCTGCCTGGCTGCTAGAACTCTCTGGGAATTTCCAAGGCAAAACCACACCCTTGCTACTGTCAACCAAAGTTTAAGGGCACCACATCTCTGTACAGAAATGGCCATCGTCTCCTGCTTATGTCATGGTAATTCAAGGTCTTCTGAGGGGTTTGTTTTGTACCAGGTTTTAACCATGCTAGGTGAGGGCATTGTGCAGTTATTTTCTATTCCCTGTACAAAGTGCCAGCTTATTTCATCTTACACGTCGGTGAGAGATCAGCCTGAATTAAGTTTGTTTTAGCTGTTAAATCACATTTTTCAATTGTTTAAATAGTTCAGACAGAATTTGCACAGTAACATTTTAGCTTTTTATAGCTGTCAAGAAGTAATACAAATAATTACCACCTTCCCTGGTGGGTTTTATCTGATTAAAGTGACATGTCTGCTTGTGCAAGATATTTTAATAGAGACATTCAATAAAGTCAGTAACATTTAATTTCCACTCTCCTCCTCTTTTTTTCTTTTTTAAGATACATTTCATATTTATATAAAAATCTTGTATTAAGGTTTGGGATATTTTTCTTAAAAGACTTTACATAGTGAAGCAATCTGGCAGCATATTTTATGTGCTTGTAATGAAATATTTCCTCACACTACAGCAAGGTGCTCATGTATCTTGTTCATGCTAAGGAGTACAACATCTGTCTGAACTAACTGCTGTGGAAATACCACTGGAGTAAGGAGTGAGCCAAGGTGGAAGCCAGAATTTTCCCCAGATTGCAACTGGAAACTGATTGAAGGAAGAAGGAATTAATTGGAAGCTGCCTGCGGTGACAAGGGCTTGGTGAACTTGCATAGAAGAAGCCTTTTGTGGCATGTTTTCCTGGTACAAAATTCCCTAGGACTATATATCCTATAATACAACTTTCCACTCTCATCTGTTACCTGGCTTCATACGCAGGGACACTTGGAAAAGGCTCAATGCCTGGGTCAGCTTCCAGCATTGGGTTTGTCATCACATAGGTGGTAAAACAGAGATGTTTAAATTCCAGTCACAGTTTTGAGTCTTTTAGGCAGTGAATTTTCAGGTTTTTTGGTGTAGAATTTGCACCACACTCCTGCAAGAAACAGCAATTCCAACATCTCTCCTAATCAGTCTCTGGGGCATGTGTTCTTTAGGTGGTTCAGATCAAGTTGCCATGGTGGTATTTTTGACTACAAAATATCTCTCAGGTTATGAAGAGCAGGAAGCAAAAGTGAGTTTTTTAGAGTTCCAAGCAATATACAATAGCTATGAGACCCATACTTCCTGTTAGTCCTAGCTGGTGTTTGTTTGCATGCTTTAGCAAGCGCTGGCCAATATATCTCATCTTAGACAAAAATGCAGATAGTACACTGGTTGCTTGCCCCAGGGAGGCTTGAGTCTCACATTCCCATACAAAGGGAAGCTGTGGCAAGATGAGACACACCAGTGAAAGCCTCTCTGCAGGGCTGCAGGAGCCAAGGCCACCCCTCTCCGTGCAATTGGGAGATGCCCACAGGGCTGGCGCTGCTGGAGCTCCCTCTCCCATGGCAGGGGCCTGGGGGCCATTTCATGTGTCCTTGCCTCTTTAAGCTGATGTAAAATACTGCCTAGGTCTCATCTTTTCTATCCTGCTATTAAAATACCCACCAGGTCCCCAGCTCCTTTTGTGTGTTAGCTCCTCTTTTTTATGGTTTAGGTTTAGATGTGACGTTTCCCTTGGTTTTGTGAGACTGCTGAAGGTATTATGCTCCATTTTAGAGCTGTCAGTGGGCTGCATTTAGATTTCTGTGTAGATTACATGAGACGAGTGAGGTTGAATGGTTTATAGCTCCTTTCCTCCCTAGTGCTGCCCTGTGCTATGAGTCCTATAAGCCAACACATTGATATTTTGCCCATAAAAATGATACTATGAAATGCAGCTTCTTATATTACTTATATTACTCTATCGTTACTAATGTTCATTGATTTCTACTAAAAATCCTTCACAAGTATTAAAAGACTATATGGAAAGACACAAACCTCCACAGCAAAAACGAAAAATAGCATTTATTTTCATTAACACTGTATTTCCTTGAATCTGATCACTGAGGCCAGCTTAAGCTGTTTCAGAATATATATATAAAAGGACCACTCAAAGGGAATTTAGGTATAATTCAATCATACTTTGAGAACACTTTTCCCTGTCAGCACAATATGAAGTGGTCTTGGCTTCAATGAGAACCTTCCCCTACTCTTGCAGAGACTCAGGACACTGAGGAGAGGGCAAACACAGATTTATTTACCATGGATTTTAACTCTCTACATCAAAATACTCCTCACTGGCCTACCCTAATAATTCTGCCCAACTAAAGAGAGATTCCAGGAGGGCTTCAGTGCAGCACTATAATAAGTAACTGCAGAATCGTTTATCATTCCTGATGGCAAAGATTAAAAAACTCACCATTTATTTCAAATAGGTAAGTACGACACCTTAACAATTCTGTCTTTTCCTTACTGCAGAGATTTCCATTTCAAGCCCTGACAATATTAAGGAAGAGATTTATTGGAGTTCATCACACTGCCTGAATCCTTTGGAGCCAAGGTATTTATAATGATGTAAATGTGACAGTGTCAACAGTGATTTAAATCATTTAGTCTCTATGATAAACGCTATGTTGCCCTAAAATTTAAGGGATGCACTGAGAACATAAGTCACTCAGAATGAAAAACAAAGTCAGTGGCAAATGATTTGGGTTTGCAAAACCCATCGTGAGACAAAATGAAAGATTGAACGAGAGAGGCAAACAATGAAGCCATAATATACATGAAATAAATTCTCATGATATTTCATAAGCCCATGAGATAAAGACAGATGTCCTGTGTGAATTCAGTACCTACCTTTATACCTGAACAAGTCAGCACTGCATTTATCAGCAAAAAGCTAGAGTAGAACAATATAAAGTACAGACAAGATGTTTGATGCTTGCCTGACAGCAACTGCTCTGATCATCATTTTGCATAATGAAAGTTTGATGTAGATCAACTCTTGATCAATGTGTTAGATGTACCCTGGGATAAATTAAAAAGCAAGATATGGAGATGGAGAAAAAAACCCCAGACTTCCACCCTAAACTTCTGTACTTTATATCAATGTAGGAAGAAATGCAAGGGAATGAGGGAAGGCAGGAGATGTCACTCAAGGTGGCTGAAAGACTAAAAGAGAATTGATCTAAGAGTGAACAGGGAAATTAGCAATGAGGCAACAAAAAATGTTAAAAAGAAATATTGTGATCTCAGGAACCCTGGGGACAGATCTAAACTCAGAAGTCCTCTCTAGAGGCTTAAAGAGAAGAGTCACTGGGAAAACAAAGCAGCTATTTCTCCAATTTGGCACATGAGATACAAGCAGGTCCTTCTGTCCATCAGGAGCTGGGAGAGCAGGGCAAGAACAGGGAAGTGAAGAAGTATCCTCAGCAGCTTGAGAGACCTAATGGCCAAGCTATGGTATAATCATTCTGTCCACAATTTCTTCCTATTCCCTTGGACTTTTCAAATTTTCTTCCCTCCTTTCTGGCTAATCTTGTCACTGTCAACACCATCTAAACAAATCATGGTGCTCCTCAGGGTGCATCTCATCTACTCAAAACACACACTACCAAAATTGTTCTGTGTAAAAAGTCCTCACCAAGAAAATTCTGGTTTCTAAGTTTTAATTTTTACAATGTGTTGATGTTCATACATTTCTGTTCACGTTTCAAAGAGGGTCAAAAAAATTATTCATGAACTGAACAAATTGTAGGAAAGTTTGTTACTATGAGGTTTGCCATAAAATTTCTTTTCTCTTATATGATCCTTCCAAGTTCTTCTAGCTTAAAGTGCCTTAAATATTTATTTCTTTTCAGCAAATTAGGAATTAAACTGGGTTCACCTTGGACAGTTAATTCTCCTTCAATTTTGTGTGCAGCTGCCTAAAGCATGATGGAACATGCCCTTCAGCAATTTTTATTTTCCAGCCAGTCAGTTGTGGTTCTGGGAAAAAAAAAGAGACACCACAACAGTGATATAAAAAATATTTAGAAATGTACTTATAACATGGAGCTGGATGTTGTAAAAATCAGAATAAGTAGCCATTTTCCCTCAGCTTTTTAGATTCAGAAGGAACACGTCAAAACAATAGAAAACTGTTGGTTGAATTTGGCATGAAGTCAGTGTGGACAGGAGCAATATAAGAGCACCAAATGGCTGTAGGAAAGCTATCCTTGGTGCATTTTCATTATCCTTGAGTAGATAGATGAGTGCTCGTGTAAGCCTGCAGTGCACTTCCTTTGTCTAAAGTGTGTTTCCTCGCAGTCTGGCTGCAGGAGTCGCCTCCTCCCCTGCAGGGATCACTGAGTCAGGCACAGGCACAGGACAGGCTGAGAAGCTGTGTAGGTGGGCATGAGTCAGTTCCAGTGGCTAAACTTAATAACTTTCTTCATCTCCCCCAAAATACATAAAACCACAATCCGTTTCTAGTTTGTAGCATATTGGTATGGTTGAATTGTTTGGAAAACACAGTAGCAGTGGCTCTGCTCAGAACTGCCCTCAGAACACTACAGAGGAGTCTTTTTGGTTTTGTATGGCCATAAACAGGAAATATGACCTCAGATTTCAGGGTGTCGTCCAGAAAATACTTACTCTATGCTAAATAAATAAATAAATAAATAAATATTTACATATAATATATAACTCCATGGTAGTGAGGGCTTGGGAGTCTCTAAGGACCCTTCTAACCCTTAATATTCTATGAGTCTAAGCTTCAATAGAGAAGAAAAATTCCCTTAAATGAGACTGTCTGCCACAGTGAATAATATATATATGATGTAGGGGCTTTTATAAACCAAAAATCATAGTGTTTGTCAAGTTTATTTAACTATTAAGGAACTGTTTTAGTTATTACAGAATTACTCTCTTGAATTACTTACAATTCTTACAAGTAAGAATTACTTACTTGCCTTGAGCAACATTTGGTAGAAAACAATATAAGAAGTTTTGTGTTTGTTTTTAAAAACCAATGAACTGTCATAGTTCAATATATCTGAGCTGAAATGTTACGATTTTCATCTTCAAAAATATTGGTTTGAAAGTCTAATGGAAGGTTTGCAAGGCACAGAATGAAAATTCAGCAGTCAGCAAAAGCTCTGGTAGAGACAGCAATGGAGGACAAAACTGAGCCTAACCCTTGAGCTTTGTCTGCTGCCCTGTTTGTGCCCATCACTGGTACCCAAGAAGAGCAACCAAGAAGCAGCAAGAAGAAAAAACTGTGAAGTAAAGCATCATCAGTTCCCAGTGCTTTTGTCTCCCAGCCAGCAGGCTGCAAGACATCTCAGTGAGTGATCAGTGTCCTGCTGTAGCCTGGAGATCCTCAGTTATTTATGGACCTCAGAAGAGATGCACTGGCTGACACAGTCTGCAGCATCTCTATCCTGCTCCTGTTCACACCATGACTGAGAAACAGTTTTTTTGGTGCTTCTTCCTCTGTGCCCCTCTTTCCACTTGAGTTACAGGTGTGAGCAGAGCCTGCAATCCCGTGGGTGAATGGAGTCCTCTGAATTCCTTCTAGCTCCTGCTTTCAAGCAGGAAGCACAAAGGAATCCTTTTCTTTTCTAAGATATTGTATGCCATGAAAAACATGTGTAAAGAAGATTAAAAATGTTAAATAAGACTATTAAAGTTTTTCTTTTACCTAGAGAGAAATGACAGACTCCCATTTACATCCTGTATGACGTTGCTATCTGAGTTTCTGTGTATTTGGAGCAAAGACAGCTGTGTTTTGCATCTGCAATTCCCTAGCAGGCTGCTTTGCCTTCTTTTTCTTTTGCATTACTTCCTTAAGACACCTCCTGCTTTTTATTTCTGACAACACATTTGTTGCTTCAGAGCCCAGAGTTTGGACCTCTGGCTTTGGCTGACGGTGCCAGTTTGAGTGGGCAGCAGTGGAACAGCCTGAGCAGGAATCTCACTCCTTTGCAGCGGTGGCTGTATGGGGTTGCTCAGCAGCTGGGGTCAGCAGCCAGGGCATGCACATGCTACTGACACAGACCTGCCTTTGCACCTCTTCCTGGCCAGTGTAACTCTGCTTATTTGGGTAGACTCTTGAATGGCAGGTAGTCAAAGCAGATTCAAGCATTTTGCACTACGGGCCCACCCTTTCTCTTTCTCCTTTGTGATTTTGAAAGGGAACTTCAGTTCTGAAGTTAGGCTTGGAAAGAAATTTGCAGGGCAATTCCAAGGGTTGCAGTGGGAATTGGATGCTTACAGGCTCTCAAATGGAGATCTCTGAGCTCTTCACCTCTCTCTAAATACTACCTCTGTTTAAAAATCTGACTCATGCAGCTTTATTTTTCAGGGCAGATGGAGAAGGACAGAAAAGAGATTACTTTTAGAGTTAGCTTATCCTGAGGTGATAGCTCTCCAAAATGTCAGCACTATTGATGTATGGATATAATTAAACACGTCTACTGAAATGTCACTGCTGCTGCCCAGAGATCTGATGGACGGCTCTGGTTGGGGGAACGTTCTCAAACAGCACAGACAAACTGCTGGGACACTGTGGTCTCCGCTGATGGAATGCTACTGAAAGCAAGGAGGGATGGTGAGTCTTACCTAAATGATTAGTCTCAGTGTCTAATTGCCCTAACTGTCTCTAATATGGAGTAGTTTCACATGAACTTTTCCTACAACTCCCAATTTTTGCTGTGTTCTACCGCCTACACTTGTTTTTTTGGTACTGATTAAGCAATGCACATGGGTTCCTTTCAGCAAATGGCTGACAAATAGGACACTCTTCTCCTTGTCTCTTTGTTTTATTTTGGATTTTATTTATTTACTGAAGGTACAGAAACCTGTTCACTGACACTCAAAAATCTCTTACTCCTCAAAGATGATAATGGGATTTCTTCCTCAACTTGAGTTACACCTTGCATTGCTGTTCTGCCATGGGACGGCTGACACAAATTGGCCCAAGCTTTCTAATAAGAAGAATGTCCTACCAAATATCAGAATGTACACAAAGCTCAATATTCATTTTGGGAAAAGTAGGTCATGAATCTCTCCTCTGGACTTGCTGCAGATCTATCTTAAAAGGAATAAAAGGGAGGAAAAAATGGACAAAAAAGAACCCTTAGCTCTTACCCTGGCAAGGAATGTTCCAGGAAATTAAAATCTTATAACTGCTGCTGCTTGTCAAAGACCTCATGAAAAAGAAATGGAAGACAGTCACCAAAGGAAACTTGAGATGAGTTGTGGGACCCCCTGCTCATTTTCCTTTTCCTTTGCTCTTCAAGGGAATTGCTTTCACCAAGCAGTGCAAAATATTAGGGCACATGCAGACAGCATTCTCCTCGAATTTGTGACAAACTGCTGTGGAGCAGCATTAGATTCCACTATTATGTGCAAGAACTGGTTTTGGAGATAGTTTCTAATATTGCAGGCCAGTATTGCAAAAAAAGAGAGCCATTTCAGCTGTCAGTCTCATTAATTATTACACTTTCTAGTATTACTGTTATTTGTTGAGGGTACCCTATTTTTTCCTAAGCTTTTATTTTTTAGAAATGTAACCTCTTGGCCAGGCACACAAACCTCAGGATGAAACATGTGCAGATTTTTCTTCCCTCAAAAGAAGTGTACTATTTAAGGTTTGATCTCCTGTAGTTCTGGGTGAAATATTCCAACTTTCATTTAAGAAAACCCAGAGGTGCAAGGGGCATTCCTCCCTATTTCCACTGTATGGCAGTGATTCTTAGGGGCTTCCCAGCCAAGATGAATGACTGATTGTGACAGACATCATCAAACATATAGCGAGAGACTGTGTCTACCACAAAGAGATTATTTTCTAGGTGGAGAAGATGCATAAAGGGCAGTCAAAGGAAAGTATTTTTAACTATATTTCACAAATAAGGAAGACAGACAGAAATGTTAAAGCCTAAAACTCCTCAGATACATTGAAATCACTGGGAGCTTCATGGATTATTGCTTGAATAAAGAAATGTAACCTCTGTCACACAGGAAGCCTTTGGCAAAGAACAGAACAGAGATATTGCAGAACCCATGCCAGAGGTCAAGCGTCTAGCTTTCTTTTTGAGGAAGAAAAGCTAAAAGGAGATAGAAACTTCTGTCCATGGGATATTGTGCTGACACACACAAGCAAGAAATTAGAAGGATAAAATAATACAGTTTTTCTAGAAAGTTACTTGGCAAAAGATTTTTCTGCCAAGGTTTGGTGAGGCATCCGTCCAAGTAGGCAAAAAATTAATTTCTTGTTTGTCTGGGAGTTTTTTAACCTGTCCTGGACCTTATAAGAATCAATGATGCCATGGAAGAGAAGGGTGGAAGAGTGCTAGTAGGTTTGCTTCCACGCCCATTCACAGCAGGGCTGAAGTCAGAAGGGACCTCCAGAACTCAGCTGGTCCAATCACACTGCTCAAGCAGGGTCACCTAGCCCAACACCATGTCCAGAGGGCTTTTGAATATCTCCAAGCAGAGAGGTTCCACAGCCTCTCTGGACAACCTGTGTCAGTGCTTGGTCACCCACACAGGCAAAAAGTGTTTCCTGATGTTCAGAGGGAACCTGCTGTGTTTCCAGTTGTGCCCATCAACTGTTGTCCTGTCACTGGGCATCACCAAAAAATAGCCTGGTTCTGTCCTCTTTGCACCCTCCCTTCAGGTATTTATATACTTGAGGACCAATAGGTTAAATGCTTGGAAATATTCAATATGTGTGTCTTTACACACATATACAACTGTTTGGAAAATCCTGGGATTGGCTTTTTTTTATTTGTTTGTTTTGGGTTTTTTAAATTATTTTGTAGTGGTACCATTTTTCAGTGGGAAAGATGTTTTCTGAGCCAATCTCCGAAAGCACTTCAGTACAATTTTAGGTAACCAAATAGATTAATCTTTAACTGCTACATTCTGTAAAAATCTGGCTACAGTCCTGTTGTATGAGGCACTCGTACAAATATATTGCAGATTGAGAGCAGATTAGAACATGTAGTATGCAATGACGTGAAAGTTATAGCGGAGCATTTAAGACAGACAATGCCAATCTCTCAAACCTGAAGGAAAACAGACCATTAAAAGAACTATTCCATAGGATTATCCTGTGATCTGCCTCTCCTTTTTTCAGTTTAATGTTCTCCTTTTAAATACCTTTAGTAAATTTACATTTGATGAGTATCAGCTGTTCTGTTATTACCTTTACCAGGATTTGATTATCTCCTACAACACTGTTCCAGTCCAGATATTTTTTCCATTCCACAGTTAAAACATCTTGGACATCTGGAATCAAAATGGCATAAGAAACAGAAAACATACAAATAAAACACATAATCTCTGAACCTTTGAACTAGAGCTTCTTTCATAGGGGTTTTTTTGTTGTTGTTGTTAGGTGAAATGAAATCTCAAATAGTGAGGAAATCCTGCATGGAAGAAATGAAAAAAGACATTTTTTTAAACAATACGTAATTACAACTAGATCCAGTAAAACTAAGTACTGCTGCTATACAGTGTGTGAGTACAGGGACAAGTCTGAGACAGAACATACTTGGCTACTCGCTGTATCAGTATGACTCTGGTTAATGCCCACTGCTGCTTTTTCAGACAATTACGACCACTGACCATGAAGCAGGATCTAAATGAAGCCTGAATCCTACTCTGAGTACAGCATTTATCTCCTGTAAGAGGCAATGAATCAAACACAAGTTTACTGCATGTGAGGCTTTGTTTAGATCTTTAAAGCAAGAGTACAGAATTAGCAAATTAAGATGAGGGTTTGTTTATTACAAACAGGTTGCACTTTTCCCAAAGGATTGCCTAACTACAGATCCTAAAAATCAGAGGTACACATGCAGGCACAGACACACACACTTGAGTAGACTATAGCCAAACAAATTATAGCATAGTATAAAGAAAGAAATAGCTACAAAGCAAAGCATGAATAAACCCTGTTTCATAATAACTATGGTATTGACACATGGCTTATAGGTAAGCATAAATGGCCTTTACCTCTTTTTTTTTCCCCTGTGGCTTTTACTACTTTTTCTGCTGATGTTCTAGGAACATGACTTAGAAGCACTGATTTGTAACAGTGCTGTTACCCTAAGTAACAGGGTTACTTAGTTACCCTTAGTTACTCCAGATTCAAGGGGCTGACAGAAGGTAGACTGAAAGACATCTGCTCGGAGAAGAGTGCAGAAGATGGACCAGAGAATATGAGGACAATTATAGAAATAGGAACTATAGCTATGTTACGTGAGTAGAAATGGCATTGATATGTCCAAGGAACCATAAAGAATAAAGAGAAATCCCTTTTCATAATGGACCAAAATCTAGATCATAGCCAGTGCTAGTGCCACAGGCTGTGGAAGGGAAAAGGAAACTGAGCACCTCTAACCTCCAACTTTTCTATCCCGTCTTGATTTGTTCAGTGTTCATAGACCTAAGCTGCAAAATGTTTACAGAGATTGAAACAATTCTTGTTCAAAAAATTATTAAATTGTAAATTCATGAAGGGTTGTCTTATAGATCACAGATGGAAATTTCAGCAGCAAGACAATACCCACATCATCTCTACTCATCTACTGTGTGATACGTTTATTTGCAATCTTCCTATTCACTTTAGGTTATTTGGGTCATAGGTTCACAGGATGTTATATAACATAGA
The DNA here is from genome assembly GCF_041296385.1 of Aphelocoma coerulescens. Classification (NCBI taxonomy): domain Eukaryota; kingdom Metazoa; phylum Chordata; class Aves; order Passeriformes; family Corvidae; genus Aphelocoma; species Aphelocoma coerulescens. Next base: position 103,261,973 of record NC_091013.1, on the reverse strand, counting down.
GCTTTTTTTTATACACTTTTCTGCTCACCTCTAATTCCCAATAGGAAATGACTATCATCCCCGTGGCAAACTCAGTGAAGTTTATATAGAAAAATGATATGAGAAAAATCCTTAACACTTAGCTTCCTGCAAGCCACTCCAGCAGCTGAATAAAAGATGCCAACATCCCATAACCAGAGAGCTTTGCACAGATCACCTACATGTTCTAACATAGGCTTCAGATTGGAAAAGAGCGAAGGTTTGCAAGGTTGCAAAATGTTAAGATGCAGGGACAATGCACATATGTGCTTTTGTGAGTCCCTGCAGCATATCGACATCTAATAAATGAGAATGTATTTAGGGTAATTAATTATTTCTCAAAAGGTGAAAGACAGAATTTTAGACACCTCATAGGAAAGAGTGACTTGTACATGAGAGAAGGTGAGGAAGTTTGTGACAAGACAGCTCAAGATAAGAGGACAAGGATCTAGGGGACTCTAACCCACAATTTTTGTGCTTCTAAAGTTGCATTACTCCTTCCAAAACCCAAATTATAGTAGGGGAAGAAGCTCCCTGTTGTGGCTTAAGTTTGAAAGCACAAAAACATTTGGACATTGAAGAAAATACTGATGTTTTCGCTGCCCTTTGGCTTCCTCTGAAAAAGAACAGGAACCATTCTTACACTCAAAAGACAACTCCTTGAGTTATTTTCTGTGACATCAGAGATCAGAAATCACTACTGGATTCCTGTGCTTTCAGCACTTTGTTTCTGTGTTCCAGGGAAGCTCAGTTAGCCATTTCCTTTGTCCATGCCCTTTTTTTCACTTGTGGCTGGTGTTTCCTGTTGCCTGAAGTGGAGCTCTTACCCATCACTTCATCCCTTTGTTATTATTTCTGAGCATAAGAAAGAATAATTGATAGTATTGGTGTATAATTCTACATGTAACAATTTCCTGAGGGTTAAAGGCTTTTCTCTCTGGTGTTTTAGAGATCAAAGAAAAAAAAATTTAAAAATCCCATAAGCTCAGATCATAATTGAAAACACACTATTTCAATATAGATTTTAGCACACAGAGGAATGAATGTCTTTAATTCAGGTAAAGCCAGCCCTGCAGTCCCCCTTTTTCACTGTTACCGTCCGTTAGCCACCAATTTGAAAACAGCAGAGAAATGATTTGATTTCATAACCAAATAGCTGAGCAGAAACCATTTCCTCCAGCACAGCTTTTACATTTATATTTAAATGAACTGCCTGTGGCTGGGAAGTTCTGCCTCATTTAGAGACAGGAGTTAAAAAGACCTACTGTGAGACACGGGACAAAGCAGAATTAAGAGATCTGGATGAATTTCACGTGCCTTGGAACTAAAAGAAAACATACCACTTGTTCATGTGTGCTGAGGCTGAGTTCAGAGAAAGGCAGGACCAGGGTAAGTCTGGTGTCATGCATGGAGCTTGGCCACCACAGATTTGCCTGCAGCTTGCCCAGGACTGAGGGCCTGCCAGGATAGGACTTGCTTTTGTGTAAGCTGGTGTGACTAAGCAATACCAGCTTGCACTCCCTGCAGCTCACACTGCAAACATGGCCTGTGGGAGACTTTGGGGAATGATGGGAAATAGCTGAGAGCTCATCCAGCAAGTAAAGGACAAATGAAGTAGCTTTGGAGTCAAAGTGATGGACTGGAGACCTGTCTCTTCTACTTCCTCTATGAAGATGCAGTCAGCCAAGAGCCATTAGTTTAAACATCAATTCAGTAATATTAGTGTATTGCGCTTGGCCCTTCAACAGATATTTTCTTTTTTACAAACTGCTTTACAAACTGGCTAATTCTTTATAACGCGCTTCTCAGGGGAGAGAAGGACAATCTTTGCTCTCTTTACAGTAAAGGAAACTCAGATATTGCAGTTATTTGCCCAGTGCCTGTCAGAATACTAACCTGAGAGAAAGAAGATGAGCTAGCAGTGATCATAGCCCTACCCAGCTGTGAATGGAAGTGACCTCCTGCCAGGCAGGACCTGCTGTACAGCTTCAGTCCTCCTCTTTTCCACAGGGATGCTGGTGCTCTCAGTACCTGACAAGGCACTGTCATTTCACAGGAGATAGAATGACAATATACAACTAAAGAGTAATGCAGGAGGAAAAGGTCAGGATGGGGCAGAACCCCTCTGGAGAAGCCTATCAATAACCTCCTCCTCCTTTGTGTGTGCTTCGTCTCCAGGTGTTAAAACAAGGAGGTTTCTGCTCATACCTTGTATTCACTCCTTGCATCAGGTCTCTGGCTCCCCAGCCAATTTCCCCAGCAAGTGTTAGGAAAAGTACCGAGTGCTGAGCACTCCTGCTGCAGACTAAATGCAGTTATTCTGCGTCGGCAGGCGGCTGCTCACGCTGAGCCCTGAATAGGTTGCATGGGCACCGAGAGGAGCAGAGAAAGAAAATGCTGAGGGAAATTTACTTGAGTGGGGAAAATATTGCCTTCCTGGCTGCTTCTGAAAGTCTTCCTGCTCTATTTTATTCAGAAACTGAGTGGTCACCAAGCTTTCTGCTACGACTTTAAAGAGGAGTGAGACAAAGGGATAGATCCCTCCAAGATAAAATGTCTCTTGCTGCTAATATGGATGTTTTAAAATGGACAGAAAGGTTATGACACTGTGCAACTGTCTCTCTTAGAGAAGTAAAGCCTATTTGCATCTAAGTGGGAGAGAAGGCAGGAGGATTGACAGTTTGTTGAGGGGGTTGCATACCTGCCACTGTATTTGTCAGCCCTCCAGGAAATCTTCACACTGGTGTTTCATACTTCTGAAAATTCTGAGATAATTCTTATGGAAAAGGGAAGCTGGAGTTACTATTTTCTTCACTGCTTTTTCCTCTTTCTGCTTAAAATCTTCATTTAAAATGAAAACCATATATATAGGCTTTAATTATATGTATGTATTTCTAAAAATATATTGTTTTAATTATATATATGCACATGAAAAAGAAAGATAAAGAAAAGGACAAAAAGCAATCCTAAAATAAATTTAACAGGAAATACTCCCCATATTCACTATGTTCTGTAAGATGCAATTCAGAATTTATAAATTGGTTATAGTTATCTTCTCCTCAGCTATTCTCCTCACCTCTTTCTTCCTGAATTTCTATTAATTTCTGCCCATCACCAGTGACTAACTATTAATGGCACTGCTATTTGCATTACCTACCTCCAGATAGCTCAGGGCAACATACATCTCTTTTTATTCATACTGATATAATACAACTTCAAAAGAATACAATTACAACAGTTACCAATGGCTGAACTGCAGAAGATCAGAGACAAATTTTCATTTTCTTCCATTAAAATGTCATTAAAGTTTGTTATTTTCTGGGTAACACTCACCCTAGGCAAGGTCTAAGCAGAGAGCCTAGACTCTTATTTAAGAATTTTCCCCTTAGCCAGTACAGTAGGTATTACAGGAGATATTTTTTCTAATGCTGGTTGTGCAAATTTATTTTGATGGAAGTTAACAACAGCGCCAATTGATAAACAAAATAGATAAGCAGCAAGGCCTTGACCTTTGAAAACATATTTCAGACTTCAAACAAATCACTTGCCAATTTATTTGGAGCAAATTCCTTTCATGTCCTAGTCAGTCTGTCCCTTTAATTATAGTCTATAAGCCCTTGGGAACAAACCTGAGCATGCATGTCATTACAACTATTCTTCTGCAGAATAGGTTGACTCCATTTAAAACGTTCATCACTCTAATGGTGCTCCAGGAGAAGTGATTTGCAATGAAAGGCTTGTGAGAGTGTCCAAAAACTGAAAAAGCAAAAGGAAGTATATTCTGAAGACCGTGTTTTTTTAAGAAACCTCTATGTGTCCTCAACTTCATTCCTTCCCCTACCTATCTTTTGAATCTGAAGGGGAGATGAGTCCAAACATTGCTGAGGATGTCCAAGATGCCCCACACAGAAACAAGTACCCCATTCATACAGGTGTCTGTACATATTGAAGGGAAGACTGATGCTGTCACCATTCATTATACATCAGAAATTCAGCTGGTGGGAGAGGTACTAGAAAAGGGACACCATTTCTGCCACATCCAAGGAGCTGCTAGTCAGGGCTGAGGACACACTGTCTTTTACAGTCAGCATCGGTGTCATTTCTGTGGAAAGCTGATTAAATCTGGGATGCTAAAGCCAGCAATGTGTTTTCAGATGGCATCTGGTGGCACAGTGTAATAGACTATATTATTTGCTACATCATTGCTCATGAAATATTGTTAGCAGGGTGCAGATCATTCGTCCATTAACACCCTGTGAAGTCACCTTGAATCCCATGTTTCCAGAACAGTGGAAAAGACTTCTATTTCACAGCTGAAAAATAAGCCATTTGGATGCTTTTAAAGCGCCTAGTACAGAATTTAGCTATTTCAACAATGCACTCTTACCTATCACAATTTTTCAGCTTTAAGACCTCATCTGGAAGAGATGCAAATATCACTCCAGTTGGTCTGAACAAGTGGGATGCCAGAAGTTAATATGACCCTTTGTCTCTTTGGTGATAGTTCTCTAAGGAGATATTTTTAAAGGTATGCACCATACATAGATTATTATATATATCAATCTGTTCTCTATTTAATCATGCTGGGATGTGGAAGAAAATGTTTAATTCCCATGATTTGTTGCAGCTCCAAGACCCCAATCACATTCATATTACTATGTATACCAGAGAAACAAATCCTTAAAATTACACAGTTGCTAAAGTAATCCACTCAGAGAATTTTCCAACCTGTCCAGTTTGGGAACTTTGTCCAGGTAGCTTTGAACTCTGGTGTCTGCTGTGAGAGGTCATGGACTAAATAATGATGACTTATTAGTCCAGATTTGTCTGGAACTGCAATACTGTTTCCTCCTGCTGCCCCTCTCTCCTATCCACAGAACATTTACACAGTCTTGAACTTTGACTTGCCAGTGGTGGGCAGAGTTGAATGGGAGTAGTTCACACTTTTCTGAGCTACTGTGTACATCTGCTGTAGATGCAGCAAGATGGTGCTGCTCTGATTCAGAGAGATTTCCTTTGCAATTAAAAACTTAATTTTCAGAGTCTGAAAAATTAATGTTGTCAGAAACTGATGGCCCTTTAGAGGTGAGTGCACTAGAACTGAGTTGACAGTGATGTCTAATTTCTAGGAGAGAGAGAAGTAACCTTGCAATAATTTTAGTGCTCCACACTTCTCTATGTTTCACTAAGAACTAGACACAAGGTCAAATAAAAAGAGTCAAATATTGAACAGAGGAATGAAAAAGGAAGGGGTTTCTTTGAGCAGAACTACATGAAACCTTGGAAGCCTCCCCTTCTTACTGAAAAAAGTTCACACCTCTTGAATGTCAAACAACGTCAAGAATCCAATCTGATCTTTGATATCAACTGTGAGACACAATGAGTAAAAAAGAATGTCCATTACTCCAGATTTTTCTACAACTTCTGCTCATCAGAAATTATCAGCTTTCGTCAGCTGATCCTTTTTTGACTTTTTTTCTTGATGGCAATTACCAGGTAAAACCCTAGGGACAGCCAGCATAAGACACACAACTAATACCTGGCTGTTCTGATGCCACTCACTCAACTGATGGAGGCACTGAGGGCTAGGACCAGCCTCATACACTTTGTAAAGCATTCACTAAGGATGAATAGGTGGGACTGAGAAGAGCCAGGGCTTCTGCAGTCTGAGACCAGCCACATGAAAGCACTAAGGGTTATCAGCAGTCTAGAATACATGGTCTAGCAGTGGAAAAAAAGAAGATTAAAGAGAGTGGCACAATATAATTGATTACAACAGTGGGAAGATGTCACAGTAAGCCTTCACACATGTAAAAAGCTACAGCCAGTGGGACTAAGAAAAGGTATAATGGGTTTAAACTACAGCAAGGGAGGTTAATAAAGAAAATGAGAGCATTGGAGTGTAAACAATAGAGACGCACTTGAATGACTTTCTTGGGAAATCTGAGGACTCTGTATGTGTAAAAGCTGTTTATAAAGGACAAGTTATGCCGACATCTGTTAGAAGTTTGATCCTGGTGAGTCTGTGAGAAGGGCCAGATGACTGCTTTTAGATCTCATTTATTGCCCTTTATTATGTCTTTATTGCCCTTAGGTATTATATTCCTCATTAGATTACCCACTACACATTCCTTGAAAGCTTGGCTAAGTTAGCTTACTTTTTCTCCTCTCTGGATGTTCTAGGTAAAGCAACATATGGGGAACCTGCCATTACCTTTTTTCCACACATTTTTCTGCTGAGGAGAGCTGATTGCACCCCCAGCCTCTTTCAGTGCTACCAGAAAATGGGAAGCATAGAAAGATATTTAAGGAGAGGCTCAGGTGTCTAAATGAGAGTGTTTAGTCCCATTTTATGCTAGGGATCTGCTTCTAGAGCACCCTGCCTGGCCTCGAGCTGGCACTCCAGAAGGGCACAGGCCATACCTGTGTGCCCTGCATGAGTATCCCAGACACTCAAGCACACCCTATGCCTCAGCATGGGAATTCCACACTTAGCTTTTTGGTAGCTCCAAGTTATAGCTAAAAAATCTGTTTTGCTAGAGTGACAACCATTGTCCTACACATATTCTGACATTATGGATGATGAGACAGCTCTGATTCAGCACACTGCACAATCATGTGCAGAACAGACAAAAAGGAACTCTTGGCCAGGTCAAAATAGGAACAGGCTGAATGCATCTCTCCATAGGTGCAAAATAAAACCCTGTAGGAAACCAGATCTAAACATTTTTGCTATTCATATTCAGTCCTCCGGGCAGCCTATTCCTTTGTTTGCACATATTAGCTACTGATCTGATAAGTAATTCTGCTGAAATCAGTAAGATTATTATAATTAATTCATTTGGAGTCCTAATTACCACGAGTGAGTTAGACACGCTCACTTTAGTGAGTGCAGGACAGAATTTCTCTCTGCCTTTGCACAGGTGCTCTGTCAGGAGGATTTTGCAGAGGCAGGGCTGGTGCTTGCAGGCTCTCTCATTTAGTATCGGTATGAAATGTAGTGCTTACATCTTCTGTGTCTTCATGATGTTATTCTTGGTAACATCCTAAATTAGCTATTAATTCACTTTATCTATTTTTGATTTGAGGCTCTATTTGTCTAAATATTCCAAATAGAATGAGTCATAAGTACCTGAGTTTAATGCTTTCCATTGTCTGAGCTGCAGATCTATGTCATTATTTAGTTATACAGAAAAAATAAATGTTCTGCACTGTGTGTAATCTGATGCAAAGCCATTGAAGCATCTTTGCTATTGCCTTCAATAGGAGCATGATTAAAATTCTTATAAGTGTTCATTAAAACCTCAAAATACCTATGGAAGTCTGTGATAATTAGTTCAATTAAAATGGTATTCTGAAAACCAGCCACAGTAATGACAGCCTGGCACTCGGTGATTTTGTGTAGCAGTAGCTCCAAACTTTACTCAATTTGCATGCTGAAAGCAGAGGCTGTAGTCCTCCTTTCCTTAGGGATAATTGTGAATATAAGCTAATGAGCAACCCCCAACACTAGCAGGCTTCACAGCTCCCATAAATATACTGAGATAGATTTGTGAGATGGATTTGTGAGCACGGGCGGGTAGAGCTGGAGGAGCTGTGCCAGGCACCTCCTTTTCTCGCCCATCAGCCTCCCAGACTCCAAAGGGAATTGCTGAACTGCACAGGAAGCAGATCCCACCTGGCCAGGGTTTGGAGGGAGTCATGCTGCCAAACCCCAGCATTGGCTGCAGTGTGCTGATGCCCAGTTTAGCCCCTGCCCCTCAGAAGAAGAATAGAACCAACTTGTTCAGCTCAAGAAGAGGGACTTGCTTAAGGCAGAAGCATTATTCCACCAGATTTCCCTGGCATTTCTGGCTCAGTGAACGCTCAATGGTGCTGCTGCTGCAGGAATCTCTGAAGGTGTCTGATTTCAGGAGACTTTTACTGTGAGCTGGGCATGTAGCAGAGTAGAAATTTATCATCTTTGCCACTGCTCTTGAAAAGGAGTGGGCTGAGCAGAGCCAGAGCACAGATTTTCAGCTGCCAAAGGCCAGGATTAGCAGCGGCCAGGCTTTGCCTTTACAGGATGGCTCTGTGCAATCCAGCCCTCCCCTCCCCCAAAAAGGATTTTTCCAGTAATAAAGCAACTGTCAATAGAAACCTTTGTTCTCTCATTTATTCCAATGGACGTGGTACATGTTTCTTCTTTTACTGTGCTTTTACTGTACTTTCTCCTGATTATCAACTTTAATGGATTGGTGACTAGCTTCAGAAAAATCCAGTCTGTCTTTGGTGAAGCTTTTGTGCCCTAAAAAGAGTTTCAAGTCTGATGTGAAATCTGTGCAAAACTGAAACATCTTGTGTTTGAATTGGGGAAATTCATTTAAGTCTGCCAAGTTCTGCTGTGCAAAACTGGATTATTCCATACCTAACGTGCAGTCAAAATTCACAGTAGGAACACAGAGAAGCATAGCCAAAGCATGCAATAAAAAGAGTTGTGAGTCTCCTATATGCTAAAACAAAACAATATTTTGAATCCTATAGTCTAACATTGGTGCATTTAGTAATCACTGCACATAGCGTTCTGTTATACCCTAATGTGGTTCATTTTGAAGGCACATAATTTAGTTTTATTCTTTTTTTTTTTTTTTTAGCTTAGGAGCTCATTACATGACTTATAAATATTCTGGGTTCCTAGTTCATATTTCAGTCACTTTTCTTGTGGCTTCTCTAAAACCATACTTCTCAAAGATCTCTAAAATACAGAGTTTTCATTAGCTGATGCTCTTAGTGTTTGAAGGGGTTAATAAATCATTTCCTTCTCAGCTAAGCTGTCTCATTTTCAGCTTGTTGCCAAAGTATAAAGGAAGTTCAAGCTTAGAGATGTGCAATCTAGGAAAGAATGAATCTTAAAAATTAATTGAAAACATACACCTTTTGTCACTATCAACTTACAAAAATGAGAATAATTTAGCATTCTGGGACCGAAAAGATCAATCTCTTCCTAATGGGACCAAAAAATATCTGAGAACAAACAAAACCAGAGGGGCAAGAGCAAAGGTTGTTGGGATGGCAGAGAAGTTGGGGTGCAGCCAGTTGCAAGGACTTCTCTGGCAGTGTGCTATCCCATAGATCACTGTGATGCTGAGAGAAAAGAAGAAAATAAGCCCAGGAAAGATAAAGGTAAAATAAAGACTAGAAGGCTGAATGTGAAGAACATGCGTCAGATTGTAAGTACAGATAAACTGTAATAAATACAAAGGTGGGCAGCTTTAAGGGAAACTGTCCTATCATTATCTTTTGATTTTCTTTCTGTAAAGTCTCATTTGTTGAAAGTTCTTCAGCAGGACTAGCAGTAATATCAGTCCATTAATAACTCCTACAGCACTGAAATATTTCTTTGCTGCAGTGTCTGTAAATGATGGAGAAACAGTTCAGTACTCCATGTGTGTAAGTGGTTCTCTAACACCAAACCCTTGAGTTGAGGGAATGAAATGAACTTCCTTATCGTGTTTGACACTCACTGGTTTTTGTTTAGTTTCTGTAATTTTTCCCCTTCTGATCTTTTTAAAATTATGATATATTCTGGATTCTGCAAGACCAAAATACAGATCTCTCTCATTTTAAAATGGTCTGCATTTTTCAACACCATCACCTCAGTGCTTTCAAACTTCAAAATAAAAATCAGAGCTGATACTTCCCACAGTGCCTTATCAGGAGACTTATTGTCCTTGTTTCTGGTCTCTGGTAACCTGCTGCTGATTGTTAATCACAACTAGTTTGTTTTGGTCTTCCAGAGGGACCTGCAGGTGTTATCTCCCTTCTGCTTCGCTACCCGCTTCCCCTTTGCTGGCTTTTTTCTGATCATTAACATTAAAATTCAAAGCATGCACAGGGCAAAGTCATGGAGCTTTAATCTTGGTCGGAAGTTAGTCCTGGATCCATCACAACTGACACTTGAGGTAATTTGACATTGAAAAAAAGAGTTATCCTATCCCCAATTCTCATAGCACCACTGGAGCTGAGCAGTAAATAATGAACAGTACCATCTAATTGAATTGGGCATTAGTGCTCGAGGAGCACTTCTTGAGAATAAGCATATGAAACCATCAGTGAACAGTGACGAACAACTCAGAATTGAGTTTCAAGCTGGACAGCATTGATGTTTTAGCTGGGCTCCTCAGGTAACACTCAGCCTTCCTGTAGATCTTGCTTGACCTAGACAGTGCTCAAACTTCTCTTAATTACTTCAGCTTACAGCTACTTAATATGTTTAATTACTAATCAACTAGACACCTCCTGAATGCTGCTCCCTGTGACTTAAAAAAAATTAAGTAAAGAAAGCATAATTCAATAACTGCTAAATAATCTTTTATAATGTTACTACAACAGTTTCTTTGTAAGTTACTAATCACAATTATGCAAATGTTAATTAAGGTTATTACTGCTCAGTTTCTATTGACTGGGGAAAAACTAATTCCCAGGCAGAACCAGCTGTATCATGTTGTCTTAGTAAAATTTTAAGTCTCTACACTTATGGAAATAAGAAATCAAGACCTTATGGTACATTATAGTCATTGTACAGAGGATATACATTTTGTGGAGAACTGACCCTCCATACCATTTCCCTTCCCTAATTATATCCTCTCATTTTACTTCCTAGCAAGAAGTAGGATCTTTCCAAATAACATTAATGCAGTAATGGGGTAGGGAGGATGAAAAGAGCAGAGGACATGAGAGTTTCCATCTGGGCTGAGCAGTGAGTGTTAGACAGGGTAAACTCAACCTTGCTTTAACAGCTTCCCTGCTTCAGGAGCCAGACAGGTTGTAATAAGCTGAATACCACATGCCCCTTTCATGTTTCTGAGGGTGCCTCTCAAATCATTCCCTTACACTGAACTGTTCCTCATTTTAGTTAGGTCTGATACCCCTTTTAAATGCCAAAAAAGATGTAAAGGGGGTTGTGCATAGTAAGGAGTTACGAATCCCAGTAAGATCACAAAAAATATGGAGAGACTAGTACATCACACAGTGTGCAGTACCCACAGGTCAGAAAAAAAGAGCAAAAAATGCTGATGCTTTCCAAACAGTGGCATAGAAATATTTGTACAAGTAGTAAAGAAAAATGGTGGTGTAATGAAAGTGGTACAAAGATGTCATTTAACTCCTTGCCTCAGTGACACACACTGTCATCATGTTGGAGACCTGTGACTGCTCAAGTTGCCCAGCAAGTGGATAAAAAATGTCTTAAAATTTCAACAGCAGGTTGAAGAGAGTAAAATGAGCTGTTTAGGTCCTGGAAAGTGCATGGCCATGCTCACTTACAAGCACAAGCAATTTGTCAACATTACTGGAAGGTAAGCAGAAGCCGCAAGCAAAGCCTACAATTAAGGCCATAGTAAAATTCTGCAGCATGTGGCCCTTTTGAGAGAGACTGATTTCAGAGCCAGCAAGGGCAGGCACATCTAGTGTCCTTTGCTGTGTGCTTCTTGGCATCACCCAGCTCCTCTCCTTGCTGCTGCAGAGGTTTCTCCTAGGACACCCTCCTGCTTTGCATCAGGGCACGTGCCAGTCTCAGCACAGGCATCACCTCCTGTGCACAGAGCAGATGCTGCCCAGGCTGAGCTGAGCACGGGCAGTTTGAGCTTAGGCTTTCTGATTGAAGCCTTTGGATGTGCTGCTGGGACAGTCATGCCAAAAAATAGGCAGCCACTGAGGGAAGTTCAGCAGAGCAACAGCTTGCTGTCAGGGGCGATGCCAGCTGCCTCAAGGAATCTGTGGAGTCAGACTGAGCCACAGGGCAGGTTCAGACAGACCAAAAAAGCATGGTGTGATGGGATGAGGTTTTCTCCTCCTTAAATGTACATCCAGCTGAGTAAATACTCATCACTCAAGTGAGATCTTGTTTTCCCTCCCAGGCAGAGCTCATTGCAATCCCCATGTGTCACAGCAAAAGTCCCACCTGTGTGGCATTGGGAAACCTGAGGCAGACCTAGGACAAGTAATCTGTACCTCTCCCAGCCATGTGCTTCTGGAACCATCTGACAATAACTGCTCCCTTCATAGGATTAGGCTGAAGCTGCTGAAAGTTGGAACCAAGTTCTGTCTGTCTGCCACTCACAGTCCCTCCCTCCCTCCCTCCCTCCCCACTCCCCCATTTCTGGTTTAGCTGTAAATGTCTCAGTGATACAGCAGAAGCATAGCCAGAGTTTTCATGGCGATGCCAGAGCATTGTTGTGGAAATATAAAGAATAACCAGCTAAGCCTTACTCCAACTACCAAAAAATACCAAATGAAGAGGCAGAAACAGATTCATGGCCTCTGTCTCCCAGTAGTGATTCAGTCCCTTAATCAACAGCTGTGGCCAGCGTTGCAGGCTGTCTGAATTTAAATCAGGTCTGTTGCCACCACTGTCCTTTAGATGAGACTGCCCTGCCCAGGGACAAATGCAGTCCTTTTCCTTGAGCTCCGGACACTCTTCCTTCTTGGCTTAGCTTTGGGTGTTATGCACATGGGCTCACATCTTTATTAAATATGTTTCATTTAACCTCAGCTCAGTCAAGCCCCTGAGTTTGGGGTGTCTGCAGATTCTCTGTTAGCTACTGACTGTATTTTAAACACACGTGGAAAGTATCAAAATCTATTGATCCCTTAGGACATTTAATTTGCCTCATTTGTCAAAGCAAAATGCACATATCAACACACCTCTTGAGGTGGAGAATATCTGGGAGAGTTGCAACCAGGCAAGCTCTAGTTTCTACTGGGTAAATGGTGTAATTTCTTTTGAACAGCCTGGTGATATGAAATAATGAACCACTAAGCTTTGCACTAAATTGACTATCCATTTTTGTCTTGCTGGTTAATGTTGCATTCTGTGATTATCTAGTCTCATCCTCTCATTTTGGCCAAAGCAGAATAATTCTACCACAAACCACAGCATCTCTATTAATTGGAGGCCAGAGAGTTTAGTGGTGGGTGATCAGTGGCAGCACTTAATTCTGAGAAAGGGAAGACCAGCTCCATGTATGTTGCCATCAATGTTCTGCTCCAATATGTTAGCTGCAGCTCTAATTTCCCGCTCAATCCATTCATAGAAAGAGCACTTAATCATGCCTCCTGACCTTTTTAGTCACTCTTCTCCCCTTAGCACCTCACTTTACACTCACTTCCAAGTGAGAAAATGCCTTAGTCAGAGCCAATAAAGCTGTTGCAGGAAGCAGAAAGCAACATGCTCCATCTCCCTGAAGTGAGGGAAACAGTGCTCAGTGATGTTAGAGTGACAGCTCTGGCATGAGGCTGAGAGGGAGCACAACACTCTTCTGCAAATCCACACCAATTCAACTCAGCTCTGAATTGCAGTGACCATGACAGGAGTACAAGGACAGCTTCTTAGGCTTGCTCAGCATTCAGAAGATAAAAAAGCTCATATTTCACCACTTTATCATTGTAGTTACTTCAGTCCAGCTGTGTGAGACATCTGCCTTGGAATAAGAAGGACAAGATTTCTCTTCAACTTTTTAAGGCTGGCATGTATGTAGCTCTCTTTTCTTGTGCAAGCAAGAGAATCTGGTACCATCCCAAGACAATGACTTTTGGGGACTAATGTAAGTTAACAACCTGGACAGAAAAAAGCCTATTATTACATTTTAGATTAATGGCATGACATGGGCTACCTAGCAACTTTCAGATCTTGGCCTGAATAATGACTCTTAAATTTACAGAGCATGTTTAACATAAATAATCAATTAATGAATAAAAGTTCTGTTCTATATTTTGACGATAACATTTTGTATTTACTGATAATTAATAGCAAACAGTTCACTGTGATGGGATCCAAAGCACTGTAACCTCATCAGTCCTCTTGATTGCTTAGTATTTTAATGTATAGACATTAGTCTTTGCCTGAAAAGAGCAGTCCAAAAGATGAGATGTATAAAGAAGGGCATAGAAAAAATAGAATGGCAAAGAAAAATAACAATACCCAAATACACAGATACTTCCACAGCAGTAGGAATAAAGAACAACAAAAAATGTTCAAGTAACAATTCTCATATGAAACTGCCTTTACAGAAGCTAAATCCCAAAATTCCTTCCAAGAGACGCACTAACACTGCCCAGTGCTGCATCAGGAATCATAAAGTGACACCTATTTTAATCCACATGGTGAGAAGCCAGCAGACTTGGCAGCCACCACTATGTTCACAATACACTGTCTAGAACTTCATGACTCAACTCAGGGTGTAAGATCCAGCTCCTGAAGCAGGAGCTCAGACCCCTGTTTTCAGCTGGAAGTTGCCAGCACAGTTGTGATGACATAGAGCTGAACTGCATTTTCCAAACTGTCAAGTTAAAAAGAAAAAAACCCCTGTTAGTGAGCAAATTCAATACAGCAAGAAAAGAAAAACTAGAGCTTTATAACCAGTTCCCCGTTGCTCATATTACAAAACTAGTGAAAAGCCATTTTCCAAAGGTAACTGCAGGCTTAAGTCTTTTGTCTTTGATCAAGCCCCAGCACACGCAGGCTGTAAGCCTGACCTTGGGCTGGGTCCTACAGTGGGTGAGGTTTAAAGCAGGGCTGGAACAGACTGACAGGTGAGCTGTGTCAGTTCTGTCTCCTGTGTCCACCACCTCTTCTCTTTCCATCTCTTGCAGGCAGCCAGTGTGTGGTCCCCTGGCAGTCCCCCAGAGCATGCATGGTGGGTGGAGGACTGCCCTCTGTCATGTCATCATTTTTGTCTATAGGAAAAAAGACATTCTCCCCTGCAAAGAGAAACCCTGTAGGGAGAAAGAGAAGATTTTCACTTCCAGTGTGAAGAGAAGAAAAGTCCAAGATGAACTTTGCCATGCAGACTGAATGCTGGATTAGGCAAACATGCAGCTGGTGAGCAACTGTGAGTGAGCTGGCTCTTGGGACAGCTCTGACAGGGTCACAGCAGATAGGGTGACTGATCAGATAGGTGAGGTTTTGGTTAAGGTTATGCAGGAGGTCAGTGGCTCTGCCAGAAACAGGATGTAAGGCTGCCTTTCTCCTGTCTAATGCTGGTGATTTTTCAACTAAATCCTTCTGCCCATTCTGCAAATGCCCATTCTGCTGCCTTTTTCTCTGCCTTCTATGCACTCCCACCTGCTTCTGCTTAAAAATCAAATCAGATGATTCAGAGGACCATGAATAAGAGAAGATAAATTAACAACCCTCAAAGAATAAGAAGTGTATGCACAGAGCATTCATACGAGCAAGAGGAGTGAAACAACACAGAATTTGTAAAAGAGAGATTTCTGTCTTGAATATTTGTGAGCAGTGTCTCTACTAGCATGTCCTGGGATTTATTATTGTCTCTATTTTTATTTTGTTCCCCCCTTTTCGCCTCTAGTCTTCATCAACCTTTGACTTTTGCCCAATCAAAATTGTTTTGTGTAGCTTGTTTGATTGAAGTCTTGGAGGAAATGAATAAAACTCCTAAGCATGTTTGTGTGAACAAGACTTGTGTCCTTCCTATTATCTGACTTATGAGCAAAACTCCACAATTTCATACCCATTCTTGTACTTTCTTCCTTACCTCTGAAATCTTCCCCTTGTCCCCTTGCAGGGCAAGCCTGTGCTTCCATCCAGGCTGTACACCATGAGTTGTGCAATGCTGCCCCACATCACATCAGCGCTCCTGGACCAGAGCTGCAATGCCTACGATAACATCAGCACTTTCACAGAACACAGCTCTCCTCTACCTAAGATTCCCAGGGGGGGCTGTCAGCTGCCAAGAATCTTCCTGGAAGAAAGAGGAGCTGAGAGAAACCTGATTGACTTTTAATCAGATAGCATATGGTGCCAAGGAGAACAAAGAGGCCATATTGACATTTACCAAATTAAATGGTTAAGTAGACTGGAACAGGCCTGACGCTGATGGCAGACCTACAGCAACAGCCCACTGGGCACTGCTGTTTGCAAAACGTGTGCTGAAG
Source organism: Aphelocoma coerulescens (assembly GCF_041296385.1). Taxonomy (NCBI): domain Eukaryota; kingdom Metazoa; phylum Chordata; class Aves; order Passeriformes; family Corvidae; genus Aphelocoma; species Aphelocoma coerulescens. The sequence continues at coordinate 103,246,019 of NC_091013.1, read as the reverse complement.
TTTGGACACTCCTTGCATCAGTGGTGCGAGGGAAAATGAAAGGATAGCAGATGGCAGATTGGCAGTTTGAAGGGACGTACAGCCTGGCTTGTCTTACTATCTTGCCATAACTACATCAATATTTTATTCCCTTGTTCCCTGGCTGAAAGTGCCCTGGCTTGTTTGGTGTGTCGTAAAAAGAGTTGCTGTACAGATTTCAGCTGTCGCCCTGCTAAGTGGCGGGTATGGCTCTGGTCAGCAGCAGACACTGCCTTTGTCAGACTTCATTGGGAGTTGTCAACAGCTGTACCCAACTGCAAATCTTCTGTATCAGCACTTTGGAAAATATTTGCAATTTCAATACAAACCCCAGCAGCAGGAAAGAAAAGCAGTTTCTTTTTTTCATGAGTTTGGCATTTTGGAAGACAGATAAACATGTCAGCAACTGAGATGGCTTTACTGCTTGATGGGACAGGCCGTCAACAAATAGTTGGCAGAAGTTTCCTCAAGCTCTTCTATTCCACTCTCTATTCCTTTATGCTGAGTCTTTTAACATCAATATTTGACTTTAAGAAAGCAAAGTCTTCTATCCCACCATGTTCCGTTTCAACTTGCATGCTGCAAATTAGCTCAGAGTGCCCCTTCTTGGGGCCCCTATACATTGACTGTACCTCAGTGTCACACACATGGCTTATATTTTGTCTTTATCTTCCTCTCACAGCTTCACTGTGCTCGTCTTTCAAAGCCCACAAACCTCTTGGAGGGCCAGTGACCTATGTCAGTATTGGGAGACCATTTCTTGAAATTATCCTTAGAGTTCATGAAGGCTTGGCAGTTTGAAGCACAGCTGAAGGCTCTGCACCAAAATTCAGACATTTGCCTTTCATTCCTCTTCCTGGGCCCAAGGCATTCAAAGTTGTGAGTGAAACAACCCTGAAAATCTGAAGCTGGTCAGCAGCAGAGGGTAGATTAGATCACAAAACAAGCCTAAGCTATGAAAATACCAATTCTCTTTGTGAAGGAAAATTTCAGAATCAGGATACGCAAGATGTTTTCAGGCATAACAACAGTTATTAGAATGACAGCCTGCATGCTGTACAGATAAAACATATTACCATAATAAAAGTCAAGAAAAACATATCCATGTGAAAAATGGTTTTGCTGGGTTTGCTGCTAACCTGAAGAATCTCACATTAATTTTTATTTGGGTTGTCCTAAACCAAAAATTATGACTGCTTTCTTCAACAACCGCACTCACCAACCTGGAAATATACTCTTGGGCTGAATAAAACTTTTTTTTTTTACTTACAGCATTGTTTCTTTAGAGGTAGTACTCTGGTGTACTGTTGTTGATATTTTCTCTCTATTTTTTGGTTTTGAACAAACAGATCCATTACAAAAGAAAAGCCTTTTTTTTTTTTAAAAAATAAATCTTTGAACTGTTTAATTCTCCCTCTATTTTTCCATCCAAAACTGTTTTCTAAAAGATTCAAATGGGTTTTGGCATCTACAAAATTGAATTTCCTGAACAATTTTGGATCACACCCCAGTTAACTTTCTCCCAAATGTGATCAAAATCTCTAGCTAATGCTTACTCTTGGTAAAACAACAGTGAGACAGCAAAGACCTAGGGGTGACAGCAAAGAAAGATTTTTGGATTTTGTATGATGTATCCTTAAATCAAAGAGTCATTGCATGTTTGTGTTTTTTCCATTCACTCATTCGCTTTCTGTCTTTGAGATTAATATTACCTTTGTTCATTCTGAGGGGATGGGGGAGGATTTCTGACTCAGGATTCAAGCCTTTGGAGCATTAACTGTAAATTAAAACAGATGCTTTCCTGAAGATAACCCAATCAAATCAATATGGAGCCAAAGGAGCCCCTCACATGATGAAAGCTGGTTTTAAAGTACTGTAAAGCTTTTTGGCTGTTCAGTTCATAAATTTCCTTTTCCTGCTCTGCTCTGATACAGGACAAGTTGAGGCCACTCACCCTTTTGTGGAGCCCAACATGGAAAGCTCCCCATGAGACCAGAAATATGGCCAAAGGAGACAGATCGGTGGGGGGGTTATGCATTGTATGGGACAAGGTTAAACTGGTTTTAGCTGTGTTTTGTATTGCTCTGTGTTGCAGACTACGGTCAGATTCTTGTGTGCAGAGCTCAGAACCAACATGAAAACTGAAAAGGGAAGACCCAGGGTCACTCACATGTACCAGCAGCTTCAGAGGGGTCTCTTCCAAACTTCCTGGAGCATTTGGAAAAGCCACATGCTGCCTCACTGCAAAGCCATTTTTTTGCCATATCCTGCTTCAAAGAAATCAGGCTTTGTGCTGTGGCCGCTCTGCAGACCAGCAGCCTCTTGGCAGGTTTGGGCCTCACCTCGGGCTGCAGAATCACAGGGACAGCTGCTCTTGAAAGCACAGGGTCACAAATTCCAGCTGGGAGAAAGTTTCAGGCAGAAGTACCATTAATGCTTGCTCTTTGTCATGAGATTACAGGATAACTTCTAATGCATTTTTTATTCTTAAAGTAAATTTCTGACCCCGTGTTTTCGGGGAAACTCTGCAAGATATCACTCCTAAAAGCTCAGGAATAAGGTAACAACATAAAAAGAATGAATTCTTTACAGTTTTAAAAAAATTCAACTCACAGCTTTTAAGGCAATCTCATAACCACAGGGATCAAGATAGTATTGAAATGATCAGAGTGAAAATAGTTTCCTCTGTTCTAGCTTTCCTATCTATTTTTATCTCTTCCTGGTTTGACTTAATTATTTTTGTTTTCTCTCTTCCTCTAACTAGCTAAGCATTGAATTCTTCTCCCCTGGGCTTAGCTCTTAGTATTTACAGGCTGGCTCTTTCAGTACTAGACTTTGTAGGTTGTTTATTCTTGACTTTGAAAGGACATTTTTCAATACCTTTATGAGTAAGCAAATAATAAAATTAAAAAATAACCAAACCCAAACAACAAAGTCTGCTGCTGCTGAATGAAACACCTTATTTTTGCATATTCTGTAAAATCCTGCTTTTTAGAGTAATTAAATTCTTTGGAGCGTGATAGTTGTAAGTAGAAATTCTTACTGCTTCTAGAATTCAGTGCAATTTTAATTCATTGTTATGATTGCAGATCTAGGATCTATTTAAAAAATGACAAATTTAAAAAATGTTCATCTTAATTTAAATTTTTAAAAATATTTATTTTTTAGATGGAAAAAAATCTATGGAACCATGGAGGCTTTTCTAAATTTTCTTTTTTTCTGCAAAAAGATTCAAGTTTTCAATTTAAGATCTTAATTTGCCAAACAACAATATCAGAAATAACAAAAAAAAGTACTTTCTGCTTCTCATTTTAGATTTTACTCCCTTTCCCTCCGTGCTTGATTTATTCATAATTGCATCTAAGTTTAAATGGCATGAAACTCTCCTTATTACTGCAGAAGTTTGTAAACTCACTTAGCTGCCTTTGAGTGTGGTCTGTTCTGAAGGCATAGATCAAACGTGAGATCCATAGCAATCCATACTGGCAGCTGTCTCCCCACATTAGCTTCCCAGCTTGGCACCCAGTTCCATATCAATATATTCACAACCTGAGTCATGAGAGAAATTATTTATGGAAATTCTATTCTGCAATGTAAACATAAGGTGCTGTGCCCAGAGCTGCCACCTGCACAGAGCATGCACAGCATGGTGTATTCTCTTTAGCTAGCTAACATTGTAGAGAGCCTCTTGTATAGAGGGAGAATGGGATTAATATAGCCCATAAAACAAGGACTCATATTAGGAAGAAACATTGCCAAGTGTGAATGCAGTTTATGTGAGAGCTTTCTGGACACAGGCATGTGGGACAATCCTGTACATTAGTAAGCTGGATTTTAACAAAATAAAGGCCACACAACCTACAAAGTCTTTACTTGCAATCTTGGCTGTTCTTTACCTGGCAAATCTTAGATTTTTGCATTTTAAGTTAATAATAAATTAACTGATAAGTTTTGATGTTTTGAGCACTAGTATCTCTTTGTTCCTAGGATACTTGAAACCACAACAGAATTGAAAAGCAATTTTACAAAGCTCTGAAAGCCAAAGAGCAGATCACACATTTTGCCTGAAGCTACAGAATCTACTTCCACATCAAAAAATAAGCAGAAAAGAGGAGATATTCTAAAGATCTTACCAAATGAAGATGTAAACTACTCTGAAGGATGCACAATGAATGTGGAAGGAAATGTAACAAAAGAGTCCATGTTCAAAATGGGAATAGGTGGATCCTCTGTGAAGTGTCAGATGATGCAATAATTTTTTTTTTTTTGTATTATTAAAATTATTTACAAGCTATACTAATTACCCCTTCGTACAAATAAAATCTTCTAGGGTTTATTCCTTAGTAAGCTATCGTGCAGGTCTGAAATTTCCTAGTAGAAGTGTGTCTGTTGGAAGAATCAGAGAGAGGGAAATAATAAATCATCTTCTAGATTTGTTCTGGAAAGATGTTTCTGTTTATGTGCTGAATTATGGAGACAGTGACAAAATGCTAGATGAAGATTATCACATGCCTTCCAGGAGAACAAAAAGGGTTACACCTATACCGTACTTTGACAGCAAACACATGATACTTCAGTTTGAGGTTGCAGGAAACAGAATCTGTGATGAGATCTCTGCATATGATTTGTACTCATCTCCTTCCTTGTTTTAACATGGGGCACACACAGACTGTCCTTCAGATGAGAAAAACAAGATCTGGCTTGACCCCCAGTACAAAGAGTTACATAGCCCTCACAGCAGTGTGACTCATGAAAATAAACTCCCCTGGATCCCCATCTGCCATACATTATCCAGCAGCAACTTGTCCTTGAAATGAACTAAGTAGAGGTTTCCATCTGGCTAGTGACCAATTAGTCAGTTTGCATGGTGACCTTTTGCCTTGTGATTGCTTTTAAATGAAGTCTCCAAAATCTGTATTGTTCTGTGTAGGAAACATCTGAAATCACTTTCCAAAGAGATCTTGGCACCTCCCCACTATTATACCATTGTGCAATTTAAAATATATCATCTCACTTATTGTTCCATCTATTTGATCTGCTTTATCCATGCAGCCGCTCCTCTGGAAACAAAGAGATCTCCCATTCCTTTCAAGACTGAACTAAAACTGCTGTCTCCAGGAGGACTTCTGCTGGACCCAAATATCCAGCAATCTACAATGTAGAGAGACTGCATCTCACCATTTCTAAGAGACAGAAAGAAAGAATCTTAAAAATCAACTTTATTTTCTTAATTTTGGACACACGATAGTAGATCGGAACATATCAGTATGGTTGAGCTTGCAATCCAGTCCCAGAGGTCATAGGAATAGCTTTATTTTGGTTTGAAGACCCAAGCCAAAATAAGTTTTATCAACTTCTTTTATTGTTAATATATAGTAAAACATACATAATTTATTTCAAATGGTCCCACTTCTTAAAAGTGTGTTTATTTTTTTCAGCCTTACCCCCTGATAAAACAACTAATAGGGAGAATAGTGTCTATCAATGCTTGCATCTGAAGACATCCAAATGGTTAGAAACTGGCATTAAAAAGAGCAGTTTGCTGAACACAGTTTGCAGTGTAGTATTTGGTAAGATGCTGTAAACTTTAATGTAACTGTAATCTGTGAAGCAGTTGTCTTAGTTTTAGATAAGGTTTTTTTATTATGATGCTGCCTTAAAATTTTACCTTTTTTTTTTAAGAATATTCATCTTAGTTTCTTGTAAAATGATATAAAAATACATCATCCTAAACTAGCACCCACTCTCTATCAGAAAAATCAAACATATATCTGTTAAAACACCAGGTAACAAGCCAATATTATAATTTCTAACCTCTTACAGACTAGACATGGAAAAAAACCCCCCAACCTATATGATTGATTACTTACAGTTCATCTCCCTTTATGATCACAGGATGGATTAGACTGCCTTTTGCTCCTTTACAAACTTTTCTATGATGGTGCAGAATTATAACCAAGTGATCTACTCAGAACATTTCTGACATAGGTCAGTTGAAGAGCACACTATCTTTCAGCATATTTAGCTGGCCAATGTGTGTTGCACCAACTTACTCACTTGCCTGTAGAATATGTTTTGCTGTGTAGGAGTTAAATCTAATAAATCTGGAGAGCTCACACCACTGAATGTGTCCTTTCTAAGGTGCAGTTTACAGGCAGCCACATACTGTGTAAGAAGCATTATGATGAAAAATCTCGGGAGTCACAACTTAGACATGTAGTGCAAGATGTCACGCAATGGCAGAAAACAGCTCACTCTCTTCAAGCAAAGTCTGGGGGGAAACACCTCAGGAGATATTTTCACCAGCATATGGTACATTGGCTGATCAGACAGTGATGTCTTTATCTTTTGGCTTGGGTTCAGCTCTTCTGCCTTAGCACAGCTTGTACTGGCAGCCTAAGTTGCCAGTGAGTTGCATTTAATGCTTGCAAAATGCTTTGTCTGAGGCTCATCTTCATGAAGTACAAACAGTTTATGGATTTCCCTAACCAGTTCTTTAAAGTCTTGCTCTGTACTCAACAGGGCAGGGAGTGATATAGCACATTTTCTGCTATATTGTGTTATAGAAGAATGGCTTCAACATGACAGGTTCTATCGTCTCTACATCTTTTGTGTGATACAACTACAGTGGAGCTGTCTGTCCATCTTTACCACCAAAGACTATTCACTGAGAGTGTGACCAAAGCTAGAGCTACCTGGAGTCCTATGTTCAAAGCCTAGTGAAGACCTGGCAATGATTATGCACCTGGTTTGGCACTCAGGAGGATGCTCACTCCTCCTGCTCTCCCTCTGTCAGCTCTTACCTGCTCCCTTGTGTACATCTTATCTGACTGGGCTTCCAACAAGTGCATGTGTTCATACTGAAGCTCAAAACAGGCACCAAAGGGCTCTCTGGGCTTCCATCAGTCCTAAGGGGGTTGAGACAGCAGCACTGTCATGAACAGTGTCACTACCCCACTTTAACAGGGCAAAAATGTGATGAGGCATTGAGAAGAAAAGACAGGAACTACACAAGAAAGTACAGCAACAGTAGCAATGGGGAAAATCAGAGGTAGAAGGAATCCTATGCTGAGGAAAAACAGAAATGAAAATATTGATGGGAAGTAAATGCGAAGGCCTAGAAAAAGCAGAAACAGTTGAGGACTTAATGAGGCAACAGATCGGATGACAGAACCCAACAGAAATGCCAAGAGTTATTGAAGCTAAGGACAACTGCAGGAAACTCACAGGAGGGTTCCCCTCTGTTAAGAAACTGTATCCATCTCTGGCTCCCCTGGTTAGCTCAGACTGCCTCTGTTTTCCGAAAAGTGCTTGCCCCGTCTTCCTGTGTGTCTTGCTGAAATTTCTGCCTCTCCACATCTGCTGTTGCTGCCCCAGGGAATTCTGTCAAGCATTTCAAGTCTCCATCTGATGCTGTTCAGTTCTGCCAAAACACTGTTTAGGAAAAACAGTGTTTATGGCTGTGCACACAATACAGGTAAAACGCGCACATCGGTTCATTAAAAAAGCTGCAGAAAATGTTTTGTAAGCTGCTGCACAAAGCTCAGCAGCCAAGCCATGGGAAAGAAGCAGTCTGCATCCTTCCCAGGGCTCACGGAGACACCCCTGTACCCAAGAAGCTTTGAAATGCATCCCCTTGCACTACATGGTGAGTAAACCCAACACTCTTCCTCTGCTGAAAGCTGACATACAACAAAACCAGACATCCATTGGAGATGTCTTCAGGAGTTGCAAGTGACCAAGGGTCATTTTAATTAGGCTTTTTCTGAAGGAAGTTCTACTCTGTCAGGAATTCAGGTTTCAAAGTCTCAATGTCAAAGCAAGAGAACTTGCATTACTAGAATGACAAATAAATATCACTGAAGCATTCCCTAACAATAATGAAAGGGCTGATAGCTGAGAAATATTGAGCCAAATTCACTTAGCTCAGAAGGCCTCTAGAAATTGGTGTAATTTTTTAGCCCATAGCTACATGAGTGGAAATGAAATGTAATGCTTGATAGCGAGGGTTACTTCCACACAGAAGACAATGAAAATCAAAAAAGAGTTCCTGGAGCCAGGAGATATGAGTAAAGATTGGAGCTTAGCTATATCAAAGGGTATGGTCTGAAAGAAAGAAAAAGTAAATAACGATGTAGAAAATATCTTGATATACCAAACAGTTTCTATTGAATTCCAAAAGAAATAGAAGATGGCATAGTTCATTATCTAGAAAAAACCCCACATTTTTACTTCAAATGCAGCTATTTTTCACAAGGTCAAAAAGACTCAAATCTACTAGGAACAAAATATGACCAAAAAAATAGACTAGCTGAAATTACATTCTGAATTTATTCATCATTCATTTTATCACAGATGGCATATAGTTCAGCAAGGATCTGATTATGTGATAAATAGTTGGTTACGGGTGTAGTAGCAGAAGACACACAGCACAAAGAAAGTGCACTTTTACCCTATTGTTACTGAAAGCTGATTTTATCAATGTGCAAAGGGTAACTGGAGAAGGGCTAGTGTTAGAATCAGTAACTTCCAAGAAAGCCTTAAAAAAATTGCAGATCCTGGCAGAATTAAGATATCAGCAATCATTAGTGAGTACTGAACTAACTTCATTATACCCTGAAAAAGGATGGGACTGATGCCACCCTTCAGATGAGATGTAAAACTGATCTCACCTTGTCCATAATATCCCATCAACCTTTTTGCTTGAATGGGGATTCAGTCCCAAAATCTTGACCCAAGTGCCTCCTGGAACACCCCAGACAACCCAGTATTAATTTCAGTTTTATTCATGTTGTAATATACCCCCTGTCAGGCAGCACTTTGCAGTCCCAGAGGAGCTGTGTTTCAGCACAGCATGCAGTCATTCTTACTGAGGCAGGTCAAGTTTTACAAGGCACTCAGGAATGAGATCTTTGAGGATGAAAAATGTCATATGATTTTGTTGGTAGAGAGGAAGAGACAGAGAGAGTTCAGTCCAAATAGTGCTCACCTGACCTGACCATTCTCTGCTCTGCTGCCTCTTTCAATGTATTTTCTGCTCATTGACCCCCATAACTGAGGGGGAGCAAAACCAAAAATTGGGTAAGACCAAATCAATATGCTGAATTTCTCTCTGTAACAGGACTTATTATTTATCCAAGAGAAATGAAGAGGGAGAGAAATGGGGGAATCAATTTCTTTTAACCCTTGAGTACGATGAGTTGACCTCAGCTATATTTCTAACCTAACTGATTTTTAAAAGTGTTCTGTCAAGTGGGGACGCAACTTCAGTGTGCCTGGAGGGGAAATGAGGTTAGCAGCACAGCAGGCCTCTGATGTAGTGCCTCCTAGTTTCTCCAAAAATCTATGCCAGACATATGCAGCTGGTACCACAGCTGGTTCTGGTTGTTCCGTGGCCTTGTCTAATCCTGCACTAAAACTGGTGTTGCTGATACCCTGGGAAACTATGGTAGCACTGAGCTGAGGACCCATTTGAAAAACAGGCCAGGTATTTGGGCACCTGGGCTTCACATCAGCCCCCATGTTCACTGCTTAATGGACTTGAAAGGGGAACGAGTCACAATACAACCAGCAGTGCACAGCAGATACAGCCTGTGAAAGCAAAATTATGAGCACTGGAATTTATACTGGGAGAAACTCCAGGGCTCTCCAAGTTCTACCTGCTTTAAGGATGGCTTGGGCTTTGCATATTTATGCCTTTTTGAGCTGTAGAATATGATTTCTTTGCTGTAAACATCTCCTTCAGCCCCAAATTATTTATGGTTATTTTCACAGTTTGTAATTGTTAAAATTCTCACCACTTGTACCTTCTGGACCATGTTCACACAGATTTATAAGTTAAAAAAATATAAAAAAATGAGCAATTGTGTTAAAGAAATAGGCTTTGTGTAGGCATAATCAGGGAACCACACCAGCTCTCTGCAGCCTTCCACTTTATCTTTCTATATGACACAAAAGTCATGTTATTCCTGAGGCCCACAGAGGGAAATAGGACATATCATTATCAGGTTGCACTTCTAGCTGAAAGAAGGGGCATAAAAGGCTTCCACAACAGAATGCAGTCAAATCTTTTGGGTTCCTTCCAGCAACTCAGTCTCTTTGAATAAAGATGATAGATGTGATCACAGAGAATACAGGATAGATGGGGATAGCAGTGTATCATTTTCTGGCTGCTGCCCACTGCTTTGCTCCTGTGAGTGGGCTGGAAAGGGGAAATATGCAGAGAGTTGCCTTTGATTTTATGCTCTCTCATCAATGGAGGAACCCCAGCTGGGAAGCTACAGGCAGCACAAAAACAAGCAAACCAGAGAACCTGGTCCTCATGCAAATGTTTAAAACTAGCCATGCTGTTGTCATATAAAACAATACCCTGACACTCAGATGTGAAGGAAAGCATTTTATTGTGATCACTAAGCAAAAGTAGGCTTTCAGGCTAAAAAAAAGTTTGGTGTCTGATGTTCTAGATTCTCAGGTAACCCTCATGATAAAGATTTGTACTTCTCACCACAGCACACTGCAAGCAGTATTTAGATCTGTGGTACTTTTTACAGTTATGATACTTATCATAAATCTGTACAGTAACTAAACTTTAAATACATGGTCTGAAGAGCAACCCAAAATACTTCAAAAAAAGAAGCCTGAGATCTACTTTTGCTGTAGAGGAGCACTTCTAGTAAATCACATCTCACTACTGATTAAAGTTCCGCCATCTGGAGTTCACCAAAGTGGCATCTGGCATTCAAACAATTTTAGGAAATATGCTGGAGCTATAATAATAAAACTGAATATCCTGGTTTTCAATAGGCAGTTTCTACAGCTGATCTTTTTGAGAGATAGGCTTCAGTTCCAGCGGAAGGCTTGGCACAGAAGTGATGATACTTGGTGAAATTCTGTGGCTGAGGTTGCAGTGCAGGTCCACTGGCTGAACACAGTTCTTCCTTCTGGCTTTAAAAGTGTGGCTTGAGTCTCACCTAAGTACTTTAAGTATATAAATATAAAGGAATCTCCTCTTGCCCAAGGCCATGGGCACCTCCAGAGCATAAATGAGCCCCATTAAGGCATGAATTATCTCTGAGAGTGCCTACTTACCATTCTTTATTGAACATGGAGACTGCACTCCTGAATTATTTACAATTAGGCAGAAGGCATTTGGGTCTGACTATGCATACTGTATCAAAGGCTTGATCTTAAGTGAGCATTGCTCAGCCTATTGAATTAGGATCCTTCCTATATCTCTGCTCTTTATAATTAATCTAATTAGGCCCAGATCAAAAAATTTATGAATGCTAAACCTTCAAAAGTATGTAGATACCTGGTGTTCTCAGGTACATACAATTCTGTCTGACAGCAATTCAAGCTCTCCAAAGGTCTTCCCCACATCCAAGGCTTCCTCAGTCTTGTCAGAGCTGACTTACCCAGAAGCTTCTTCTGGCCCATGTAGCACAACAAGATCCACAAAGCAGATTTTTTCTCATCTGATGGGGTTAGGGGTGTTCGATGCGTAGTCATGAAAAACAAAAACACATGCATCTCTTACATTTTATAGCACAGTGATAAAAGGGGAGAAATATGAGTTGATCTGCCCCTTCTTTCTATTAAACAATAGATGAGTGGCTAAAGTCGCCATAGAGAAAGCATGTGACTGCTCTGGGAGACTGGTTCCATTTTCTGAAACCAAATAAGACAGGTAGGCTAGGCTTAAATGAATTAAGTACAAATAGTCTATTTATATTCAGGAGCTTTTGTTATTTGGACTTCTTTACACTACAAGAGGAGATGCCTGGTTCTGGCATTGTAATAATTGCAAATAATCATGCATCAAAACTGTATTTTACCGAGTTATCTTCTTTTACAGTCCTGTTCTTCAGCAGTCCTCCCAAAAAAAGTGTCCTATGCAATACACACTTTTTTGGAACAACTTTTGTTCAGAATTTATTACTTCTGTGCTCCTTATATTTCTTTTGCAATTATACATCAGCTTGTCAGTGATCCATGAATTAAACTGACAGTGATTGGAGTAGTACCAGTTCTACTGGCCACGATGTATCTTTTCTATTGATGATGTCAGTTGTGAAAATACAATTAGCTATTTATAAGCAAACTCCCAATGTTTCATAAATAAGTGCATCTCCTCCACAGTAATATGAATAAACATGTTATATTGATGCCTGGTATATTTACAAATAGTTTGAAAAAATCTCACTGCTAGCTGGACTGAACTTCAGTGAGATATTGTGCATTCAAATGTCACCTTTTATAAAAATACATACTGGAATTTCACAACAGCCATCAAGCATTACTTGTATTTGAGCAATAGCAAGCAAAGATCTGCTTCTGTATTTTAAGTGCAATGCATAGTAGTATATTAAAGACCTTAAAATAAAATAGGAAAACTAAATTTTATGTGAGCCTTCAGTCATTTTTTTTGTAAGAGCAATATCACAGACTATTTGTAGTAGCTTGAATGTGACATTGAACGTGTGCAATGAATTTTTCCCTTGTCATTTTTCTTTCAGTGTCTCTTCTGTAGCTTTAACCTTTCCTACTTCTCTTTCTTTTACTTTCCCTAACACATGCACTCTACTCTTGTCACTGTGAAACAGCATATATTTCTGCAACTCTGTGTATCCTGAAGAATGTAAAAGTACTCTGCAAAGTGAGTACTTTTAGTGATTAGCCCATTGCAACACAGTCAGCCTGATTTTACCATTGCTGGGGTAAAAATTACACCCTTTAAGAATACACAGGCTTGATGGTTGTTTTTGAAGCTGAGGTCAGTGGCTTGCATGCAGGATTCTTCCTGTGCACTGGATGATATCTCTAGCTGAGCTATGTAGATGCAATTATTGCCCAATGCAGATGCAACTACCCAAAACTGGAATTCTGCCAGGACATGAGGATCAACACGTTTATGAAACGTGCCCTGAAGTTGTTCCCATAAGTATTTGGAAGCTCATTTAAAAAAATATCACCATAAAGACAACAGAACTCCAGAACTACTGGAAATCATGGAACCTCCTTGGGGATTTTCGAGCACCAACCATGCCCTGGTCTCACTTGTGATGGGATCTTTCCCTCACAGCTGGGTGTGCAGAGGAAAACCCTGTACTAAACCCTAGCTTCCTTCTGTGAGCAATTCCCTTGCATGAGGAGGAAACAGTCTCAATTCTTTATATTTTTTTAATAAAATATTTTCCTCTACCTCCTATTCTGTTGCAAACTTACGGAAATAAAAAGCACATTTAAACTTCTTCAGTTACATTTTTCTGCTTTGTGTTTCTTTTCTTCTGATCTTTTTGCTTTCATCTGCTGACTTTATTATACCAATTTAGCTGCCACAGATGGTTTTTTCCCCTTTTCTTTTAGCGGATATGGCATTGAAAAGAGCTGCTTCTGGCTTTCTGCCCACACCCGCTACTTTTTGGTGTCTCCTTTTCCCCCTACCATCTCTTTAAGTGACATGCAACAAATCTTGCAGTACTATGCAATACTGACAGCTCTTTGTCAGCAAAGTTCCCACTTGGCACTGCAAGTGGTATCCCAGGCTATCTCACCAGCCAAGGAAAATTGTCATATCTTCATTGATTTTCCTGAAATCAGCAGAGCTTAACAATTTAATTCAGCTGGATAAATGGACTGCTGAATTCCCAAAGTACACCCAGAGACTAAGCTTGGGGGGGCGGGGGTTTATAACTTCAGCAACAGCAGCAAAACCGTAAATTCATTCCTTCTCTCCACCCTTTAGAAATTTCCTCTGGAGTTTTTTTCCATATTGGACTCTGGTTGGCACCAGTCAGACTCACCTTTTCTTTCAGTCTTGCTCAGCAGCCCTGCGTGACAAGGGTTTGGAAGAGATGCTTCTGTAAACACATCCAGCATCTTGCAGCCACAGGCAGACATCAGCTGTGCAGTGTGGCTGGCACAGGACCAAAGCAAGGGATAATGCAGGGCCCTGATTGCAGACAGCTTCCAGGTCCTATACCTTAATTTCCCTCATCTTTCCTGAATGGTAGTGGACCCCCTTAGTAGGGGGACATTTGACAGCAGCAGCTGGTTGGTCCCCACACCATTCAGAAAGTACAACAGGAGAGGACAAGGGGAGAGCTCTGTGATACTACTCCTGCTCAGCACTGCAAGGCTTTGACAGAGAAATGCAAGTATCAACATTTCAAAATGTCTTCCCTGTTCCTCTAAAAGCTGAAAGTTGTTGAAGATGGTCAAAACTAAAGGATGAAAGTAGAGAGAAGTCTGGCAAATCTTTCCATATTGTCCAAGATATTGGACAATATCTTTAATGTAATTTGACAACTAATTCCTAGGAGAGCAGATAGTACTCTGCACCGTGCATGACTTAAACAGCAGGCCAAAATCACAGCCATATGACATCTATGTTACTTGTTAATTCAAAGGATCTATTTTTCATTTAGGTTTCCCCCAGCTCTAAATTGCAGTTGCATGTTCAAATTTAGAGCTTCCCGACCCTTAAATTTCTGAGAGACTAAAACCTGAGCTGCTGGTTTTAGTTTAATCTTTAATTTCAGAAGGAGCTACACCAATGTGTGAAGAATCATATATTGCCCATAGATCAAGCCCTTCTGAAGAGCATCATCTAGATGTGATATGTAACACCCTCGCCCTGTAAATTTCCAGGTGTTTCTCAGATCTTACAGGTAGAAACGCCAGAACTTCAGAAGGAAAGAGGTTTGCCTGGGATCATGTCAGTGATTACAGAGTTTTTTCCTCACTCCCATTCTGATTGTTACATTAAAAAAAAAAAAAATCATAGCTCAAAGTCAAGCTGAAGCTCTATTGCTTTTCCTTCCACTATTACATTTTCCCTGTAATGAGACATTTTGGTCTAGTTTTTTTTCTACATATGACCCCCCAAGTCCTTCCCCATGTAGTTGCTTCTTGGCCAATTCTGACTGGTTATTGTTGATTTTAACAACCACATTACTGCATATTTGGCTGATCACAAGCTACATTAGGTGTAGTTTTATGCAACTTTCATTAGATGCTTTCAGATCCACTAAGTTTTATTGCCACATGGAAACATAAAATAGACATGAGGGCTATAGTTGTGCTCTGTTTCTTGGTTTGTGAGACCAGCACCAGAGTTCACTTATAATCCATTGTGTTCATCTGTGGTCTACTGCCCAACCTTGCTGTTGGCTTCAGGGCTATCAACAACCTCTTGATGCATCCAAGAAATTCTTGAGAGCAATAATGTGAAAAGGGAAATTGTAAGGTATGTTTGTGACAATGTTGAGAAAAACATGTTTGCTTCTAAATAAATCTATCAATATCCTATTTAAAAAATGGTGATTCTAGTTCTACTTGCTTCACTTGAGGAAGAAATTCCCAAGGAAAAAGGAGGGTGAGTCATTCCTTTTACCCAAAACTGACAGGAAAAAGAAAGAAAAAGGTGCTCAAAGAAAAAAAAAAAAAAAGAAAAATGAAAGAGAAATTGTTAAGCTCATAAACTTTGGAAAAATAGTCTAAACCCCACGACTGGACAGAATGACATCACATGTCTGGGTATGAACCCATCACTCAGAACACTTATCCAGAAAAATCCCTAATTGCAAACTCCAGACAACTCCTTGGACATCACAGCTCAGTCAGGGTGTTCTCATTTTCTCACTGGCAGCGTGTCGCTGGAGTTGCCACCAGCTGCTGTGATGAACCAGTTCCAGCCCCTGTACTTCACATGGAGCAGCCATAGCTCCTTTCTCACCATGCACTCACAAGGCAGAGTGGCCTTGCTGACACTCAGAGTCTTGTCAGAAGTGGTCAGACAGAAGATCAGGGTATTTACTGCCCTTTGCTGAAAGGCCTGATCTGGATAAGAAAAACATATTACGAACAAAACAGACTGTTGAAATTGGGATATATTGCTTTATCAGCTCTTTCATTAAGAAATACACTGAAAATAATTTCATCTTTCTCTTAAATAACTTAAGGAAGTAATTAGCTATTTCCATTTCATTCTCTGACCCTGTTTTTCTCTAATGAGATTTCCAACAGCGTCTTAATTCACCTTTTTCTAAGTATCCTTCTCTTGCTTTAGCTTCTTCATTGAAGCCAACTATTTTTATTTGTTCTAAAGCTCTCACCACAGACTATGGCACTAATTACTTTTTCTCCCAATCAAGTAATGACTGTAACCTAAAATTTACACCTGCCCCCTCCTTATCAAAGCTGATAAATTTGCCTTGGTACTATGTATTGTTGAAGGCTGAAAAGACTTCTGTTAGGTTTTCAATCTATGGCAATAATTTATGTACTAAAACAGAAATCTCACAGTAAACCAAGGATTTCTTAGCCATGGGTCTTAAATATTCTAAGATTAATACAGATGGTAACTGTAGAGTTCCCAGGAGCTCAGGAGGGAAACCAGCATGATAGAGGATAATTAAATTATTTTTAAGTTTCTCAAGTGCTTTGGGAACCCCTATATGTTACCAAATGCCTCCCACACACTAGTTTCTATTTTCTTTAAATAAGTTAAACTTGCAAAACTTAAAAAGCTATCACATCATCCAATTTAGAATAGTTTACACATCTGCCCTTGCTAAAAAGCAACACAGAAATTAATTTGAAACAGTGTTATTTATACCTAACTAATATGACCCAATTTTGCAAAATATTACAAAGATCTGGCTGGAGAATTCATGTGTGATTAATGTCTCAGCTGTGCACCATTGGCCTTCTGTTGACAGTAGTTAGGGAACATTTTCCATTTATTCCAGGTGGCAACAAATTCTACTTTTAGGGAACTGTATATTTGCTATTTAGTTCCACATAGTTGTATCCTGGAACACCAGAAACCCAGTCATATAATGTGAGCTCATTAATTTCTGTAATGCAAATGTTTCCCTATTCTATCCTTACAGATAACATAGACACATCTTCCCTTTTGTCTGTGAGTGCACCTAATTCTAATCTAAATTCTATATTCAAAGACACAATACTGCAATTCCACAGTTAATACAAACTACATTTCCATTAGTGTTTTGGTGCTTCACTTCATTTAATTCTTAAACAAATTAGTGGTTTCTAAATCAGTTGCTCTCCAACCATTAGTAATAGATGGTATGGACTTCATGAGGCTCTGCTTATTTGGGCTTTCTAGGAGCACTTACAGCAAAGCAAAATAAAACAGTGAAAGGCATAGCATAAGGAACAGTTTTATATGAATACAAACAGGTAGGAGTAGTTAAACTCATTGCTCTTTTTCCTTTGCAAGTTCTGTATGGCAACATCTTGTCATGCTGTTTTTGTTTTTCTTGTGCACTGCAGCAACCAATCTTTGGCTTCACTTCATAAATACCATGTACCTTCAATATGACCTGGTATTTCTGGGCTTGAATAAATCTCAGGTTTTAAAGGAACCACTTAAACAAAGCCACTGCATCCTGTGTAGTAACAGTGCTCTGGAAACCCTTGTAATTTTTTTTTTAAACTGTTCCCCCACCAAGAAACTCTGTATTTATTGAAAATTCTGCACAGTTTCTCTCAAAGTTCATCCTGCCTGTTCAAGTCTTGAACTGCATTTTCCAAAATATTTGTAAGGCTGGTTTCCAGTGAAACTTCCATTCCAATGAGAATGAGTTTGATTTGGTTTGCTCAGCTCTAATGACTGTACATGCTTTCACAATGTAAGCGTTTTTAAACCTCTAGTAGCACCAAACCACCATTTTTAGATGCTTCTTTCAAAAGAACCACAACTTAATTCCACAGAGAGCGACTCCAGGTCCACCCTTGTATCAGTAGAGTTCTGATGAATGGCACATGGAAAGGCAGGATTTAAATCAATGTCCTTCAATGGTGAAAGATGACTACAGGTTCATGGTGACAACTGCCTGCTTTTCCTAATACCTACAGTTCATGGACTTTTAAAAAATTGAGGGTCCAAGAGAGAAAAAAATAGAAAAAAAGAAAAAAAATCTGGTGGAACTAGTCTGTCATTGAAGTGAGGCCAGTTTTGTTTTCCTTCCAGGAAGTTTTATGGTGCCATCTCACAAATACGTAGGATTTGGAGGGGCTGTTTTTTTCATTTTATCCTCATAAATGAGAAATGTAAGTGATGATACTGAAACCACCACTGCTGGTGGCTTTAGGAGGAAAGCCAATGATTTTTCAGATACCTTTTGTCTTCCTGCCTTTTCCTATCTGCAGAAACAAGAAACTTATTAGGGCAGTCAAATGACTAGGAGGAAAAAAATGAATTTTCTTCCCTTTTCTAAAGAAAGCTCTACCACTTCTATGAGGGATTCAACTCTGCCTTTACTTCACATTGTATTTTCCAGTGGTAACCCAAGGGTTTATTCTTAGTGTCTCCATTTTTAATTTTTTTAACCAATAATCTATGGTCCCTTTATAGCAACAGGGAAATATAATTCCACTGAAGTGAAAGAATAATGCAGTCTGAGAACCACTAAAAAACATCCATCTAAATGAGCAGCAATAAAAATCAGACATCTACACATTAATATTTTGACATCTGAAAAAGAAGAGGGAATGAGATAAGACTTCTTAAAAAAGAAGCCCTTAAAACCAGAAGTTATCGAATTGCTTATTTTACCTAGAGGTAGAACAATCTCTTTCTAGCTATCACATAGTAATGAGAAGTCATTATCTTGAACTCGTCTTTAATTAAAATCAATCCTGATTAGTCAGAATATATTAGGCTTTTTGTCTGTTACCATAGTATTTGAATCTCCAGTAAAGGAGGTATTCAATCAGATATTATCATTTGCACACCACTTCTGTGTAATTATTACTTTACCATGTTTTGTGGATTCTTTGTCCATTTTTGAAAGGTGAAATCTATTGTTGATCAACCCTTTCTTAGCTGGAGCAGATCCTGGCATGCCAGGTTTGTGCATGTTGTAGGTGAGTATAATGAGAGAAGTCCAATGTTCAGAGTACCTGTAGCTGTCTTGTGCTATTTTGAGCCTTGAGCTTGGCCAAGCTTGTAATATTGAAATTTCAGATTAGAGAAAGTACATAAAAAGGAAGCTGTTTAAATAATATAAGCTATTGACTGTGTAGGGGAATGAACAGTTTGCTTCCACATCCCCTACCAGCATGGTACATTCAGAGGCAGCTGAGAAGTGCCTAGAGGGAGAGTGCAGGCCAAGGTCTACATGATTTGGGTGTAGGAGGAGTGTTTGAGAGAAGACGTATGAACCACTTCTCATTTTGCTTGACTTTTTTTCCTGCTGGCATATCTATCTATATTCTTTTGCTTGCTGATGATTACCTTTGTGGTTATTAATAAGTGCTATCAGTTCCTGTAGAAAATAGCAACTTCAAAATAACTTCTTGAATCTGATGAAATTTAACAGGGAATAACATTTTAGCAAGAGAATTCTAGAGGCAGGTCAACAACCATTATGAGTAAGAATTTTTTTCCTGTTAAGTTCCAAGGGCTTTGGTGTAATATCTATTGAACTATATTAGATTTCTCTGCAATTTGTTTGGATTTCATCCAGACTGAACAGAAAAGAACCCCAGACTTAGCACTGTTAAGGTGGTAAATCACCAACCTATGTGGTGCTCTGTGGGTGTGGAGCAATTCTGGGCAGGCCTGTGGGAAATTCAAGTGCCCCATTTGAGAGACAAAGTGTCAGAGAGCCAGGCCATCCTGAGCAGCCACTTGGGCTGTGAATGCTGGGGGTCTTGGATGCCTTCCAGCTGGGATGGGCTTGCATGAAGCACAGCCCACCTAATGGCATTGTGGCATTTTTGTTCAAGCTGAAAGTAGTTGTTTTTTGACCTGCTCATGCTTGGGATACAATAAAGGGACAGAGTTGATCTTGGGATCACAAAGAATCTTGCACTCTCCCTAACGAATGGCCATGCAAAAGGGCTCCTTAGCTCTGCTGGGAGCAGAAGAGTTTTGAGTTGCTCTAGTCAGTTAGTACGGGGTGACGGTAACTCTGAAAGGGTTGCTACGTTTATTTTGGCTACAATATCTTCTTAGGGGTGTTATTGCCATGAAATCATGGACATACAACATACTGAGGCTGGCTTTCTGCCCTCTAATCATAAGGCAAATGCCCACTCATGCTGACCTTTGACAGCTATGCAGTCTATGGGCCAGTTTTATCCCTAAATGAGCAGATGTGGAAGAGAGTTCCACTTTGGTTAAAAATAACTACCCCCTGCAAAAAGATTTCAATGCTTTACTTCAAGTTAGAGGTGGAGATTAACAGCACTTCAAAAATATGTTATTGGCTACATGCACACTAATTTTGCAGGAAAAAAACCCACAAGAATATTCCCAGTTATCACAGGACTGACATTTCAGCTTTACTACATTTCCAAGCAGGGAATAAGGGATTCAGTCAAAGAGGAATTGCAAAACTAAAATCTTCTGCAGTGCTTTGAAAATTGAGACAGACACAAGCCTCTAGTGAGCCTAATGAAGTATCAGAGTAAAAAATGATTTAGCTTCCTAAAAACAGTGCTTTTGTTTTCTATTTAAAGCAGGAAATCAAAGACATGTCTTCAGTATTTCATTCTGTGCAGCAGCCAAGAAAGGGGTTGCTTTCAAGCCCGAATAGTGAATATGGAGATAAAGTAACACTTTTGAGAGCCTTTCATATGACTTTCTCCTTGGTTGAAATGCTTGAAATGTGGAAGTAGAGTGCTGCCACACTCTTTCAGGAGGGAAAGGAAAGGATATAAAATTACTTCAGTGTTTTGTGATGTGATTTGGGAACACAGCACCAGGCAAATTTTTCAGTTTAACTGGAGGATTAAAGAATGGGACATGGTCAGAATTAATATTTTGCTTGCTGTATTTTCTATATGTAAAGACATGAACGGTCCTGCTTCAGCAATTAAATAATACCGATCTGTTTTTTTGAACTTGGGAGTGATAGCTCCAAGTAAATATATTACAAATGTTCCAACCCAAGGAACTATAAAACAGCCTGAAGTAGGAAAAACTTGAATTGAACTTGTTCTTATTCTGTAGTAGAGAGATTAGATGCATTAGAGCATTAGATGCTTCTGGTTTCCAACAAATCCAAGCCCCCTCTCTGAGTACATTGTTTACCTTCACCCTACTCTCAATTAACACCTTATTAAAATGCACACATGCTGAACCCTTACTTGTTGACCATCCCTTTTGCTGCCTTAGCGTACTTGCAATATTTCCTACAGTTTTATTTGAACTGCAAACACAACCATGGAAAATCCTCCATGAGGAATCATCATAGAGGAGAGATATCGACACAAGTGAGTTAGCCACTTGCCTCCTCATTATGTGTGTTTGAGTTTCCAGTGAGATGTGGATATTAAATCAGATGTAGAGCACAATAACAAAGAGGATCCTAGTCTTTCAGCCTGCAAGACTGCTTCAGGACTAACTCCTTTCACATAATAGCACCCACATTAGCTAAGACAAATTTTTTTTCCTCTGAGGACAACTATCAACAAAAAAAATATCATGACAACAAAAAGAATTAACCAAAACCCCAAAACAAGGAACAAGTGATGAAAAAAAGTACCTTCCGACTTGGTGCACACTGAAACTAAATGCTCTGGATTCTCCACTGAGTGCTGGTTCTCATCAGTATAGCTGAAAATGTATTCCACTCTGTCAATGAATGCTTGGTAGAACTTGCAGAGAGTAGCAACAGAGGTGACTGCATTGAACAAACCTAACGATTTCGTTTGCAGGAGCCAGTCCTTCTCACCTGACAGCTGTCCTTGCAGAGCATCATGTGCCAAATCACTGCTTCCACACTGACCTGCAGCTAGTGAAGACTGGCTTTTCTAATACCACAAGCAGCTAAATTTCTCATCTATGCTAGAGCCCAACCCACCCTTTCTAGACAGCTTTGGCCATTCTTTGTGCTTAACCTGTTAAAAAGGAAACAAACAGGGGAGGAAGTCAGAGCTGGTAAATGTGTACTCCCCAGAAAACTCTTGCTGTCGATTCACTGTGACTTTTGTGATTTCTTTCTCAAAGGCTTCTCTGCAAATCCCTTAAACTTGCTCAGTTCAAAACAATCTGTATCACTGTCTGTGCTCTGCAACCTGGTGTCTTCCCCACCAAACAATCCTTCCTCTCTTGAACAGATATATTCAGTAGAATACAGAAAATGTAGGATGTGTTGGTTTGAAGTCAGATGAATTACTGTGGTATAAAATAAGGGTGGTGCTAATCTCCTTATGCCAGATATGGTTCTTAACCAGACCTCTTTATTTAAAGCTGAGTCTTCATCTGTTTGGGACAGGCCTAGCTTCTCAGGAGTCAACAAAGTTCTACTGCTTTGACTCCATGCTGAGGACTTAGTAAAAATGTGCAGTGATGCTATAGCTACTCTGCCATACGTGCAGACTTGAAATGTGAGGAATTGGTAGGCTGCATTTGGCTGTTTTGGACCGTGGATTTGGATCCAATGAAATACTGTTGACCTTGTCACCCACTAGCCCCACCACCTCTGCTGAGGGAGATAACACTGTGATGGATCCAGACCGACGAAGTAGGAATTCCATTTTAAATGTGGAATTTAAATGTTTCCATTTTAAATTTCTTTTTAACAGCTAATTCCTTTAGCTAAAATCTAAATTATTTTACTAAATTGTGGCTTGTTGCATCCTGATGTTAGGTCCTGTTTTTCCAAATGAGCTGGCTTATAACTCGATAAGAAAGAGATTTTTGTGCTTTTCAGATTTGTTCACTGTTTCTCTCCTCACAAGCCCCCTGGGGTTTGGGCAATCTGCTGTAAATCATTTCATGTATTTTTCACTTAGCTGGTTTTTCTTGTTTCTCTGTGTGCTAGTCATTTAAATGTTACAGAAAATCATGATGCTTCTGTTAGAATTTGCAGAGGTGAAAATCCATTTGTTCAACCAAAAGTCATTCTTGTGCCTAGATATTTCCTTTGTTCTTCTTGTATTTATTCAACTTTACCGATTAAGATGCAGAAAAATGGTCAGTTTGTTGCAGTGAAGGAAACAAACAAGGCTGCTGCAAAGAAAACAGGATGCTTGCCTTTCAGGGACTGATCTTTAGAAAGCTCTGGCTACCCCTGTAAGCACGATCTGAGCTGAACCCTGGTGACAGGGTAAGCTTCGAACATCGCTTGCCACTATCACTTGTCACAGACTTGTTCAGGTGTTAATACAGTATCTTACTTCATGAGCAGACACATTAAAATCAATCAATGTCACTCCCGAGGGAGCAAGTCCCTTCTCAGCAGGAACTGTGGCTCCACTGTTCTGAAGAATTTTGACTTTGATGGCTGATTTATTTTTCTCAATTAGGAAAAAATATCTGTCAGCTTCTGTGCTTACTGACAGAGAAAACAGTTCAAAGAATTTTAAAAAGAAGCATCCTTGGCAATGACACCTACTAAAAATAAGTAGTGCTTTACAATGCCATTAATTACTGTAATTACAGCGCCTTGAGTGACGCTTGCAATGGGCGGGAAGCATTTGAGCTTTTTGCTTTGTGCAAAGCACAGCTATGAGACATTCAGTTTTCACAATGGATGTTTTCTCCCAGATATACGAGCATAAATTTCATCAACATTAATATGAGTTCCAAACCCCATATCCAAGTGCAAAGGATCTCATGATACTTTTATGCTCTCAGGATCTAAACTATAATTTCAACCATTAACAAGCACCATTTAGCATTAGATTTGCTAATGTTATATTATGGTTCTGGCAATTCTCTACAAGATGCATTACAAGCTCAGTGAAGACTAAATTGTGGCACTGAATAAACACTTTAAATAATGAAGCAGAAATAAACATTTAAAATTAATTTAAACATTTTACTTTAAATTTTCTTTTAGATAACAAAACCAAGCAAGATTTGAAAAACTCAAATCATACCATACCAGTAAAAATCCAATGTATTTCTTGGAGATAATGGTAGGAACAAACTCCTTCTGCACAATGTACTTCCTATCCTCTAAATTTTGCTAGGATCACGTTTTGACCTGTGGCAGCTCCTGTCTGTGGCATCACATGGGATATTTTGCCAATAAAAACCGAGTCAGGTACTAAATCAATACTGACAGCATATTTCAAAAAACTCCATTCTCATTAAAAAACCCTGAGAAACAGCAAGCAAACACACCTGGCAAGTCTTTGTATACGTAAACTAGGGAACTTTTATCAGTATTTTTTTTTCCAGTTAATCCCTTACTGAGATAAAATTACTCAGCTGTGTTTCTACGAGAAGTTTCCACTGTCCCTGCACTCACAAAGGCTGCTTTAACCTTGGGTTCCTCCAGAAAAACCAGCCCCAGCCACTGTGTGTCCTGTACAGCCTGATAGCAAAATCCCCATGTGACAGCAGTTGTTCCTCCAGCCATATATATTCCATCAAAATGGTTGTGTCAACAGTTACCAAATTAAATATATTTATTAGCTTTGCAAGCCAAATTTATACTTTGCCATGAAAACAGGTGCAACTGCAAATATTTTTTATTAGAAATGTAATTAATATGCATAAACTTGTTTGCAAAGCAATTTGCAAATGAATAAAGAAATAAATTAAATGCAACACCTCTTTCCTCCCCTCCTCCCTTTCCCTCTCTGGATAAAAAGAATTTAGAGAAGTTTTCTGGGTAAATTTTTGGAATAAAACTCTTTTGACTTAAGCTTGATGCTGTTTCAAACTTTTCTTCATTATTAGATAACAAAGACGAAATAGTAGAAGGATTTATTTCTACAACTGATTTTTGCCTGCAGTTAAAATCTCCTGATAATAGGATGGATTTACTGTCATGAAGTATGAAATCTACTGTGTCAGATATGAAATAGAGACTAAACAAGGACTGCTCTTCACAGAGCTCCCTATCACTCAGAGTGGTTATCCCAATGGAGAAATCTCAAAGTGACATGATGCTTACTGCAGAGAAGAGTCATTATAAATCATATTTGCAGAATCACAGAATAAGCCGAGTTGGAAGGGACACTCAAGGATCTTAGAGTTGTTTAAAGTCCTGCATAGGACCATCCCCAAGAGTCACACCATGTGCCCAAGAGCATTGTCCAAATGCTTCTTGAGCTCTGTCAGGCTGATGAGAACCAGACTATGAAAGATATTCTCTATTCACAAATATTTGCAAAGTTATTCTGCTCAGTCAGTGTGCCTTTGTTCTCTGTGGTGAGTTTGGTCATCTAAATTACATGGTACAGCTCCTGGGCTGTGGCTGGAGGGCTGAATCCCTTTAGAAGCGGAGTCACAGAGAGCAACTAATGAATAATCAGGATTGGCTCAAGCTTTTGTGATCCTCTTGGCAAGGTGGGGCCAGTACCATGCTGCTCTGTTCACAGAAAGGGCACAAAAGGGCACAAAAGGGCACAAAAGGGAGAAGGGATAGAGCTGGGAAAGAAAGAGGGAAGGAAGGACACTGAAAATACTTTCTTACTGGGATGGCTAAGGAAGCAGGTGGATGGAATTGGATCACCAGTTACTGCTTCTGGAAGAAGACCCTTCCTTGGGAGCAGTTGCCATGCCACAAGCCCTGACCTTGGCTTTGCAGGGCTGTGTAGTAGGTAAAGCAGGTGGTGTGGCTCTGACTCATATTCTGCCCCAAGCAGAAACTTGACTTACCCATACCTAGTGCCACTTGCTGAAACTATTCTTCCAGGAATAGTATTTGGATAAATAATTTGTGCTGTCCTCCATGCCTTTGCAATTCAGGCACTCTGCTAACAGTTGCCATTAGTCATGAGTAATGGGAACCCACACGTTAATTCATACCGAATGTGGTTGTGGGTTTGGGTTCTTTAAAGAAGACTTTTAAGTGGTTCCTTCCCACTGTTTTTATACCATCAGAATGATTCATCTGTTTTCCACAATCTATTCCAACTTTGGCTGTTCTGGACACACACTGAATAGGGTGAAAAACTGTTCCAAATAGAATTACCTCTGGACTGAAAACAATACTCC
This sequence comes from Aphelocoma coerulescens, assembly GCF_041296385.1. Taxonomy (NCBI): domain Eukaryota; kingdom Metazoa; phylum Chordata; class Aves; order Passeriformes; family Corvidae; genus Aphelocoma; species Aphelocoma coerulescens. The sequence goes on along the minus strand of NC_091013.1, from coordinate 103,220,065 downwards.
ACCACTTAGCAGCCCTTGCATGGTTTCAGCTTGGTTAACCAGCACAGACATGCTGTAACTCTGGGAGACAAAAAGTTGCACATTCTTGTGCTGGTCTCCCAAGTCCTTCGGTACTTCCTGAATATGTATAAATATGGCCACCACAAGAAACACAGCTTGATAATTTCTAACTCTTCCTCCTACTACATCTTTAATTAGAAAATAATTTTTTTTGAAAGTGAAGAATAGAGATCGCTCTTTTGCTGCTGTCTCACAGCACCAACAGTTTTTTTTCCCTAGCTTAGTTTACTTTGATCATGTGTCTCAAACTGTCATTATAAATTGACAGTTTCTGTTGCTCCTCAGTAGAAAATGATGGTAGGTGGTCAATGAAAGTGAAGATGAAAAAGCTCAAGCTAAACCATTATTATTAATCAATAAGTGAGGTGTTTACACAAAACATCACTGTTCTGTATCAAATGCATTTTTGTAGAGCATGAAATTGCACAAAAGTAGCTTTCAAAATTGTATGAAATTATTTATTCAGTTGAAATGTAAAATCCACAGATTTTGATGATTTGGAAATAATTGTGTGGATCTTAATTTCTCCATTTCTGCAAAAATCAGTATATTGTGCTTCTGGCATCCCATTCAATGGAACTAATTTTAAGTGAAGGATTGAAGCATGAATTCAAATGAAAAAAAGATACCTCATGTAGAAGAAATATAAACTGATTTTTTTCTCTCTTTCATCATCAGTGACAGTCAAATTGGCTAGCACTTTAAGTTAACATCTACCTCTGAACTGCTCAGGTAGTGAACAAATCATATTATCTGTCTGTATCAGTTCACCAACAGATTGAAAAATTCATTATTTGATGCTCTGCCTCCTCCATTAATTAGTTAATGTTTGTAAAGCACTTTGAAATGGAAGGAGCTATATAAGCAACACTATTATCATTACACACTTCAGGGCAGATAAAGAGTAAACTAATGAAAGCCTGCAGTAAGAAGAAAATGGACAAAATTTAAATGAGGTGCATTCTGCAGGGACTGGGAAGGTGACCAGGTGGCAAAGGGAAGCTCAGATAGGACTAAATCATTACACTGTGATTCTGAGATTTGTTGAATGCCCAGCATAGAAATAAATTGGTGATCTTAATCCCTATCCTAAAGGACAAGGCTCTCCTTCATATCAAGTCATCATCTTTTAATAGACTTTCTCTACAACTGAGAAAAAAGCACCTCTGCAAAGTGTGCAGGGGACAGTATACTGAAGTACCTTCTTCCTGTTCTTGATTCAACGCTGCAATATAGGTTTCTTTTTCCAGGGCTATGTGATTAGTTCTTTCTAACACCACCGACAACTTAAAAGGAAAGAAAAAGCCTCTTTTTCCTCCCTTTCCTAATAGGCAGTGAATACGTTTCTTAAATTCTATAAAGGATGAACATTATGAGACTCTGGGGTACTCTATAGTGACAGAAGAAATAGTGAGGCCATAATAAAACCAGAAAAGAGGCAGAATTATGGTGTCCTCTGTAGTTCGTGCATCTTCTGTTATTGTCCTTATCAACCGCTGTTCATTAAATCTTTAAAACAGCTACAATAGCTTATGTTATATTGAGGACATTTCCTGATAAGATCAGAATCACAAAATACTAAAACAAGGTGGGCAGAAGAAAGCAGGGCCTTACCAGAAAGGGGGTGAAGTCAGAAGTTGAGCAGAAGCAGAAATGGGGAATGAAATGTGAGTGAATGAGAGAGCTTGTGTGGGCTTTGGCACAAAAAAGTTGAGCAAGTGTAAGCATTGTTCTCATTTATTTTCCATCCCTACCACACTTACTATCTTGAAATATGAGGGTTTTGGTTTTTTTCTGCTCACCTCCTGCTAGTGTTTGTAAGTAAAAATGACATTCAATTTTAAGCACCAGTGCATAGCTTTCTTATTTTTTCTTTTTTTTTATGTAATGCTCTGTGATTTTGAGTCTAAGGGAAGCTGCACTGGGTGGTAGACCCATGCTTGATGATAATCAAAGCCTTAGAAAAATAAAACAATGTGGAATACTTATCAAAATGTTTTAGGATATGATACTGAACCTTAAATACTTAATTCTGCCCCTTTATGTAGGAAAAGAGAAATGCATGCCAAGCCAGCTTCCTGGTTAGAGCGCTCTCAACTTGCAGATCTGGGTTTGTTTCACCTAGGAACTTATCAGAAGTATTTCATTCATGGTCCCACACACCCTGGATTTCCTCCTGTCAATGGACAGGGCTGTGTAATTCCAAAAACTGACCCTCCTTTCCCCTGATCTCTCCTGGCAATAAAGTTTTCAATATAGGAACTTCAGTTATGAAATGGAGGGAAGGTAGGATAACTCCCGGACCTGAGAGAAGCATGGACCATCATTGCCTCATCAGAGAACCATAGCTTCACCTCTCCCATGTGTCTGGGAGGAATAGACTCAACTGCATTGCTGTGGGATGTTCCCACAGCCACAATCACTCCCACAGTCTCCCCTGATTGAGGGGTCCCCACTAGGAACCAGCCATGCCCATTCTCAGTCTGAAAAAATGCTCAAGGTGAGTGAGAAAAAGCCACAAGCTTCACACCATCGAAGCAAAGTCCTTAGTCACTCTGGGACATCCATGATGCACCTTTGGGCTTAGCTGTTCTGGCAGGGTTACTTCCCCCTCTTCTTTGTTGTCACTCATTGTCATCAGCTACACCTCTAGGCTGGGTTTTTACCAGAGGATGACCCAAAACCTGTCAAGACTGCTCAGGTGAAGTTTAAGCTTAAGCATATAAGGTAGTGATGAAATTTAAATGAATAATCCAGTTTTTAGATTGCGATTTTCCTTTTCAAATGAAAAGCATTTTCCAGATTTGCTGGTTTCAGAAGCTGAGAGAGAGGTTTCAATATTTTGTTACAGCTCTTTGTGAGTTTCTTCCATGACTTTTAAAAGAGTTAAAGACAGGGTGTCAATAAGGTATTTTAGCAAGCAGACGTGCTGCCAGTAGTTTGTTTGTAGTTAGTGGTTTGTGGCTGAATTTAGCTTTACTACTTCCCTTCCAGTCCTTATGAAGCTTAGTTCATCACTTGGCAGTTTACTTTTTAACAGCCTTTAACTGCATTTAATATCTAAAACTCTATTTACACACAACTGCTGGGCTGCTACTAACTACCATCTCTTTTTGTTTAAGACAGCTCAGTGTGTAAGATCAGTAATGCCGTGTTTAGCAAGAGGGACAGAACAAAGAAATGCTCAAATCCAGAACTACATCCCCTTCATTTTATTACCTCTTTTTTTGGTTCTGCTTTTATGTCATTTTGCCTCTAGACTTTTGTTCCCTTCTGTGGTTACTTTAGTGCCTTACTGCTATAGCTTGTGTAGACAGCATAACTGGAACTCCAGTTTTCACAATTTCCTTCCATAAAATACACTATTGCTCCCTTCCTGAGAACAAAATCTTAAGAGGGGAATAAATGTTAATGAAGAAATCCCAAAGGCAATTCTGTCATTACTGATTCTGGTAGATCTAGTGTTGGCTTTACAGTCTGATCATACAAACTCTGGGAAGAGGTTTGATGACCTCTTTCTCCCTGAGAAATTTCGCACAAACTCTTTAGAGAAAATCCACTGGTTCTTCTACTCTCAGTACACACATGTGCTCCCTTCAAAGACTGTTACCCATTATTCATGACTTCTGGAGACCTGAGTTTATGATAGGTGCTTGAAAATGTCTTTCTTGCATTTCATCTTTTCAAGAATTTACATCCTTCTGATACTTTGCTCTGTATTCCGTGTTTCTCAATATATTAGTTGGCAAAAAGAAACAAGGGATTATAAGCAATATTTCTGCCAAAGTTTCTCATGGAGTGCGTGAAATGTGGCTCTTTCAAAAAATTGTATCTCAGCCTTTTATAAAGGAAAAATTCATCAGATTAGGGTGTCAAATTTAATGGCAGAGAACCTGGATGATCTGAGGGGTTTTCACTCTACATTCATACACTCCTAAGTGTTCAGCAACAGTTCTGCCTCATTTTTATCTGAAGAAGGAATAATAAATATTTTCTAATCATTCAAACCAAACTTAGGAAGAGTCTGATCAGCCAAACTTTGGACATATTTAATTAATGTGAATAATAAATTATTTTATTTATATATATAGTTTGTCAACACTATCTGCACAGTATTTAAAAAAATTTCTTGCAATAGCAGTAGTCAGGAGATGTAGAGCTTAGACTCTGACCTATCTTCCCTGATAAAAGACATCCATCTTGTAGCTGAAGAAAAAATGTTTGTGTGAAGTCAGAGCCAAGACACAATCTTGGACCAAGCAAAACTTCCATGGCCAGTGAAGGTTTGGTAGCTTAATCTGATACTTTTTCTGATTTCCGGGGGGTTGAACTGGAATGGTTTGCCAGTATTATTGGCACAAAGCACAGAAAAATTCATGTTTATATTCTATACCATTTGCTTTGTCAAGGGAAGATGACAGAGGAAACACTCCAATCTTAAAAAGAAACAAAATTATTAGCAAAGCCATGGAAGAGACAGGCATGAGTGATAAGTGAAGAGAAAACCACTTTCCAGAGATAACCTAATACTTTAAAAAACAGCTGAAATCAATTTATTTTGCTCCATCCCCAGTGATATAATATACAAATATCAGCCAAAACTGGGACAAGAAACAGCAGGAGCAGTTGCACAGGCACTACACTCTAATGAAAAGAAACAGATTTTAATACATAGATAGATGTATTAAGAGATAGATTCATGTTTATTAGAAGGAAATTGGGAGAGCTGCAGAAATAAGCCAAGGTTCCCTTTAAAAGCACTGGACGGTTTTATTTCTCTTTCATTTGTGTTCTGTACATTCAGATCAAATCTAAGCTTTTACAGGGACTCACCGTGAAATTATATAGTATCTCCAGCATGAGGTACTAGACAACAACGTCAAGGTTGAAAGTCAAAGCAGCCATAAAAAGCCAAAATAAGGGTTGCAAGGGCACCCTCAGTTGGACTCCTTTCTATGTATATGTTCACTTTGAAAAGGAACCCCCATAAAACTTTAAAACGGCACTGAACAAATTCCTTCCCCTTCTTGGAAGTGCCTGAACTGTTGCTGCTGAAAACTTCTACTCAGTAATTCCAGCTGACATATATGCTTAACATGACAATGTTAAGTGTCAATCCACAGGATTACATCTGAGCAAAGTTATAGGCAATTAGGGAAATCAAAGCTATTATTACAATAAAAGGAAGTACGGAGAAATATCAACTACAATCCTACATACTAGTCTTACATATGATGTAGTCCATTTCTTTAATGTGTACTTCTGTGGTAAGGATTAAGAGCACTTTATGTGAACCAAAGTGTAACCAGCTCTCACCAGACAGCGTTTTCTTCATTCCCTGCCTCCAGCAAGAACTGAGTTCAATTTTTTAAGGAAAAAAAAAATCAGAGAGGTTGGAAGAAAACTCAGATGTAATTCTTTTCATAAGCTGCTCTTTTTTTCTGTTTTTAAGAAATAGTATTTGACTACTGTTAAATGATAGATTGCAATAAAATATGCTCAATTTATCTGGAGCCTGCTGACACAGGAACAAGTATAAAACAAAGATAGAAGAGGGAGAACAGAGGTGGCAGTCCTGCTTCACCGTCCTACCTCCCTGTTCCTCCTTCCACAGCATTAATTTGCTTTGACTGTCATCTGAATGGTGGGAGTGGTGCTCAGTCTGTACCTCTTCTTAAGTCTTGGCTTCCTTGAGCCAAGATAGCTTGCTTAACAAAAGACACTTAACTATTAACAAAAAACCTGGTATTAACTTCAGTTGTCCCTGCTGTTAAAAAAATATGTTTCTTAGACAAGCAGGAGAGCAGGAAAATTTATTTATTTTATTTTATTTTCAGTTGACAGTTCTATTCCTGCTACATAAGTGTGCTCCGATCCGGTTTAAACCCAGAAAAGCAAAGCAAGCTAAGTCTCTGAGCATAAGCCAGAAAGAACTTAGAAGGTTCAAAATATTCCCAGAAATGAGATTAAAACCAAACGGGGTTAGATGTTGATGCCAAAAAAATGGATGCATTTTATTTAATAGTAGAGAGGCAAAGAGAAGGAAAGAGAAAAGAAAGAGAGGAAGAAATTGGAAAAAAGAAGTGTGCGTGGGGGGTGGGGGAGCAGGGAGAGGTGACAGAGTTAGGTGGAAGCATATCACACATCCAAGGGTCCCAAAGACATCTCGTTGCTCCCCTCTGGTGCTGAGGGTCCCCCTGTTGCTGCCTCAGCCACACCACCACACCACCACACCACACGCCAAAGAGTGCAGAATCCTGTGGAGTAATATACGCTGTGGGCCAGGTGGGAACGCCCACATCTCTCTTGCAGGGGCCGGCTTGACACTGTCCCTTGCAGCACTGAGGGTCTGTTGCATCATCTCTGGTGCTCTGGTGCAGGGTCTGGGGACCCCTTTGAGGGGGGCCCCTGTGATGGGCCATGTCACCCCTTCTGCTGTGGATAAGCTCCCCCCAGTGAGGACCCCTCAGCTGGGCTGCTCTGCTCAGCGGAGGATGGGCAGTCACTGCGCCTCTGACCAGAGGCTTTTCCAAGATACCCAAAGCTTCTCCTTCCTCCACCCTCTGGTGCAGGGGGTCTGTGGGAGCCTGGCAGATGATCGCCCTGGGGCTGTGGTCTCCATCTTGGAGGTGTTAAGCTTGTGCTTTGTGAATGTCCCCAGCCCTGAGTTGTTACTTTATCTTATCTTCATCAGTGAGCCCTGTAAGGCCTCAGTCAGGGCCCCATTCAGGGTTCGGTAGTCTTCTCTGCTGCTTTTGTAATACAGTTTTAAAAGTCCTTCAAGAAAATGTTTAAGTCATAAATTATAATATTTCAGTCTCTGACAAAGTGCATTTTATTTATCCCCCTTTTTTGCCTTTTCATACGACTTTCTAGAAGAAGGTCAGCCTTAGTTGTTGTCAGTGTTTGCCCTGTACATTATTTATAATATTTTCTCCATGTCATACTTTTACATGGTCTTTTCTTCAGATTTATGACTTTTCAACTTTTGTAGCACCTTACCAGTCAATGGTGACACCAGACAGGTGTCTCTACAAAGAAATTAGTAAATCTTCTTGCTGATGATGCACAAGAAGAATTAAGAGCTCAGCTCGCTCTTTCTCACCTTTTTCCTCTTCTTTGGAGCACTCCTCCAATAGTAAAAATTTATTTTAATTATACAGATGGAAAGAACTGCCAGTTTTACCTAACGCCTCATTTCAGAATTTTCTGACTTTTGCACAATGTAGCTATAATTTCAATATAACTGCAGCATGTGCTAGTGAAGGAGAAAATGTTGTGTTAAAATTACAGGTTGGATAGCTGAGGAGTAGTGTGCAATTCAGATTGTGGCCTTAGTATCCATTATCTGATTATTTCCTTGCCAGCACACATACACACAAGAACAATTGGTAGTTTAATGAAATAATCATATCCAGGCAATCTGTTTAAAATACAATAACTTAATAATATCAGCCACATAAAATTTTACACTGTAAGTGCATTACTTCTGGAAGATTCTGCAGAAGAAATTAAATTGTAATCAAGTAATTATCTAATGAGGTGTTACACAATACATTTTTGCCAGCAATAAAGTGAGAAACACAACTAAAGCAGATAAAATAAACTTTCTCCAAAGTGATAAAAAGTTTCAACTCTGCAATATCAGAATAATAGCAATGTCTAATCACTCTTTCAGACTCAAACATTTTATGTAACAGTTCTGATTTATTTGTCCCACAATTTGTAGGTGCAAATTTACCAGAACTTCTCTGAAAATGATAAGAATATTAAGTGAGCTGTAAAATACATGTCTGAAAATATAATTTATACATTAGGGCATGTAAGGGTAAACTGAGGCACAAAGAAGTTGCCCAAAGTCTTCAGTTTCTGTAGAGCATGTATTGCTTTCAGTAGTAATGGTGAAAATAAATATTTTGACTTTACATCCACATTTCACATATTTGCATCTTTGTGTCCCTACATGGTTTTGTGTATTTTTTCCTCAGACTGAATTTTTTTAAACACTCATATGAGCACCTAAAAAATGCATGAATGTGATTTCACAGTGAGCAGGTGGCTGTGCTGTCAGGACTGGAGTCTCAGTGAGAGCACTGGATTTGAGCCGTGGGCTGTAAACTGTATCACGTACCTGTCCTGGCGCCCTGCTCCCTCGTGCATGGCTCTGAACAACACCTACTCATGCATCCTGCCAGAAGGCAATGGACTACAGCACTATGCTGGTTTTGGCTGGGGCAGGGTTAATTTTCTTGCCAGTGGCTGGTACAGGGCTGTGTTTTGGATTTGTGCTGAACACAGGGTTGATAACACAGAGATGTTTTGGTTATTGCTGAGCAGGGCTTGCACAGAGCCAAGGCCTTTCCTGCTTTTTGTACTGCCACACTGGTGGGAGGGCTGGGGGTGAATGGGAATTTGGGAGGAGACACAGCCAGGACAGGTGACCCCAGCTGACCACAGGGATATTCCAGACCATGTGATGTCCTCCTCCATACAAAAAGTGGGGTGAAGAAGGAGAAGGGGGGGAGGTTGGAGTGATGGTGTTTGTCTTTCCAAGTAACCATTACAAGTGATGGGACCCTGCTCTCCTGGAGATGGCTGAGCACCTGCCTGCCATGGAAGCAGGGAATTATTATCATTATGATTATTATTTCCTTGTTTTGCTTTGTTTGTGTGTGGATTTTGCTTCCCCTATTAAACTGCCTTTATTTTAACCCACAAGTTTTCTAGTTTTTACCCTTCCAGTTCTCACCTCAATCCCACTGGTGGGGAGGGAGGGAAGGGCTGTGTGGGGCTTGGTTGCTGCTGGGGTTAAACCATGGTAATTACATATAAATGAATTGTACTGATACTTTTCATAAGTCCTTGATGAGACATCTGACTGCTTCACTTGGCTTTATTCTAGCAGAATTACCATTCTGAAATAGTTCATTCAAAATATTTTCTGAATTTTTTACATCAGTCACACAGAGCAGACAATTCAGCTCGGTAGAACCTGGCTCGAGATGCTGGCCCAAACTACTAATGAGAGTCTCCTCCTCAGAGTGCCTAGAGATCAGTTGCAATTCATGTAAACCCATACTCAGGAACAGCTGTGTCCAGAAACAGTTGTGTCCAGTGTCCTCAGCTAACAGCCATACAAAATGTCTTGGTATTTCATGTTCAGTGTGAGCATGAAAAAAATATGGAATAAAGCTGTAAAGTCAGAATAATCCAGAACAGTGAAACTGGTTAAATTTTGTGAATTATCTGGAGTGATCTCATTTCTGTAAAGAAATCTAACCCTTGAAAAACACTTCTCATCAGGACTTTAAGAGAAAAACTAGTAGAGAATAAATCCCCAGCCCATACAGAATATTTCACCCATGAAGGATGAGTATTATGCTTCTCTCATGAGTATAAAAGCTCCATAAGTCATGACTGTGAAGGCATGAATGAATTATGAAGGTCTTTTGCTTTAGTAAAAGAAGCAGGATCAGCATTTGTACACAGGACATTCTATTTATTCTACCTATTTCTTGATCTGTTCATTTAAAATTGTTTAAAACTGTCAGTTCTACTAGCAAAGAAATGATCATAGAGAAAAATAGATCAAATTCATTAGAAACACACAAAATGGGCTTCTACAGGTGATCATAAGTTATGTTGATTTCTGCAGATGATTCTCAACTCCATATTTCAAAGAATGACAGGCTTTCACAAGACTATCTTGTTTCATTCACTGCTGCTCTTTGGCACCAAATGAGACAGGGGACCTCAGAAAATAAATAATTGTGAGACTGTGCCATCAGGATGGGAGATTGCAGAAAAACAAAGCTTTTGTCTTCAAAAAGTCTATTTCATCTTTAGTTCTTATAATGAATCAGATAGAAAGAGCAAATAACAATGCCTGTCTGAGAAAAAAGTGTTATGAACTGTGTCAACTGAAAGAAAAATACTCTAAAGGTACATTTAGGGCTGGGTCCTCAACTCTTTCCATGATAATGCAAGGTCTCCTGTGGCCTCATGGCAGCTGTAGTTCAAAGTTCCTCACACCCTTCCCTTCCACGTTCTCTTTTCAGAGTCCCCTTACAGTCTGACAAGGATCTGGGCACACCCCAACACACCTTGATTTTCCCTGTACTTCATTGATCTGCTTTCTGGAGTGATGGGATTCTGTTGACCTACTTCTTTCCATTGTTCTCACCAAAGTCTTGAAGGTCATATTTTCCCACAGAAGACTTTCTAGCAGGCAAATTTTTCATCTCCAAAGTTTGTATCGGAGTCTACCCAGTTGTAAGAGGGAAGATACATCAATGTTATGAGGCAAGACAAGGAAAGAAGAGCAGGGGAAGCGAAGACCATGCCATTACAAGGCTAATAAAGAAGTCCCTGAAAAGTTTCAAAAATAGAAAAATGGTTTTGCTGCATCTATGCTTCCATGTTTCATCAGACATTACAAATAAATTTCAATGAGACACTAGATGGAACACTTTTGCCTCCAACCTTTTTAAAATTTTCATACTAGCTCTGGTTGCCATATTCCTTTCAGAATAATTTTAAAGCTGTTGGGTTTTGATAGTATATTGAAATGCAGTCATGACAAGCCCTTTTCTTCTCTTCTAACTCTCCAGATGACCTGAACTTCAGCCGACTCAATGCTTTTAATGGGTTTATCCTTTTTCACAGATGTTTCCAGCCACACATCTAACCCTTCTGTCTTAGTGAAAAAATGGGAGTATCTGTTTAACAGGAGGATGAAGTGTCCCCTGTAGGAAATGGCAGTCACTATCCACTTCCAGCTAATCATATGCCATATGAGAAGGAAATAGTGTTCTGCCTATCCATCTACAGACTCTACTCCCTGAAGAAAGATGACAATAAAAAAATCTTTTGCAGAGAATTTCCACAGTTGATGCTCTAAAAACATTGTGCTGCCAAGATGGCACCAGAACCCAGATATTAATTACCTTATTATTTGATTTTCTTCATCCTCAGAGTCTTCCCATCCGACTTTAAACTCTGCTCAAGTCTAATCCAAAACCGGTATCAGGCTGGCTTATTAGCTTTCAATAAGTGTGAAGCCCTCTTTTTTTGAGACAAGCCCAAGGAATTGCAATCGACAGTCAGACACTGTTTGTTCTCCTTTTTTTTTTTTCCTTTTCCTTTCAATCATCCAAACAACTGGTATTTTACAGTCTGGTATCTGTTCACATTAAGTCAAAGTGAATACATACAGCCACAAAATTCTGCATGCTCCAGTGTATAATGAAAAAATAACCACCTAAACCCCAAAATCAAGTCCTTCCCCCCAAAAAAACCCAACCAAAAAGATCCCACAACCCACCCTGCTCCCAAAAGAGCTCCAGAGAGAAGTCCAATATAATGACAAGTGAAGGCAACATGCACTTGTGTGAACATAAGCTTTTCAGATACCTGTCGATTTTGGGGTCAATTAAGTTGTTTAAGGAGAAGAATCTATTTGAAAAACCCCATTTGATGCCAGTTGTGCAGAATTGAGTCTACTCCTTCACCCCATCTTACAGAGACAGATAACTGAAAACAATGATCACATACCAAGTTGGATGGCTTTATCTCCTTCCTCTTTCTCAGAAGCAGTTCCAGATCATAGTGTTTGCCATTAAAAGGTAGTTGTTTTATTTGCTTAATTGGGTTATTGTTCTCCTAGAATTTCAGAGAAGCAAAAAAGAAACAGTGAAAATATTTTCTAAAAGTTCAGAACTCTTTAGGTTCTACAAGTGTCAACAGTAAGTTCAATTTACCTCCTGAACTGAATCAACCAGTTTTAAAGCACACAACTATACTAGTTCATGGAAAAAATAACACAGGCAATCCAGATTTCAGATGGAGAGTGAGGTGCATACTGTTAGCAGCATAAGAGTGATCAAAGTCCTTTAAAGTGCCTTTTAAACTCAATCATATGCAACTGAAGCCCAGGAAAACATGTCCACTCCACCCACAACTCATTTAGCACAAATCCTGACACGGAGGAAAATATCACTGACAGATTACAGGCAAATAATATGATTAAATTTGGTCTCAAAACAAGGGAAGGCTTCAAGTAGCCAGACAAAAGATTAGAGACATGCAGGTGAGGCATCAGTTAGAAACTGAAACCAGATAATTAAAAACTGATCCAGAAACAAAAGGTACATAGTTCAGATTATAAAATAAATAAATATATATCCCCAAAGATTCATCTAGAAAAATGGTTGTGGACAGAGATGCACAAATACTACTTCAAAAACTCCAGGTTGGGAGTCCATTACTGTGAATACTCCCTAAGACATTCCTGCCATGTGCCACTTATGGAGGAAAGAATTGCTCTAAACCAAGCTAAATCTGTCCTAAGTCTTTTGGTGTATGCTGAAGCCCAAAGAAACTCTGATCTAACTAGTACTCTGTTCCTAACAATGCCTGTGGGCTCTGGGAAGCTGTGAAGCACTGAAGCAGAGCAGATTTGGCTGATGCCTCTCCTTTTTTTCAGGGGTAGCTTCCATTCAAAGGAATGAGAAGAAGGCCAGTCTGGCAGCGTGGGGACACTTGGCAGTGCCTCCTGTGGGTTCTTGATGGCCAGCAGGCTTCAGCCACCAATGGTAATATGGTCATTTCACTCCTTGTCACATGGCATTTTCAGATAACTCTAAAGTCTGTTTCAAGCCATATAAAGAAATATTTTAAAGGTAGGAAGGGCTGAAGCTCTGAGGTATTTTTGACCCACTGTGATAACGTGATCTCCAGTCCCTGTTTCACACTTTGTTTGCCTTATACACTACAGCATTTATGGATAAAAATACATCTAAGTACATTTTCTCTGCTCGGTTTATATTTTGATTGTCTACCTAGTTGCTCTTAAATTCTGAAATGGGCTGTAGGGACAGAGTCCTGTTGCTATAGCATAGCACCACTGAGAGCTGCAAAACCACATCCTAGGAGTATATTCAGAGGCTCTGCTTGTGTTGCTCTCCCTGCAGTGCTATGGCTTGCATGCCTCTTCCTGGAGCACCTTTCAGGATGCTGACACATACAGCTACAACAGGAATGCTAAATGTTTGCAAACCTTACCCTTGGGCTCACCATTAAACAACAGCAATCATACAAAGTGTTACAAATCTGTAAGATTCAGACTCAGAAAACCCTGGTGATTTAAAAACATTTTCTAAGGTTCCTCCATGCTTCTCCTCCTTGCTGGCACAAGTTGAAAAGCCAGATGCTTGGCAGGAATGACCACAATGGTGGGAGAGCTCCTGCTCTCTGATCCAGTTTGCTGCAGTTGACTGATGAGGGTCTTGGATTTGTTTGTTGTTTTTTGAGTTTCCACTACGATCTTTCCAAGATGCTACCTGACTGAAAAATTTTATACTGAACACAGATGCTCATGTTGTATTTTTAGATGAAAATTAATTAATTAATATGGTTTATGTAAATTTAGAAACTGTTTGGAAGGCTTCATTCTCAGTGCAATATTCAATATTTGCTTAATATCTTGTCAGACAGTAATTATATTCCCAGATAGGAATTTATACTCAACAGTAGCAAAATGGTTCTTGTTATAAATTCTGCCAGAAACAGGGAAAGATTAACTGTACTATGCCTGGAATGGATTATTTAGCACTGCAGAGGCTATTAGTATGAAAATGCGTGCCTCCTCTGAAAAATGTATGGAGTAAAAAAGATTATAATTCCATTAAGCATAAAAAGATGAAACTAGTTTATGGAAGGGAAAAAAATAAGGAAATAAGGCCTTTAACTAGTGACTAATAACAATTAAAACCATAAACATATTTTTTTTTATTTTTAGAGACAAACGAAGCATTTTTAAAAAGTCATCTTGACCACTATTCTGATGCTGCAGAGTATTTTTGATCTGATTTATAACTATTCTAGTGATATTCTTCAACAGCTATAACTGGCCTCTATTATAATAATTTGTACCAAATCTGTTGCATATTCCATGTCAGGAATAACCCAGAGGTCTCTCTCATTATTGAGGTTCAAAATCTCTGAATGTTTTGTTTCCAGGCTTGTGTTATTGCAGATGTTCTGGAGTCACAGTTCACTGTAGTTCTACAATTGGTTCATCATTCCTAGGTACTCTTTGTTGCGGGAACATCAAAATGCTGGCTGCTGCACACTTCTCACTCAGTTAATATGAACTTTTCCTAATCAGAAGTAGAAATGAGAAAACAGGTACCAAAATCCCAAATTGTTTGTCTAGTCCTCTACAGATACAAACCAAATAAATCAAATAATTTAAGGGCCTTTAAGAAGATATTTTGCCATTTCAAACCACTGATTTCTTTCTTTCTTTCTTTTGCTTTTAAAAGCCCATCAAAACTATTATGCTTGAGCAGTATAGGCTCTGAACAGCTGCACAGCTCGCATGAAATGATAAACTTAACCCAGCTTCTCTTCCCAACTCACTGCATGAGAGTTAATTCCATCATAATTTCTCCTGTACATCATAAAAACAGTATAGCTGATCCCCAAACTGGGATGTCAATTAATGTTTACAAATGCCAAAAAATGAACTGTAGATTTAATTCACACAGTAAAATGGAATAAGCACAGACCAGGGAGCTCTGATATCCCAGTATACTTCTGACACTCCTATTATGATTTTTGTGCAAGTTCACTTAACGCATTTTATTTGTTCATGCCTACAATAAGGAAAAAACCCAACTGTTGAGGTTGTCTTATTCCAGTGCTCTGTGCTCCCTGGTGCCATTCCTCTATATCACCAGGAAAATGAGTCTTGTCCTTGTCTGTGTAATCTATCATTTCGTTTTGACTTCTTCCTTTGCCTTGAAAGAAAATGTCCTTTTAATCACACTCTCATGCAACAAGCTTTCCAGCAAGAAATTCTTAAAGGTTCAAAATCTAGTTAAATACTGCCGCCCCATAAGCACCTCTCAGCTTCAGCAGCCTGATTTTAGTTTCCATAAACGCTGTGGCAAAACTTATTTTTACATTTTTAGGGTGTATCCAGTGACATGATGGATTAGATACGCACATCTGCGGCTGTCTCCAGAAGAGCCAAGAAGTCTATGAAGCACAGTGTGGTACAGGGCTAAAATAAAAGCCAGAAGTGCTACAGCCATCCTTTTCTAGCACCTCTACCTTGCAGAAGAGGGAGTTATTTCAGGTGCAGCATCAAATGAAGGCACACACCCATCAGGTGAGGTCTGGTCCCAGTTTTGGAGCCAGAGTTTTGGGTACTGGCTCCAGGGTCTCTGCAGCATGTCCCATTTGTTTCCCCTGTGTGGACCTTAATGCACAGGACACCAGAAATCAAACTGTTTTCCAGCCTTGGAGATTTTTCCACTTATTCTGATGCTTGTGAGAGATGAAGGAGACTTGGTGAATGATTCACTTCACCACTTTATTTTTCAAAGTACATGTACTTTCTCCTGCAAAAATTAGCATCAGCATTAAAATACAAAATGTTTGAAAAAAATTACATAAAAATTATTGTTACACTGTAAAACTATCCTCCTTGAATATCACCTTGATCAGATAGTTGTGCAGAGCTAGGAAGGCTAAGAATGAATGAATCATCTTGTTCTTAGCTCTGCATTAGTAATTCGATGCCTCTATATAGCACCTCACCTGCATATTAAAGACATAAAGGGGCTTCCAGTTTCTGCAGCCCGCCTCAGGAGAGAGAAGTGGTGCAGAAGCAGCACTTAAAAAGAGGAATTTACATGAAGAAAAGAAGGGGTTTGCTATCTCTAATTAGGGCTTGGAGAGAGTAGGACCTAGTGTTTCAATTGATGATGAGCTAAAATCAAATGGAGGAGTATTATCAGACACCTGCTTCAGTTCATAATAATTCTTAGTATATTAATTCCCTTTCAGCTTTTTTTCATCTCCACTCTCCTTTATTTCTTTGGAAGGGAGTCACTCATTTGCAAAATCACTCAGAGCCTCTCCTTTCCACATTTTCCATAGGAAGACATCTCACACAAATATTCTAATTTTTATCCAAAACATGATCCTACACACAGCAATGCCAGTTCCTTTGGTAATCATTAGCAAAACACATCCCTAACAATGATTAGATTTGTAGGACACATGGAAAAATATCAGTGAAGTATCTCTTCCTACTCCAGGCAATTTCTCTTGCAAAAAAAATGAATGAAATATTGCTCTGATTGCAAACCCAGAAGAGTTTTGCTGAATTTAGCAAACATGAGGTATGTGAATAAGAGACTAAATTGGCTCTGGGAGGGATGGCACATAGGGCAGGTGCACGGAAATCAGGGTGTTTGAAGTCAGAATGCAATCTGCTTACAAAGGTGACCCTATGCATGAGGGGCTCCATAACAGCTCTCCAGTGTCTGGGATGAGGTAAAAGTGAAAATACTATCTGAAAATGCAGAACTGGCAGATCCATGAGAAATGTGATTAACAGCTCTGAAAGGTAACAGCAATGCCTATAAATGCTCTGGTTCTTTCCTGCCACAGTGCCTTTGTGGTGAGGTACTCATTTAATTTTTGAACACATTGAACAACTTTATATACAGAGAGATTAAAACATGTGCAATGGTTCAGTTGCAAAGTTAAATCTGAATTTTTGTTTTAAAACACTTATTAAAGCCAAAATTAGCATTTCCCGCTTCCATCTTAATACACTAGTGACAATTTTTCCACACCATTTAGGTTATAACACTTCTTTTTTACAAGCAGTTATTCTAGCTGATGGGGAGCAAGGAAGACTCCTGTTCATTCATATATTTCCAGTGGAACTGCCTCTCTCACGGTTTAGATCTGTGCAGAAACCCTAAAGAGAAACTTCCACAAAAGTAAATTGAGTGTCTAACTCCTTCTTCTCCTACATTTACAATATGCACATAAAAAGTTTCAACACCTGATGATACTCTGTAATAAGAGTGTACAGCAGACGTGAGGTTCCTTATTTGAGGACAGGTGAGTCTGCACAATAACTCATGTTTCTGTACAGCAAGTCAGAAGCACCACTTTTGGCACTCCCAACAACAGCTAATAGACCATGAGACTGACATGTTTCTGAGCAGGGTCTTCCTCCTTTCAGGATTTAATTTTTCTGTTGGTACCAGAAGAAAAATGGGCTAATGTCCTCTTGGGATTAAATCATGGTTTACTAAATTTACAAAGGCAGAATTGCCCCAGACATGCATAGATCTAAGCTGCACAATATTTTAATACACTTCTGAACAATTGCATGAGTAGCTTCATTGAATTCGGTGGATTTCTCATTCCAGTAAGGACTCAGCTAGAACAGTAGGAGGTTACAAATTCAATTCACCATTTTTAAGGCTGTAGTTTGGAGAATAACACAGTTAATATACTTTTGCCTGAAGTTCTGGTGATTAAAGAGACACACATTTAAGCAGAAATAATCAGAAGAAGAACTCCTAATTAGAAATGTCTATGACTATCAATAAATTGTTTTGAGATCCTTTGTCAATGAGAAGTGCTATATAAATGTACATTTCTTTCACGGTATTAATATTATTTATCTATTTAATCTAAAAAAACCCCAAGATTTTTATTGTATTTTGATTAGTAAAATACTAAATATGAAGGGCCAAATACTTCCTTGTTGAAAGCTTTTGAAACTAACTTACAGTACAAAAGAATCTGGCCCTAATATCTAGAGGACACTAGATTTGCTCAGCACAGAAGGAGGAGACCAAGGGGTGACCCCCTTGCTGCTACAACATCCTCATGTGGGCAAGCAGAGAGGGAAGTGCCCATCTCTTCTCTGGTGTCCAGCGACAGGACATGAGGGAACAGGTTAGAGATGCTTCAGGGGAAGTCCAGATGGGATACTAGGAAAAATTTCTTCACTGAGGAGGGTGGTCAAGCACTAGAACAAACTCCCTAGGGAAGTGTTTAAGGCTCCAAGCCTACCAGTGTTCAAAAAGTGTCTGAACAATGCTCATAGATATAAGGTTTAACTTTTTGGTGGCGCTGTATGGAGATGGCATTTGTGGGCCTGGTGATCCTCATGGGTCTCTTCCAAGTCAGCCTATTCTGTGATTCTATGACCCCAAATATTTATTATGTATTACTGAAAACACAAAGCAATCCCATTTTATCTTAAGAAGTATATTTTCTTGTATAATCCAAAATCTCTGCCTTTATCACACTTTCATATCTCATGTCCCTTTGTACTCCTCTTTTATTTTCAAGTGCTGTTTTTGTAATTTAAATTTTAAAAGGGTTTTTTAAAACTTTGTCTTGTTCTGTCACATTAGGTGGCTCAACTCCATGAAAAAATTGTCAGCAATATGTTTTCTATAGGAAAATGCTTTCTTATAAGACCTTTTCATGATGGAAGACTCAAGTGTTTTTCTGGAAGGGTAGGAAATAGATAAGATAAATATATTAAATAAAAAAATCCCCATGAACAGTAGGAAAGAAAGTTTAGGCCTTTTTTTGCTTATTTCAAAAAACAGGTGCTTAGAATAAAAATGTCTGATGTGGAGGGAGAAGTGAGTGTTTTGAAACAATATCAAGACATGGAAGCAGAGCCATACAATGTGTCCTGTTTTGTAGTAATACTCAACAGAGGGATCAAAGAACTGATCACTGCTAATACTTTTTTGCATTTACTTTGTGAAGTTAGTAACTTATGTTATGGATCTCCCACCTTAGCTATAAGTCGTTTCAGACACATGAAGCAAGACAGATGAGTAGTGCAGAAGGAGAAGTGAACGTTCCAGGGAGGCCTGAGCAGGCTAACAAGGAGCCAAGGCTGCCTGCCCACCTGCTTTCTTTGGTTACCGGATCCTGCAGAGCCTCGTAAGCCAGAGAAGAGTTTCACGCTATGAAATGTGAAGCATCTAAGCGGTGTTTGCAGTGAATGATACACCCGTGCCACGCTTTCAGAAGGACTCTCCAGGGTGGCAGGATGTAAGGCAGAAATCTGTCACTTAGCTCATATAGTGAGGAGGAGGGTGGCAGGGTGGGATGAACCTGGATCACTAAATGGACACCAGAGATCGCTAGGGAGGTTAAGAGCTGGAAGCACTTGATGTTCACTGTACCCTGCAGTGCTGATTGCCATAGCAAGCTCCTCTTGGAAATTTAAAAGCCTGATTTTCTGGAAACAGTAATTGCATTGTTACTTTCAGAAGAAAAGGTATCCCTCTCATCCACAAAGGCAAAAGTAGAAATGACAGTCCAGACACAGGCCAAGGTGTAAGGGTTACTGCAGGACATCCTATGCCTCTGACACTGGGTAATTCTCTCACAAGCTGGCACTCTCCACAAAGTGTAGAATGTCCTACTCTCCACATACTTTCCCTACTTAAGCATTATTAAGAAAGTCTTTAAAATCAAAGCACCTTGAGGTGAGATTTGAATAAGCAGAGGGCAGTGAGTTGCTGCAGAGGACGGAGGGACTGGTTTCAATTCAAGAACACATTAAAAAAGGTGTGAAGAGGAGCTGGATGGAGGAGAGGAGCTGTTTTGGAACACATCCTGTGCATTTGCTAGCATCATGCACTGAAAATCTCTTTCACATCAGATACCACCCTCCCCGATGTCTGCTTCCACACTCCATGGCATTATGTAGATGTTCTAAACCAGAACACCAGAGTTGATACCAATCTCCTAAAAAATAGACATACAAACAGTTCTATCAGTACTGGTTAGACCATCTAAAATCAGAAACAGAAATCTCCATGCAGGAGGCAGCAACACACACACACACACACACACACACATATATGTTTAATGTCAATATCCACACACTAGTCTTGAAACCCAAACCTAAAAATGTACATTCCTTGAATATGTATCACAAATTAGTTGCTATTTAAAAATTAAACACCATAGCAGCAAATGCAGAAGTAAAGGTGGTATGGAGCTTTTATTGTTACATTCATGCATTGAGGGAGTAGGGTGGTAATGAATGTTCTTTGGATGATGCTTATTACTGTTTACATCAAAACAAACTACCATTTAAATGCTAATAATTGCAGTGAAGATTGTCTTGAAGGAACAGAATGTCTCAAGGGACATTCAGAGATTTATATTAGGTCTGGTCTGACAGCAAATTACCATTGTCTCATTGAAAAGAATCACCAAAGCATTTAAAATGAATTTGCTGAATTCAATAAACAATTTACAGGTGATTTCATTAGATAATGAGAACTGATTATATACTAAGTTATCTGACATCCCCAAAAAGGAGAACTAGTGACAAGTACTAACAATACAATACACTGACAGCATTCATTTCCAATCATAAAAGCAGATTCAGGATCCTTACTTCTTAGGAAACACTATACTGCATTATATTGTGAAGTCGGATCGTGATTTTACAGGCTACTTATATTAGAAAAATATTTTTGTGATTTCAAGTGCTTTGGATTAGTTTTTTTACTACACATTCCTAATTCACTGATCAATTGTAATTGCTCTGAAATCCCCGACAATGCTTTGAATTATTATCTTCTACCTGCTTTATTAAATCACCTGGCTTAAAGCTGAATCTGAGATGGCTCCTTCCCAAGGTCCAATTCAAGGCACTGGTTCTGCATCAGGGAAACCACAAATTCAGGCATCTGCTAACACTTTTGGCATCAACTTTCTTCAAGAACGTAAACCTAGATGCAACTGGTCAGACTAAGGATGGCTGAACACATTGTGAGAAGGAATGTCTCTGTTTGCCTCAGCCTGCCTCAGGCTGGCTCTGTTTGCTCTCCCTGGAGTAAGCAGTCATTCTCTCCTGCTCCTTTCCCAGACCCCCCACAAAATTATAAACTTTTGCCACAGCTCCTCTCAGTTTTTTGGGGTTTAGGGAGACTCTTCCTTTCTTTACCATGTACAAGCTGTTCCATACTCTACTACTATCCATCCTTTTATAGAAAACATACCTGTAATCAACAAAGTTTTCACTAAACCCACTAATTCTTGGTTAGGTTCAGTAGGTTCATAACAGAGGCTCACAGAGTGCTCTCCATGGCAACAGCATTATACTGCACTATGCTATACTTCAGTAACTTTTTGGTTGATTTTATTTCTCCACCTACTTCTGCAATCAACTCAACAGTACTGGCTGGGTATAAAATCTTATATACATAAGAATTACTTTCTCCTGTGTTAAGACAGGCACACATCTCTATCTTTCACCAGCTGCTATAGCATTAATAAGGAGAAATGTAACAACTCCTGAGATCTGCTGCTATATTAAAATGTATTCTGTGGTCTTGCCCACAGAAGTTGGTATAGGAGAAATGAAAATCCTAGGGACGTCTCTCCCTATGGAATATTCTGTCCTATCTGCAAAATCTAAGCCTTCAATAAAGAAAATGTTAGCTCTTTGTTGAATAAATGACTGTGGGAGGTTTCTGTGATACTAGAGCTGAACAGTAGATAAAACACAGGGAATGAGATAGTAAAACAAAAAAATAGTAATAAAGCTTGAAGAAATTAGAAATAATTATCTGAATAGATAATAAGAAGGGAATTGGAAAAACTGTGAAGCTCCTAGTTGTCAAATTTTTGGATTTTCTAAGCAGTTTTTTCTCTAAGACTTAGACAATTAAAAGTTTTTAAAAGCTCTTTGGAAAATAGGTAGTACTGAGCATCTATGCTGAGAAAGGCGAGAGAATTCCTATGCATAAATCTAGAAATAAGGATATATGGGCAGCAACATCTGCCCATTATCTGGAATAGGATAAGACTCAAAACAAAAAACAGCAAAAGCAGCAGGAGATGTTAGCTATAAAAGCGATACAATCCTGATTTTTTCCTGACTAAGGGAAAGACATCATTTAACTTCATTGGGTCTGGGATCTGGCACTAAGTCCTATTATACAGGCCAGATGTAAGGAATTTATTCCCCTTAGGAGAAAGCAGGAGAAGCAGATGGCTGTTTCTAACAAACACATTGCAAGCCATAGGAAGAGCCTGTCTGTACTTCCTGTGAGAACTAAAATTTCACTAGAAATAAGAACATCCTTAAAACCAATGCATTCCTTTAATGGCTCAGAAAACAATAACCTACTTATTATCTCATCATGCCTAAAGGTATTAAACATCGCATGCTGGATTTGTTCTTTTGCTTCTCAATTCTTTCTGTACTTCAGATGGTGGATGGTCTCAACTTTTCTACTGCTGTACCCTAATTTATTTTTAATATCTCAGTGCTATAGTGTTCATCCTGCAGGGCACATTTAGCTTTAAGTGGGTAAGTCCCATTTAATTCAATGGCCAATTGTGTGCTCAAATATCTGGCCATTTGCATCCACCAATAAAAAGTAACAAGAAGTTACCCTTCTCTCATTTGGGGCCTGAATGTTCATGTGTAACTCAGCAAAAAGGACAACATTTGGAAATATGGTGCTTGTGCTGCTGCATTACCCTTTTCACCTTTTGCTAAAGAGAGGTTGGAAAATCCATATCTAACAAAATAATGTATCTTGAATCTTGGCTTCTTTTTTGTTTTTCCCCTCATCACACTAACAGGTTGTGAATATTGTTTGCATTAAGGTGGCATTTTAGAGTGTTCACCAGTATCAAAACTGTATTGGAGAAAACTTTGTAGTTGTCTGCTCTGTATTTGCTGTACAAACCCACTCCAGTGCCAGTCCACAGGACGGGTGCTGACAGCAGAGTGTGGCTGAGAACAACCCCTTGCCGTGCCGGGGTTCCTGGGGTAACCCAGAGTTCTGCACCTTCAGATCTGGGTTGTGACCAGACTGCAAGAAGGATCTGAGGCACTCTCAGGGAGCATATATTTTATCCAAAGGTGTACTGGTGCTAAAATAATAGCAAAGGGGATACTGGGAATTGCCAACCCTGGAAATCACAATTTATTATAAAAAAAGCCCAAGGAATGTATTGCTTTTTGAAATTGTGCTGCTATAAAATATCCTCTTGAAGCTTGCTAAAGTGAGATCTAATTTAAGGCATGTCACTGCATCCTTGCTTTACATTGTTCTCTGTAGGTGTTACAGCAAGAGTTACAAAAGATAACAAGTTGCCATCATATTTTTGTTATGACTAACAATACGGCTTAAAGAAAAAGGAAGGAAACCTTAACGCTGATATTCTTTTTCCCTGGGGCTTAAAAAAAACAACCAACCCTGTAAATGTTATTTTCATTGCCTTGGGTTTTATATCCTTTATACCTAAACCAAAAGGAAAATATTATATTGTGCAAATAGGATTTCAGTGGCAGCATTATAAAATTCTCCTGTTTCAAGTTATGCCAGGGAGGTTTATATTGGATATTAAGAAAAATTTCTTCACTGAAGGGGTTATCAAGCATTGGAAAAGGCTGCTCAGGGAAGTGGTTGAGTCATCATCCCTGGAGGTATCTAAAAGAAGTGTAGATGTGGTGCTTAGGGACATGGTTTTGTGGTGGATTTGGCAGAGCTGGGTTAACAGCTGGACTCAAGGATCTTAAGGGTCTTTTCCAATTGAAACAATTCTATGTATGGATCTACAGCAGAAAAGGCAGCTCACGATCCATCTGCTGTGGCTGGGATTATTTAGGCAGAGCTCTATGTGTACCTCCTTTCCTGCAGAATTTTGATGCAAAGGACAAAATGCGTTTGGTAGCTCTCAGGAAATATTTCTCAAGATGTCAGACCAGACTTAGCTAATCCGAAAGTGGATAAGGATGATTCATTATCTTATCATGGTTAGGTCACAGTGCAAAATCAGTCTGTAAAACCAACTATGTTACGCTGAAGTCCACTGATTTAGCCTAATTTCAGAATCTAAATGTTCACACAGTGCTATTAAATCTTCTCAACTGGTTGTCATGACTGGTTGTCATCTCGGGAAGGGCTTTGTTCCAACCATGGGACCAAATGATGTTACCTTTGCACTTATTCAATAGCACACACCAATGAACTCAGCAAGGAATTTACATGTGACAGTAAGGAAGATTTGCACAGTCTGGCTCCTCCTCAGCATAACAAAACTCATGAAATCACCTAATCGAAGAGCCACTGGCTGCTGCCAATGAAGTGAATGGGAGGCTTGATGATGACATTAAACAAGAATGTACATTATGCTTCTGAGAAGTTGAGGACAGTACACAGTGAACAACACAAGGCCAAAGGTTACCACTTGCTCCAGACCTCATAAACAGAGCTACGGCTCAGAGAGGACTCAGTAAGACACTAATTTCTGTGTTCTGAGATAAGGTTGTTTCAAGGCTTCTTTCTATATTTAATTTTCTTTTACCTTTCTGAAAAACAACATATTTCCAGATGAATTCCCCATACTTGGTGTCAGCCCTAGAATGATTGTTTTTTTCAGTGAAATAGACTCAAATCTCATCACCTATTTTGATTTATAAGAGAGTAAAATAGTTCGCAATTGCTTAAGGAGTGTTTTTTGTTTTTTTCTGTAAAAGATTACTTAGATACAACCGAAATTGCAAAGTAATCCCTTCTGTATGACTGCTCTGAACTGAGAAATCTCCTAGCTACTGAAGGGTGGTGCAGGACAAGGAAGGGATAAAGTTATATGAGTCTGTAGTTGTAACATTGAGTTTATGATCAATAGAAAATGTCAATTATTTTACACCTGTAAGAATGGTGTAGCATTGGCATTAGGTTTCTGTTATGGACTGGCTTAAACCTCATTGAAACTGGTGTATTTATTTAGGATAAGAAAGAAGTTAGGAACATTTTTCTGCTCAAAGGTGAAGGCAAGTCTGCTGGGAAGAAGGAAGACTGACATTAAGGAGAACATTTCAGAGTATTATTTAATGTGAAGGAAAGTGTGAGAAGTGCTAAAAGTTGAGTAACAATGAAAAAGAGATGAGACTAAGGCAAAAGCCTACATAGACTCTAATGATACCAGTCTAAAGCAGAAAAGGTAAGCCAGCTTGCTGACTAAGAGAGTTGACTCTGTGGTCTGGAAGAAGGTCTTTGGGATTTTGGATTCCTCCTATTTTAAAGACAAGCATTTGTGGACTTAAAAAAGAAACAGGAAAAAACACAGTACCCCAAAAAACTGAAAATCAGTTATGAAGACAAGTAGTTGATCCTCAAGTTTCTTCTCCAGCTGGAATAATTCAGCGGAAAACAGGAACTGTAGTGTTCAAGCTGGACACAACTTTGATCATGCAGCTCTAGAAGGACAGTGAAGTCTTTCTCTAGAAAGACATCTAAACAGAATTTGATTTCTATTGCTGTGTCGTGATTGCAATTTAAAGGGTTACAAATGCAGGAAATTAAAATGTAGGTGTTTCACAGTAGTCATGACTCCACCAATCTAAACAGAAATGTTACAATTCATATTGTTAAATGCCCATGTTACTAACAAATGCTGACCTCTGACAACTCTGCTGAGAGGGAGGCAAGTAAATTGGAACTTGTCTTTAGCAGGTGAGCATCCTAATATCTCTGGAATAGTTAAAATTTAACATTTCTATACTTCCATTGCATTTTTGTATAATATTTATCTAGCAACAGATTTCAATACACTTCACAGAAAGCAACTTGTTTTTACTACCTTATAGCTCTGAAGAGAAAGACACATGAATACAACCTTGATTAAGAGTATTGCAAATAGCCAATTATTTTTTATTACTTTCACTCTCTGTAGTCAAGCTAAATTAATGTTCCGAGATAAGAGACTTGACTAGACAAGGAGGCAGGGAGAGAATGCTGTGAACAACCTTCAAGGTAAAACAGATTGTAGAGTGAGGAATTGGATAAGGTAGAGCAGCGAGTAAAATGGGGGTGGGGAAGAGAAAAAAGGAATGAAAAAGAAAATGCTCAGAGAATCAGAGCAACAGGCAAAAGAGAAGAACTCAGCAGCTGCATTTTAAATGGATAAGAGGTCAAAGTTCACTTATTGTAGTAAGAAAATGTAATCTACTAGGAAGAGAGGATGATTGGAGCCAGTATTTTGTCCTGTAGTTGCTCTGAGTATCAGGGACAGAAGCATAGATTACCATTGAAGAAAGTCGTCCACAGAATAGCTTCCCAAGAGACTCATGCAGACAAAACTTCCTCTCATGTTCCTAAAAGATACAGGAAAGGGAATACAAAAATGGTACAGGTGTTTCCCTGTTACCAGCTGTGATAGAAATCACAGAAATAAGTAAATCCAATGCCTCCTGGATATTGGTAGAGGAATTTTGATACAAGGAAGAACAAATACGGGTTTGTTTTCCAAAGCAGGATTTTTCTTTAGTAGAATCCAAGAAGCTCTGCAGTCACAAGTCAAGAACTGAGCTGTGCTGCGCAATAAGGTCTCCCATTCCTCAAAAGGGTCATGTACATACGATGCCCTTCACCCTCTTTAAACAATATCTTCTGGCACTTTTACCTCCCCTTGATCAAGAGATGGAGAAGCCCTTGCTTATGACACCCATACATTAAATTCTTACATGCAGGAAATATACACCTATTTCCTCTTCTCAGTAGGGAAATTCTTCGATGTAAGACACCTTAATGCTCTTTCCCGTATATCCATATGTTACATCATGCTCATCTCCATATAGATAGATAGCATGTACATATATATGTTTGCAAAAATCATCTAAGAAGCAAAATGTCTTGCTAGATTATTCACTTTTTTAGGAGTATCTCCTACTTTTCCAGTAATGCAGCTTTACTGAATTATCATCAGCAATTATTAGTCACAAGATTAAGACATGGGCTTTTCTCAGAAGAGTACAAGCCATCATGACTTTATAACAGCTCTTGACATTTTTACTTTACTGAAGTTGGATATTAAGGTTAAAATCACATAAGAATATTGTTTTTATTTCATTTTAAAACAAAATTTGTACCCTCTGTAGTTGATGAAAAAAGTTTAAACTTACGAAATCAGCAGGGTTTAAAAGTTCGAAAATGAAAAGGCCAAGTAAATCCCTGCTATGTTCCCACTACTTACTGCTCCTAAAACGTAGTCAGCATATGGAAGAGTGGATACAGGTGTGCATATTTTAACTGAGCACCAGTTTTGAGCTTGCTTTGTGTCCATGAATCCTTGAGATTGACAATGTTAACACTGAACCCTGCAGCATAAGTTCAACAGTTCAAATTTTATGTAGAAATGTAGAAATGACATCTCAAAGAAGAAAGTGGTATCTATTATACCATGAGGGGTTTTGCTTGTTCTTGTCAGTTTTGCTAAAGAACATGAAAGTGGAAACTTTTTGTCTTATGATCACTGCAAAACATTTTGTGCAATTTTTCCTTTGTTGGCTTTAAAAAGAGACTGAAAGTGCATCTACTGAATATAATGCTTCAGATATAGATCTGCTGCTCTCTTGTCATATCTTAGTGATTTTGAACAAGCTCTTCTTTCAGATGTAGATCAGAGAAACAAGTAGGTGGTTAAGGAGGAAAAAAGGCAGAGCAAGACATCCTTTTAAGTTTTTGTGGTGAGGACTCAACACTGATGAAAGATTTCTACTGTTTAGATCGTGCAACTTCCTGGTGTTTGTACTGTTTGAGCACTGAGGATCCTGTGCTTGCTGTAGCAGGGAGCATTTTCCTCTCACTGACCCTCCCATGCTGAGATTCAAATATGGATTACATCTTTCTTATTAAAACAAGAATGTACATTGCCTTAAAAATTGATTTACTGTATGATTTGCATAGAGAGAGAAATTGTTCTAAGAATAGCCATATTGCACTAAATGGAAGCCAAATTTGAACCACGAATTTGGTATTTTTAAAGAGAAATAAATAATTATTTATTTAATTTAATAGATACTTGATAAATAATTAATAATTAATTTAATAGATCAATAAATTTAAAAAATCTATGGCATTTTAAAAAATAAGGCTTCATTACCTTTTATATTATTATGCTTTAATGTCACTATACTTCTAATTTCTCCAAAGGAAAACCCCAAATTATCCCACAGAAAAGGTCTCTTAAAATATTTCCTTCTAGGTCTCCTAGAATATTTCCTTCTTGAAGGAAATCAGTTCCTCCTGAAGGACCTTTTCTTGTTTTATCCTTTCAAGGCTACCACACTAATTTTGAAAGCTCTCTTTAGCATCAAAAAAACCTGTAAGTTGATTTCAGTTTTAGAAGCCTTTGAAGTTAATCCATTGCTAGTAGCTATCTTTCTATTCTATTCTATTCTATTCTATTCTATTCTATTCTATTCTATTCTATTCTATTCTATTCTATTCTATTCTATTCTATTCTATTCCATCCCATCCCATCCCATCCCATCCCATCCCATCCCATCCCATCCCATCCCATCCCATCCCATCCCATCCCATCCCAATTTCAGAAGCAATAGGAGATAAAGCTTCAATGAAGACTTCAATCAAATATAATCAAATTCAGTCAAATACAATCAAATTAAATCAAATAGAAAACTAGATATAATACTGATAACCAGTTCTGAAAAACAACACATGGTAAATTAGCTCTTGGTTTTGCCTGCTTGGTCAGCTGCAATCTTTCCTCAGCTATCTGACTGCAATTTCACTGTTTAGGCATTTAAGAGAAGCCAGAATATCATGGCTTGATTCAGTGCTCTTCTTGTGCCCCAGGGTACCCCCACTGATCTCTAGCTACTGCTACGGAAGGATATGGGTAACCAATGGGTTGGTTTTAGGGATTTTGTTGTTTTTTTTTTTTTTTTTTTCTCTTAATCAAACATGCTAGTCCTATCCAAGCATCTTTTGGCACCTTACGGTATCTCAGCACAAGATGCCTCTGCTCAGGTAACTGAATTGAGGCCTAAGTATCAGACAACAATTATTTTGCTTCCAAGCCCAACATCCTAAGAATGCTGCTCCAACAGTACACAAGGCTGTTTCCATGGGGTTGCCATCTTACATTATAACAGGCTCATCTGATTTGATGAACATCAAACTCTTAAGAAACAGGAGAAATTAAAGCTTTATTTTTGCATGGAAAATAGTAACGGTTCCTGGAAATCTCTATCAAAATTACAATTCACCCTTACAGCTGCACCAACACGTTAAAGCAAACAGAGGGAGAAGTTGCTTTCCTCCATTAACTGTCGTTTACAACCTCATTGCTCAGCTTTAATAAGAGTGGATCCCATGCAGAGTATGAATCCAGCAGGATTAGATGGAGGAGAACCACTTTTATGAGCTGTAACTCCATCAAACACTTATCTGTAGTGAATTACTCTATACCTCTTAAAAATAAAAGTAAATATCTGAATATTACAGCTTGTCCTTATGTCCTTATGTCCCTTATATGTTCTATTTTCTAAGTTATTTTCATGTGTTTTAATTCTGTGTAATATTACTGACTTGGTGGAGTTCACCCCATTACATATCAGCATGACTAAGTGTAGAAATAGGACTAGGTTATTTCCTTAAACTTGCAAGTTTTTCAACAACAATGTCCTACCATGCCTAAAATACTTTCCCACAAAGCCAACTGTGTTCTGGCTGCATCCAAAGCAGCATAGCCAGCAGATTGAGGGAGGTGATTCTGCCCCTATACTCTGCTCTTGTTAAACCCCACCTGGAGAACTGCATCCAGCTCTGGGGTCCCCAGCACAGGAAAAACATGGACCTGCTGGAATTAATCCAGAGGAGGGCTATGAAGATCATTAGAGGGATGGATCACACCTACTCTGAGGAAAGACTGAAAGAACTAGGATTGATCAGCCTGGAGAAGAGATAGTTACTGGGAGACCTTATCATGGCCATTCAGTACTTGAAAGACGCCTGTAGGAACAATGGGGACAAACTTTTGAGCAGAGCCTGTTGTGATGAAACAAGGGGTGATTGTTTTAAGCTAAAGGAGGGTAAATTTAGACTGCATACAAGAAAGAAGTTTTTTTTAAATGAGGGTGGTAAACCACTGAAACAGGTTGCCCAGAGAGGTGGTAGATGCCCCTTTCCCAGTAACATTCAAGGTCAGGTTGAAAGGCGCTCTGAGCAACCTTGTCTAGTGGAAGATGTCCCTGCTCTTTGCAGGGACTTTGAACTAGATGATCTTTGAAAGGTCCCTTCCAACTCAAACTATTCTGTGACACTACACACAACAGATGGCCAACAGTTCCTCATATTTCAACAACTAAATATTCAGCCTTGGTAGCTGAGAGAAAAAATCCGAAAGGTTTTAAAAGCACAGCAAAGACAGATAAGGGGTTTTATGACAGCACTGACAAAGTTATAGAAGCCAGGAACCAAGGGACACAGTATCCCAAATGTTTTAGTATTGTCCATTAGAAAGAGTTAAGCAATTAGTCTCCACTGAGAACATCTGTGCACATAGAAACTTCAAATTGAATACTACTGACTTTCCATCTAAAACCTGATATAACGGTATTTTTAATCTTAGAATAAAGCCTTATTTTGAAGCAGAAAGATTATGTCTCTGTGTGGCTCTAAAAAGAGAAGAATCTGGGCTCAGAAGATTTCATTGTGCTTTACTATTCGGCCATGTAAAAACCAGCTGCCTCTCATATTGGCAAATCAGCTAATCACTGTGAAATAGCAATTGTTTTGAATGGCTAATTGACTACAGGTGCAATGAATTATATAGCCATTTTAGGATCCAAAGACATAAAAAGAAGTTGGGTCTTATTTTGTTGGGGCTTTTTTTGTTTGGATGGAGGTAGACTTTTTTTTTTTGGTTGGTTGGGGGGTGTTTGAGTGGGTTTTTTTGATTGTTTGTTTGCTTGGCTTTTTGTTTTTATTTAAAACTGTTTTGTTTCTTAGGTAGCAATCCTTTGGAAACTGTAATTGCTGGAACAACCTTAAGGATTGCCTTAAGAAACACACTCTCTTGCAATACTATAGGGAACAATAAAATCAAAGCACCTGTTTTTTTATATTATTCTGACTAAAAAGAAGGGAGACCATTTTGAGGGAGTAAGAGGAAGATCTACAGTCGACTTGGAGTATATTTACTGACCACTATAACAAAACAAGCACAGAGAAACACCCTCAAATCCCGTGCTACACTGGATTTCTAAGTGACATAGCCTGTATTCCTTCCTCGAGGATTTGTGCACTATGCTGTGAAGTGATAAAGAAGCTAACTAAATCAAATAAGTGTGAGCAACAAACACTGCATAGAAAAAGTCCAAATATGACCTAGAGTACTACATGCTAGATGATATACACTGATCAAGAGCCCTGAAGAGCTGAATCATTTGTCACAAGGGGTTTCAAAATTGCTCTGCAAATTACACATTTAAGAATAAACATCCCCTGCTTTGCAGCATATGGTATATTTAGGATGTTACACAACATCTGTTCAGCTTCACAAAGCAACCTCACATCCCAGTTCTGCAATAGGAGGTAAAACAGAAGCTCCATTCCCAGAAACAACCGAGTCAGGAAAAATCTCACCTCCACAGTTGAAACTAGTAGGGAAGTCTTCTGCCTTTGCCAAAGAGGTATCATGAAAATCCTAGCATTGATTGCTTCATCAAAACCTTGAGAAAAAGTTATCTTTGCTTAATGAAGTCCATACAACCAGTATATTCCAGCAGTGCCAGATGCTTCAGGAATTGCCAACAACATACTGGGCAAGATCTGAGATCTGAGAAAAGCTCTTCATTAACATCTACTTTCCACCAATCTCCTGATCTTTGATTTTCCTTGGGCATTCCTTCCTCAGAAGCAGTTTGCAGGGCTGAGTCCCATCTCTGACAAATAACAAAAGCACATTAACAGCTTAATTTCACAGTCGCTTTTACTGTGTCAGCTCCTATTCTTCTGCCCCTCCTCATCCACAAAATCTGTCAGAGGATTTGTTTGTCTCTCCCCTCCTTTCCTCGGGTCAGCCTGGTGTTCTCTATTTTTTCCTTTGAACTTCAGAATAAGCAGGGAAAGTTACTGAGAGCTGTGTATGTTCTGTTGTACTGAGTCCCTCCGTGGGATGTGCCTTCCTTGGGCTTTGGGTGAAGCAATAGGCAGGAAGTTTCTTCCCCTCCTTATCAGCCCTGAAGATTTTAATCTACTAAACTTCTGACGTGGAGGGCCGGCATAGGGTGATATAACAACATGGATTAATACCGGAATGTCCAACATCATATGAAACAAGCAGATTGATTCAGATCGGTGTCCTGTCTCCAACAGTGACCCTACCTAAAAAGCCAAAGGACAGAAAGGTCAATCATTTGTAACACTTCTCCTCAGTATTCTTCCAGCCACCATTTATACTCAGTTCAGAGATTTCCTGATTCTCAAGAGATTTGTCTAGCTAGTGACCCTTGAAGTGTTTTGCTCTCAAGTTCTTGTCCGTTCTCCTCTTGAAACTCTGTATCACCCGTCTTGCAATAAAAGCTTTCTTTGGGAAGACATTGCAGCACTCTATTACTTGTTGCATTAAGAACCAACCTGAACAGAGTGTATCCTTGCTTTTCCTATGGCTTGAAAGGGTATAACACTGCTGAGGTGAAAAGAGCAATGCTGTTTCTCACACTGGTGGAGATTCTTAAGCTGTCCATCTAGTAATGAAAGAGAAAAGTGGGAGGGGAAGAATATGGAAGGGAAGAATAAACGATAACAGGAAGAAGAAAATGAGAGATGGGAAGACAGTTTTCTGGGCTGAACATTTTAGTCAGAAAGATAAAGGAGAGGACAAATATCTGGACTGTCTTTTGGGTTTAATATGGTAGAGTAAGAGTGAACAAGAAATTTCATTAAAGTCTTCAAAGAAAGGTTATTCCCTATCGTGTAAAAAGCATTTATATGCACGCCTCCTATTAACTCTAATGGGAACTAGACATGCAAATCTTCTCAGAAAACTCCCACTGAGTTTTGTGCATAAATCCTGCAAGAAAGGGTAGGTTAATAGGCCCATGGGTATAAAACAATTGCATGCTTATTAAACTCTGGAGCTTTTCTTGGAAATAACTCTAATGACTACGACTTTTTTTTTGGTAGAATCCTGTTGACATAGCTATGTTAAATTCTCCCTGTGCCATTAGGTAGAAGGTGGTGCTTATGACTGGCAAACCACACAGCAGAGGATTTAGTCATAACTGGTCATCAACTAAATTATGCCTCACATTGGCTGCTGAGTCTCACTCAGATTGTTCAATAATTTGATGCACTTTGTGCTTTTACCTCAAAATCAAGTACATTTGCAGCTATTCATATATATTTATGAAAAAAAGATATCATTATTTATCTCTGTCATGCCTAAGCCTTATTTGATACTTGTAAATAGTCATTGAGACTGGATGTGTGTCACTGCAGTGTCCTCTTTCAAATGATGCATCTTAATATTTGGAAAGTAATGGTCCCCATCCTCGGTGGTATGAAGCCAAAGATCACCAGGAGTCTGTGCCACTTCCTCAGCCACTACCTACGAGCACCAGAAACTCTTTGATGGGTCCTTCACTGAGATTCCATTCTCTCTGTAGACCACGGAATGCATTCCTTAAGCTGCTGATGATTACATCTTAAATAACAAGTACTTCACAATCCTACGCCACTGTTGTCAACTTGAAAAGATGAATTGAAGGACTAGCTGGTAATTTTGTAGTCTCCAAGAGTTTTTGGAAGTAGGAAACTGCTTTTACACTCAATTGAGAGAAAATAAATTCTCAGGGGTTAATTATCTCGTACGGTATTGCTCAGGATGCTTAGTCATGCGGCTTGTAAACACCATGTGAGTTCATCTACCCATCTCTCTGTCTATGTTTATGGCTTTATTTTGATCTTCTGTTTGATATTTAACTATGCAGGGATTTTGCCTGTCACAAGGGACCAGCTCATGAATAAGTCTTGCATCTTCCTGGTCACCTTACAGACTTGGTGCTGCTTGGGCTGTTTAGGAAGTTGCTGTTTCACATGAAGTAGGAAGGCCCCAGAATTAAGTGATTACAGCTGAATCTGCAAAGACAAGCTTAAAGCTACAAAGAATCTAATTATCTGGATTCTGCCTTGGTTTATATCCCTGTGTCTGTGCATTGTGTGACTAAGAGTATAATATTGTGTATTATCAAGATACCTAAATGACGACTCTCTCACTGTAATTTTCCCAAAAGTGGAAACAGAAGAGAAAACAAAGAAGAGAATTCAGGACATTTAGGCTAATGCCACTCCAATTTTCTAACAGTAAGCTCTGTTGGATCTTTTGCAGAGAGGTTTTCTCTCCTATTTAAGACAATTCTGCAGAAAGAAAAACAGGAAAGTAAAAGAGCAAGGGTGTGAGCTTTCTTTTGCTGGATGGGAACCACGCTGGCTGTTCACTGTAGCATCTAGCAGCTTCCTAATCTGTACTGCTTCTGCAGTCACAAGATTGCTGCTGAGCTTGATAATGGAACATCACAACTGAGAGTAAACATAAATCTCTTGACTTTTTCTCTAAGAGCATAAGTCAGCCAAGATCTCTACAGCACAGCAGCTGGCTTGGAACAGAAGGTGACAAATTACACAGTATTCCCAGGAAATCAGGCTGCAATCTGCTAGGTGTGTGATGTCATGGTGCATGGGTCTTTCTGGCTTTGGGACACGCTCCCCCTGTTGTCCCTGAGATTGCACGCTCTGATCAAACTTTAGCAGGAGCCAAGTGCCAGTCTGAAAACACTGCTGCCTTTATTTGCAATTAGCTTTAATGCAAAAATCATCATTTTGACTCTTTATTCCTGAAGCTGTTGAGGCTTCTATGCTTTCTAGTGTGCTTGCAGTTAACAGCACCACAATTTACAGCTTTTCCTTGAGTACCTCCACACTCCCATCCACTGTCGGAACATGCTTAATGAAAGTCATTTCTGCAGAAGATAAGAACCACTTTTTCTTTACAGGGGCTTTAAATTGTAATGGTATATTAAACCACAACTATGGATTGGAAGGGAAAAAAACCACAACGACATGATTAGGCATTGAAACACTCAGTAAAACTGTTACTTATAATGAGTAAGAAGATGAAGATGTACAAATAAAAGCACAGCATGTTTTCTTTGAGAGTCCTTATTAATGAGAGGGACTGTGGGGCTTCAGTATTAAACAGCCGATGAACAGCAGCCATTTACATCCGAACAAATTGATCTGAGCAAGATTAGCAGAGCTGGGGGACAGATTTCAAGCCTCTCATTACTTTATATGGAGACAGATCTTAGACAGGACTGCCTCCTCCAATAGTGTTATCCCTGAATAGTGTCTTAGAGGCGATTTCTGTGCACACTGGGTTTTCATGGAGGCCAAGGGTGCTGAAGGGAAATGGGCACTTTGATCCTGCTGATCTGCAACAGAGCTGAAGCATCCATCTTCCACCAATTTTTAAAATTAGCTCAAGTTTTTCTTTCCTTAGGAGGAACAAGGATGAATGCATTTGTTGGCTGTCACACCACTGGGAACTGTACTGACTTTCTATAAATTGTGGGAAATACAAGAATAGTACATTTAAATTATATTTGGAGGTTTTCTTTTACAAAATTATTATGCATCAGAATCAGGAATTTTTCAGTAGCAGAAGCAAGAATAACTTTTCATGGAAAGTAGACAATCTCCTGACATAGCTCTAGAAAAAGATGAGAGAAGCAAGGAAATGAAGAGATGTTTCAGTGGTGATGGGTTTTTTTTGGGTTTTTTAAAGTTTTATATATAAAATGAAAACTGTGGAAAAGACAGACCAAAATAAGACAATGGCAGTTAAGTTTTCAACTCCAAAACTTTGACATTTTTATAGTCACCCCACACTTCTGCTTTTGAGCTAAGAACCATAATATTCATCTATGCAGGGGATTCACATAGATGGTTTGCGGGAAGCTGAGTGGGCCTCTGCTGTAAAAAAGTATTTCTGTTTTCTGGTCTGTGTAGGAGGACCCAGTTATTCTTCCCTATTTAATCAGCATATTCACTTAAAATGTGCTGACTGTTTTTGGATTCATAACTAATAGGCAATATACCAGTTTCATCAAATCCAAAATGAAATGTGCAATTTAGAAAGCCAAATAGAGCAATGAAATATGTAATTATTTAATAGAAAATAGTGATTTAAGAGACTCAATTCTGCTCATCTGTCGCTGAATTTTGTTTGTAACCTACAGTCCAAAGTCACTGTTTTCTAAATACACTGTACATGTAGAAAACCATCTAATGCATGCAACTTTGCCAATAGTGTTTCTCTAACTTAAGTGTATAATAATATATGTGGGGCTACAAAACAGGAAGTCTAAAACACCACAGACACTTTGGAACCTTTGCACTGCCCCTTAACAGACTGCAGGAGTGTCTTAACTGGCCAAAACAAGAGAGAAGAGAAGAGGCAAGAAAGCCTCACAGTCAAGTTTCCTGGGATCTCTACTGAGAGATTTTCTTACCCTATGGTTTACAACTATAATTGCAATACACAATAGGAGTGACAAATGGCCACCCTGATCTTAATATGAAATATTCAAGAGGATTTGCATTTTAGAATCAGCTTTGATCCAAAATTTTAAAAGTTCTGTTGTCTCCTTTTCTCTTTCACATCCTCAATTTGAGCTATTCAGTACTATAATACAGACTATATCCCTATCTCTCTGGTCAGGTTAATAAATTTGACCTATTGAGCTTATATTTCAGGAGGATCTTCCTAAAGCTACCTTCTTTTTTTTTTTTCCCCCCCTGAAGCCCTCTCTTTATGGTCTCTGTCTGCAGAAGACACAGGACTGCTTTTCTGTCATTTGCCATTCCATAAGAGCCAACACACAGACATATTTTAGGATGTTGTGACCTAGGGCCTACCTCAGTCAAAAGAATTTTAACTGTGAGTTGAAGCTATCCTGCCACCTATGTTCTTAACAGAGAGAGCTTGTAGGTCATAAGCCATGCAAGGGGAAAAAGTAGAAACAAATAAATGATGAAGAGATGAGACAAAGTCAATACGAGTAAATTTAAAGCAAAGGAGTAAAAGCATTAGAGATTTAGGAAAAAAAAAACCCTATAGAGAGGCCAAGATAAAAAAGCTAATAGGAGAGGCAAAGGAGGAAATGTCAGCTCTGCAAGATCAAGGCTCATCATCCCATTGCAAGGAGCTCTGGAGAATGACACTTCCCCACGTGATGAGTGCCTGACCTGCCAAGACTCTGCACATGATTGCTTGAGTGATAAATATATTAATGCTCAACATAAGAGCATGTTCCTCTTAGATCATTACTGGGAGCACTAGCAAAAGTCAGGAATTTG